>NW_012116511.1:1374155-1405893 GCF_000951035.1 Colobus angolensis palliatus | reverse complement strand
GATATAAAATCTTCGTTAGTAATTGGAATTCATAGTACTTTGACTGATTAGGTGAGCTCCAGGTTTTGTCACTTCCACGGCCAATCATTTTGTAAGAAATTAACTGGAAGAATGGGAATAACGGATGGGATACAAGAGTTCGTGTGACAAGTAATGTGAGAAAGAAGCAAAGGAGCCAGTGCCATATTTCATGCTTACATGTACATGGTAAGTTTACATTTTCTAAACTAGTAACTGATCAATACATCACAGTTTTTGGATGGACACATAAAATACATAAAATCAGCATGACATTTCTTATTGGGAGAATGGAAAGCCTTTGTGGAAGAAATGCATTTTTAAGGCAAAAAGACTCAAGAGAAAAATCTAGGCAATGACTTAGTTTAGTTTCTCATTTGTGTGGATGTGTGTTTGAGGGAGTGTTACTTTCCTGTCCCTTTCCTTATGCTTATATTTTAGTTGTAAACATAGTAGGCACTTACTTTATATCAGGAGATACTTTAACTATATTAAAATGTGGTAAATATTTAATACAGTTATAAAAACTTAACTCATCTCAGTTTACATCCAATTCAACAAACCTTTATTGAATAATAAGGATATTTTTAAAAACATAGGACTGGTTATACAGAGCTATACCAATTTACCAAAATATGATCCCAATCACTTAGACCCTTGCTACTCAAAGTATGGTCCAAGCACTGGCATTTCTTGGGAACTGTTAGAAATACGGAATCTTAGGCCCTAATTCCTGCCCTCTGAACCAAAATCTGCACTGTAACAAGATCCTCACATAAATCAAATACACATTAAATTTTGAAAAGCACTGTGTTAGAAGACCACAGTCTAAAAAAGCGAAGTAATTTCATAAGAAATGCTCTAACAGAGAACAAATACCAGAGGCCAATCAAAGAATGCAATTCTGGTTGCAGGGATTCACAGTAGTTTTGAATCTGCCCCTTACTACATTACACTTTCCACAAGATACATCAGCAGCTTCTAAAGCGTGCCTCTAGTCAAATACATTCGAGAAACAGTGCATAATGTATACCATAGTTTAGAGATGGCTTGTTCATAATAGTATGTTAAAGATTTTAGCCAGGCATTATGGCAGGTGCCTGTTGTCCCTGTTACTCAAGAGGCTGAGGCAGGAAGATTGCATGAGCCCAGGAGTTGGAGGCTGCAGTGAGCTTTGATTATACTACCGCACTCCAACCTGGGTGAATAAGTGAGATCCTGTTTCAGAATAAATAAATAAACATTTGGAGAAATCCTGAAATAAATAAATCTATCTTACTTAAACCCAGGATTCCACAAATAGACATGGAACACACTTTGAGAAACACTGCATGTTATGAGTTTGCAACGTTTTGCTTATGAAGTATTTTACTAGAGTTGTTCTGTACTCCATTAGCTTCTTTTTTTTCTCTTTATACTGAATATATTTAACCTTGAATATAAGTTTGAACAAAAAATAAAATTTAGCTCTGACACAATGTATGTAATATTATAGAAATTCTGAGGCAAATTAATTCAACTGTTCTGTTAAAAATTATCCAGATCTGGATAGATAAAGTTGTCTTTGAACAAATAGTATGCTAAAGTCTGGCCTCCACATATCATTGAAATTAAGCCGGATCCTGCAAGTAAATGAAAGGGAAGTTTTGGTTAACTATCAACAATGAATAATTCATTAGTGAGATTATGAATAAGAACAATTGTCATGACTAAAATAATGTTTCTGAAACTGACACAGCATTTGAAACAGAATAGTTTATAGATTCAGCTAAAAGAGGTAGATATGTAGTCTGAGGATGGTAAATCGTCGCAATTTAAAACTTCCTTCAGGGAATAGGTGCGTGGTTCTGTCAAATGATATTAAGGAGTTCTTAAAACTCAGAAATCAAAGGCAATGGAGTCAAAGCACATGCCAAGGAATTCACGATTCTCAATTCTTTTAACTCTTCAATCTGCCTTTTGTTTGTGTTGTGGTTGTTTAGAATATATTTTTTTTCTAAAGTGCTTTCCCTCTAATTATAAAAGGAAAGCATGTCCACTAACTTGGGAAATATTTCAAGTATAGAAAATATATTTTAAAAAGCAGAATCTCACCTCCCTGAGATTCTCAACTGTTTGGTTTTATGAAAATGTCTTTAGTTCTGATTTCATTGGCCCAGTGATTCTTGTTTGTTTTAAAATATTGATCTGGCCTTACACAATTTTCACAAATCTGCTGTTCTCTGTGTGGCAGTAATAGTGTAACTCCCATAAAAGGTAAAGTTTCCTGAGTTAAGAACTCTGACAGGACTGCACGACTTCCTTACACAAAGACACATGTCCAGAGTGAGACTATGAGATACAATTTCCCAAATGTGTAGCCACTTGTTCTCTTACATTTAAATTTTTCACTCAAAGGAAAAAAAAAAAAAAGGCTAACTCAAATGTTACACTGCAACTTTTTTTTTTTTTTTTAGATGGAGTATTGCTCTGTTGCCCAGGCTGGAGTGCAGTGGTGTGATCTCGGCTCACTGCAACCTCCGCCTCCCGGGTTCAAGTGATTCTCCTGCCTCAGCCCCCTGAGTAGCTAGGATTACAGGTGTGTGCCACCATGCCTGACTAATTTTTATATTTTTAGTAGAGACGGATTTCGCTGTGTTGCCCAGGCAGTTCTTGAACTCCTGACCTCAAGTGATCCACCTGCCTAGGCCTCCTAAAGTGCTGGGATTACAGGCGAGAGCCACAATGCTCAGCTGCAGCAACTGTTTTCTGAGTAATCCAACCATGATTATTGAAGAAAAATAGTCATCCAACTCTTTTAGCAAATTGAATTGGCCATTCCATTATACCTAACTTGACTCTTCTTGGCATCAAGGTGGCATATACCATGTAACTGAGCTGGCTAAAGCATGGTAAATTCTGTGGTATTAAAAATAAAACCCAAAAGTTGTAAGTTCTTGTTTTTGGAGAGAAAAAGTCATCTCACTTATGCTTATAGAATTACTTACAATATCTTTTCTGATTTATTAAAAATTTACATCTTTGAAAGACATACAGTATAAAACCTCAGTACTTTCTACATGTGTTTTCTGTACATACTAAATAATACTGGAGGAAATTACACATCTAAGACTTAACAGATATGCAAGGTAAGTGGAGAATAAACTCTAGTGAAGGAGCCAATAAATAACATAAATAATACTAGTACTCTAAACAGATAATGTGACTAGATGTTGTGATCATTGTGGTCAATACCTGGCTTAAGTGAAACAAAAAGCTTTAGGAAAGTTCATTTTCACTTGGTTAATTTCCTTAGTAGGTATGTGGTTGATGAATTCAGTTCAATTTGTGAGAAAAAAATGTAATTTCTTCTTATACTACTACCATAAAGACAGTGATGTCATACATGAAGAAAAGTGAAGGTGTCACAAATATATCCAGTGTGTTATTCTCTGTAATTTTTGAATGATAATGTTTTTGAAGTTTTGTGGTTTAATTACATGACCCACATAAAAATATTTCCCCCATCTTTATATATAAATATATATTTATATTATATAACTATTATGTAATATGCATACATTTATAATGCTAAATATAATTATATAACACACACATTACATGCCAGGAAAATCTCTGCTCCTTAATTTTATCTCATTTAATTCTCTCCATACTTACACAGCAAATATTTATTAATGCTCTACTATGTGCCAGGCATGGCACTGAGGACTGAATATTTTATTATGGACATTTTAGCTCTTAAAAGATTTTTTTGACACTCAAAAATGAAAATTAAGCCATTCCATAATTTTCCTTTCAAAGGTTAAGCAGCATTTGCTATTTTCCAGTTGAGTAGAGAAACAACTCCTTTGACCATTTATGTGTTCTTTCCCAAGTCATGGCTTGTATGCTTGCCTCTGTGTGCTTTGAAAGCAATAGTCACAGAACTAGAAAGCAACAGGGAAGTCCTACTATGGCTTGTGATACTAACTGATCAATCCATCTTCTTTTCAGTTTCTTTTTACTCTTCACATTGTCTAAACGGTGTTCTCAATTTCTGTAAGCTCTGCTCTTAACCCTGTGTATTCTTTATCTTAGAGTGCGTACCCACTACAGAGGCAGCAACCATCACATCTGTGCAGTAGTAGCTTCAGGATTCTATGTAGAAGTGTCTCTGGGTGGCCAGCTATGTTGAGGGAAAGGCTAGCACGAGGACACGCCTTAGTGACTGTGAAAATGCTCCTAAATTATCCAATTCTATAAGCTTTGGTTTTTACATTTGCTAAATTGGAATATAATACTTATCTCACAGGACTGTAATAAAGGTTAATGAGATAAATGCAATGTCCCTGGCTTATATTATGCATATCAATGAATGGTAAGTACTATTAATACTGTGTAGGCCATTAAAATTGAGTGGCAATTCCAGAGCATGTTTGGGTATGCATGCTGTTGTCAGAACAGATTGAAGATATTATACAAGATTATTGCCAAATCAATAAGAGTGATTAAAAAAAGATTTTATGACCTTTATATTTGAAAGCCAGATGCAACAGATTTAGAACTAAATGATTTTCATATTTGACAAATATTGAAATCTGTTTAGAAGCATAGAAGCATCCAACTTTGCTTTACATTTACTTTTATTTACTTTTTTATTTTTTAGAGATGGGGTCTCACTCTGTTGCCCAGGCTGGAGTGCAGTGGTGTCATCATAGCTCACTGTAGCCTCAAACTCCTGGGCTCGAGAGATCCTCCCACCTCAGCCTCCCAGGTAGCTCGGATTACTGGCATGAACCACCAAGCCAGGCTTGTGTAGCAGTTTATTAACACAAGTAACTGTTAATATTGTAACGTTCTGTTTCTCTCCTAAATTTCTAATTACTGTTACATACTATGATTAAGGAAGAAAATAAGTAAAAGCGTGTGTAATCTCATCTCCTGTATGTTTGCTGTTTTGTATCTTGATTTTCCTATTTCATAAACTAGAATTCTATGGAAAACATAATCCAATTTAGATTGGATTTCTTAAAAGTAAGACTGAGCTAAATGTGGTTGGCTACTTCAATTCTAGAAAATGATTTTAAAAAACAACAGGGGAGATTAAAGTTAGACACCTTGAAGAACTTCTCAATTGTTAAGAACTTGAAAATACTATAAAGACATAAAATTTATTGACTTTATTTCAACTTATGCATTGCATAAGGGAATAAAAAGACTCAGAACAATGTCTGTACTATTGCCCCTCCAACTATGCTCTCTGGACTAGCAGTGCCAGCAAAACCCGGGCCCTACCCAGACTCACTACCTTTTTGCAAGATCTTTAGGTGATTTGCATGCATTATGTACATTACAAATTGAGAAATTCTGCTCTGAGATATACTTCTAGGCTGTTTGTATTAATATGGGAAAAAAAGAGTGGAGGCTAATTTATCTTTGTATATTCTTATGTTCCTAGTTGTTTTCCTGGCAGCTCTTTTCATACTTTGCTAGTTTCAATACACGCTTATTTTTGTTGTTGTTTCCACTTCCTTCATCATAATTTTGTCTTCACCGAAGTATAGCTTGAGTCTTGACTATTTCACTTGAATTCTTCTACAGCGATCTATAAATCAGGTTTCAACCTCTTTGTCCTACTAAAAATTCAACCTTTTGAGGATCCATAAATGTTATGAGAGGGCTTATTTAGATAAGTTGTGTACAATAAGAAGTTAGAGAAAACTGTGTCTTGCGACATAGGAATAAATAAAATATAGTCTCATAATAAGATGTGAGAGCATGAAGCTTTGTGAATAGATGAGGAAATGTCAGAGAAGGAAAGAAGAGGAACTGTATTGTTTAGCATTCGTTCTTTCGTGTACCTGTAACTCATACTGTTTCTGAGTCTACCCAGTCGGCCTGTTTTTACAGTAGAATGTTTGATGCACCCATGAGCATATAATCAAGTGTGTATGTAGATTCCATTAAAAGTGCAAAAGTGGTCCCTAAAACACTTTTTAAAGAAAGTTGTATCTATCTGCTCAAGTTTTGCTCCTCATGGAAACTCAGTCCTTATTTCCTACTATAAAGGAAAAATGAGAGGAGAAGAAAGGGAGAAAAAACTGGTGTAGATCAGTCTTGGAGGCAAGCTAAGAAAGTCCATGGCTTATTGAAGACTGTGCCAGAATATAGTCTTTACTGACTTTCACTCCAGTGCCTTCATTATTGACATCAACATCTGTCATTCCTCTGTAAATTCAAATTTTACCAGAAGCAAAAGTAGAGTATGCTATACTTTTTTTCCTTTTTCTTTTCTTTTTTTTTTTTTTTTTTTTTTTAAAGACAGAGTCTCGCTCTTTTGCCCAGGCTGGAGTGCAGTGGCACAATCTCAACTCAATGCAACCTCTACCTCCCAGGTTCAAGCGATTCTCCTGCCTCAGCCTCCTGAGTAGCTGGGATTACAGGTGCCCACCACCACGCCATGGCTAATTTTTGTATTTTTAGTAGAGATGGAGTTTTACCATGTTGACCAGGCTGGTCTCAAACTCCTGACCTCAAGTGATCTGCCCGCCTTGGCCTCCCAAAGTGCTGGGATTACAGGCATGAGCCACCACACTCGGCCACTATACTTCGTATATGTCTATTTACCAGATGTATTTTTGTTTCTAAATACATGTTAAGATGGCAACTTCTCTCCCGTGGATGGTATCTGGGTTGGCCTGAGAGTATATTTGGGCCAAAAGAGACAATCAGTGGAGTCCATCTTCAGTAAAACTGTGTTTTTTAAAAAATTATCTTAGATATTATTATTATCTTAGAAAGGTAATGATTATAAAATCTATGAGAAAATAAAATATAATTCCACAGTTCTATTTAACATTGTTTCTGTGCATTAAAGAATCTAAACAAACAATTTCATTATACCTAAAGCAGCCCACCAATGTGATGTCAAGGGGAATTCCAACATAACTGCAATAGAAAAAAATGTTTAATTTCAAAACATGCATTTTTATCTTTTACTCAAGAAGAAATAATCCTGTTTGGTCAAAATATATCCACCCAACAAGAAAAGGTTTATCCATGTTCATGAAATCAGGTAGCCCCCAGTTGTACTTCAGTCGTGGTCTAAAAGGTCACTTGTTAAGTCAAACCTTTACAACTCTTCTCCTAGAAATAATGCTATGAATTCTGAGGTTCTCAGGTCAGCTCCCAAAGTTGATTTTAAGTGATCATCCTAAGGTCATCCTGAATCTTCAATGCCTAGTTCCCTCAGGAATTCCAAACCACTTCATGCTGAAGTAAGTCACTTCTGTCCAGTAGTCATTTGTTAACATTTTCTAAGTGCCACATGTTAGATCATTAACTCATAACTTTTCTAGGTCCAGAACCTATAGCTCATCTCAACCTTGAGGATTGAACCACCTATACTTGAAGTGCTTTTACAAATATTGGTGGTTGTCTTGCAGAAAAAATTAAGCCCCAAAGTAAAATAGAGCACTTCAGAAGCAGAGTGATGGGGGCAGGGCCTCCAGTGATTCTTTAAGTTACTGAGGGAGGGCTTGTGTCTGTGGAAACTGATACTAGGCCATGAATATACTGGCATTCTCTAGTAGCAGTGAAGCTGGGAAGTTGTAGTTCATTTGGAAATTGTGTGTTCTTCAGTTGGAGACAGATTGTACTGTTTTTTGTTTGTTTGTTTGTTTTTTGTTTTTCGAGACAGAGTCTCACTCTGTCACCCAGGCTGGAGTGCAATGGTGTAGTCTCGGCTCACTGCAACCTCTGCCTCCTGGGTTCAAGGGATTCTCCCTGCCTCAGCCTCCCAAGTAGCTGGGATTACAGGTGCCCGCCACCAAGCCTGGCTAATTTTTGTATTTTTAGTAGAGATGGGGTTTCACCATGTTGGTCAAGCTGGTCTAGAACTCCTGACCTCAGGTGATCTGTCCACCTCAGCCTCCCAAAGTGCTAGGATTACAGGCATGAGCCACTGCACCTGGCAGAGACAGATTATACTATCAACAGATCAGGGCACTGAAAATATGACAGTGATTTAAGTTGGTCATAAGTAAGAATAAACTTTGAATTATAACCTGTGGTTGGTTATCACTCATATTTTGACTGATATGCTTTAAAAAAATAAGGCAGTATAGTAAGGGAGAAAAAAAATACAGTGGATGAGTAAATTTTGAGTGGATAGGCGAGCAAATGGATGAATAGTCATTTACTGAGTAATTATTATATGCTAGACACAAGTCAGACAATTTCTTATTATTTAATTGTAACCGCATCAGGTTTCCCCCATTTTGTAGAGAAGGAAACTGATGTGAGAGATGTGACTTGGCCACAACTACCCACCTAGTAAAATGTAGGACTGGAATTTGTATCTATTTTCTTCTGACTCCAAAAATCACAGGTAGAAATAAAAACTACTTAATCTAAGAACTGGTATTTGTTTTAAAATAACTATTGTTGGACATGTGTCCATGAATCCCAGTTCCCAGTCTTTGATCAGTTTCTGCCCTCAGGGAAGGGTTTTGGAGGAAAAATATGTCTTACAGGGCAAACCTTGCCAAGTTGGTGATAAGTTGAATGTGAAAGGGAAAGATCTCTATTTCAGTTTAGTTCTGAATCAGATTACATCTTGAAACAGAAAAATGATGCAGGGAAAACCAGGGTAATACAAATAAAGTTTAGCTAATAATAGTATTATACCAATGTTAATTTATTGGTTTTGACAATTGTACTATGGTTATATGAAATGCTAACATTAGGGGAAGCTGGGTGATGGGTATATGGGAACTCTCAGTTATATTTTTGTAACTTTTCTGTAACTCTAAAATTATTTCAAAATAAAACATTTTTTAAAAGTTTTAAAAAACCTCCCTGAGAAGAGCGGTAGAAAAAAAATGTGGCTGGAAAGAGGGAGGAAGACCTTTCATCTTCAGTTTTTATCATTTAGCTATCATACAAGAATATGCAGACAACAAAGTTCTACTCAGGAAGTAGTTTACGTCCAACATCTGTTTTAATACATTTTCCTTGTTTCTGTTATTTCATTTTGCTTACCAGTTGAAGTGATGACAACATGAAGAATAGTTACTGAAATAGCATAATCCCAAACCCATTCCTCCACAACCGGAACAAAAAGCAATCCACAAACAAAGTAGGTGACCTCTGTTGAAACTAAAAGAACTGCAGATACAAAGAAGAATATAATTATTGGGGAGTAGAGCAACTAACATTCTGATATACAACTAGTAACAAGACCAGGAAAGCTTCCTCTGAGAAGAAATTTTGGTAAGAATTTTTAAATGTTCCATTTCCTAACAATCCTCAAATTTGGATAAAACGATTAACGCATTTTATCTTTTAACAATTTTTAGATTTGTAGAAAACCACAATATATCATTTCTGTTTCACATTATTTGTATTTAACATTTTAGAAAGTGAAATACAATAAAGAAGTGTTACAGTGTAACCAATATGTGCAAATATGTAATTGGATTGCAAATCTCATTTTAAGATATATTAAAAACTAATGAAAAAATCCAGTTCTGAGTTTTGAGAAATGAAAAAAAAAATCTAACCAAATGTAAGAGTTTATTGAACTACAACATTTGTTTGATACCAAGCACTGCCTAACTTGGAAATGAGTTCCTTTGTGTCTTTGTAATAAAATGGTTCGTTCAGATCGTCACTTGGGAAACATAACTGATAACCATGGATGAAAGAAAGTCTCATAGATGACAGGTATGGATGGAGACACTCTCCTAAATCCGCTGGTTGTGACAGAGTGGTTTACCTGAACACGTATGAAGAGCTAGATATTTACAGGTGAGAACCACAAATCTCTAAGAGCCCTGAACACATGATGGGTCAATCTTTTGCCTCTTGTCTTTGATATGGATCTTTAAGACTATCATGGTTTCAAAAGAGAAATCCATCAAACTTTAAAGTGACAAATACATGTGGTACATCACCAAGGTCCCTTTGTAAATTATACCACTTTCCATAAAAATTACCTTTCCTCTTAAAACACAGAAAATAAGTGATATGTTCATATAATTCAGGAATAAATAAATCTAGGCAGACAAACTCTAATATTTTTCAAAGCAAAAAATAAAATAATCACCTTATGTCCTACTGTGCAGAAGTAATTTATTATCCAGCAAGCCAGCGATTGCAGTCGGTAAGCGAGGTACCAAGGAAGCAAGCCCCAGGTGCAATCTTTTTAAAGGCCTCACACATATTCCTCTTCAATTCTATTTAATTTAACTTAGCAGGTTTCAAAAGTTAAATACAGAATTCATACTAACTTCTTTTCTATTGCACAGGAATTCCTTTGATCAGTGGAGATCAGTTCAGCATGTCCTGCCACCTAATATCCAGGAAAGAACTGTCCTGTTGTGTCATATTGACACCATCTCTTTCCATCACTTTTCATTCCTACCTCCCCCACTGGTTTACAGAATCACTACATTATTGTAGAGAAAGAGAGATGCCTCTTTTGTCAGCATTTAGAGATTTTATAGGTTAACTTGCAGCTGCTTGGAGATAGTGATTTTAGTCTTGCACAAGCTGTATTCATGTTTCTTAATAGAGAATACTTATGCTTTGTTCATGATAGGAAAGAAAACATGACTTAAGGGAAGTAATACAAAATCTAAAGTCAAGATAACAGCATTCTAGTCTCACTTTTACAGCTTAAGAGTCATAAGACCTTGTCTGGGTATGGTGGTTCACACCTGTAATTCCAGTACTTTGGGAGGCCGAGGTGGGAGCATCACTTGAAGCTAGGAGTTCAAGGCCACCCTGGGCAACATAGCAAGACTCTGTCTCTAAAAGAAATTGAAAAAAACTTAGCCTGGCATAATAGTTTGCCCCATAGTCCTAGCTACTCAGGAGGCTGAGATGGGAGGATCTCTTGAGTGCAGGAGTTTGAGATTACAATAAGCTATGATCATGCCACTGCACTGCACTCCAGACTGGGTGACAGAGTGAATCTCTGTCTCTTTAAAAAAAAAAAAAGAGTTATGGAGTCAGTTCCAAGATGGCCAAATAGGAACAGCTATTGTCTGCAGCTCCCAGTGAGACTGACGCAGAAGACAGGTGATTTCTGCATTTTCAACTAAAGAACCTGGTTCATCTCACTGGGACTGATTGGACAGTGGGTGCAGCCCACGGAGGGTGAGCAGGGCAGGGCATCGTCTCACCCAGGAAGTGCAAGGGGTTGGGGGATTTCCCTCTCCTAGCTAAGGGAAGCTGTGACAGACTGTATCTGGAGAAACAGTACACTCTTGACAAAATACTGTGCTATTCCCACAGTCTTAGCAACCAGCAGACCAGGAGATACCCTCGCATGCCTGGCTTGGTGGATCCCACACCCATGGAGCCTTGCTCACTGCTAGTGCAGCAGTCTGAGATAGATCTGTGACGCTGCATCTTGATGGGGGGAGGGGTGTCTGCCATTGCTGAGGCTTGAGTAGGTCACCGTGTAAACAAAGAGGCCTGGAAGCATGAACTGGGTGGAGCCCACTGTAGCTCAGCAAGGCCTGCTGCCTCTATAGATTCCACCTTTGTGGACAGGGCATAGTAGAACAAAAGGCAGCAGTCAGCTTCTGCAGACTTAAACATCCCTGTCTGACAGTTCTGAAGAGAGCAGTGGTTCTCTCAGCATGGTGTTCAAGCTCCAAGAACAGACAGAGTGCCTCCTCAAATGGATCCCTGACCCCCGTGTAGCCTGACTGGGAAACACCTCCCAGTAGGGGCTAACAGACACCTCAAACAGGCAGGTCCCTCTGGGACAAAGCTTCCAGAGGAAGGATCAGGTAACAATATTTGCCGTTCTGCAGCCTCCACTGGTGATACCCAGGCAAACAGGGTCTTGAGTGGACCTCCAGCAAACTCCAACAGACCTGCAGCTGAGGGGTCTGACTGTTAGAGGAAAACTAACAAAGCAAAAAAAATAGCATCTATATCAACAAAAAGAACATCCACACCAAAACCCCATCTGTAGGTCACCAACATCAAAGACCAAAGGTAGTTAAAACCACAAAGATGGGGAGAAACCAGAACAGAAAAGCTGAAAATTTTAAAAAACAGAGTGCCTCTTCTCCTCTAAGAGATCACAGCTCCTTGCCAGAGGGGGAACAAAACTGGATGGAGAATGAGTTTGACGAGTTGACAGAAGTAGACTTCAGAAGACTGGCAATAACAAACTTCTCCAAGCTAAAAGAGCATGTTCTAACCCATCGCAACGAAGCTAAAAACCTTGAAAAAAGGTAAGATGAATAGCTAACTAGAATAAACAGTGTAGAGATGATGTTAAATAACCTGAAGGAGCTGAAAAACATGGAATGAGAACTTTGTGATGCATGCACCAGCTTCAATAGCCGATTTGATCAAGAGGAAGAAAGGATATCAGTGACTGAAGATCAATTAATGAAATAAAGCGAGAAGACAAGATTCAAGAAAAAAAACTGAAAAGAAATGAACAAAGCCTCCAATAAATATGGGACTATGTGAAAAGACCAGATATACGTTTGAAGGGTGTTCCTGAAAGTGACGGGACAATGGAACCAAGTTAGAAACCACACTCTTCAGGATATCATTAAGGAGAACTTCCCTAACCTAGCAAGGCAAACAAACATTCAAATTCAGAAAATACAGAGACACCACAAAGATACTCCTCAAGAAGAGCAATTCCAAGACACATAATTGTCAGATTCACCAAGGTTGAAATGAGGGAAAAAATGTTAAGGGCAGCCAGAGAGAAAGGTCAGGTTACCCACAAAGGGAAGCCCATCAGACTAACAGCGGATCTCTTGGCAGAAACCCTACAAACCAGAAGAGAGTGGGGGCCACTATTCAACATTCTTAAAGAAAAGTATTTTCAACCCAGAATTTCGTATCCAGCCAAACTAAGCTTCATAAGTTGAGGAGAAATAAAATCCTTTACAGACAAGCAAATGCTGAGAGATTTTGTCACCACCAGGCCTGCCTTACAAGAGCTCCTGAAGGGAGCACTAAACATGGAAAGGAATAACCAGTACTAGCCACTGCAAAAACATGCCAAATGGTAAAGACCATCGACGCTATGAAGAAACCGCATCAATTAATGGGCAAAATAACCAGCTAACATCATAATGACAGGATTAAATTCAAAGATAACAATATTAACCTTAAATGTAAATGAGCTAAATGCCCCAATTAAAAGATACAGACTGGCAAATTGGATAAAGAGTCAAGACCCATTGGTGTGCTGTATTCAGGAGACCCATCTCACATGCAAATATGCACATAGGCTGAAAGTAAAGGGATGGAGGAAGACCTACCAAGCAAATGGAAAGCAAAAAAAGGCAGGCGTTACAATCTTAGTCTCTGATAAAACAGACTTTAAACCAACAAAGATCAAAAGAGACAAAGAAGACCACTACATAATGCTAAAGGGATCAATTCAACAAGAAATGCTAACTATCCTAAATATGCACCCAATACAGGAGCACCCAGATTCATAAAGCAACTCCTCAGAGACCTACAAAGAGACTTAGACTCTCACACAATAATATTGGGAGACTTTAACACCCCATTGTCAGTATTAGACAGGTCAACAAGACAGAAGGTTAACAAGGACACCCAGGACTTGAACTCAGCTCTGCACTAAGTGGACCTAAT
This sequence comes from Colobus angolensis palliatus, assembly GCF_000951035.1. Classification (NCBI taxonomy): domain Eukaryota; kingdom Metazoa; phylum Chordata; class Mammalia; order Primates; family Cercopithecidae; genus Colobus; species Colobus angolensis. Next base: position 1,392,246 of record NW_012116511.1, on the reverse strand, counting down.
AGACATCTATAGAATTCTATACCCCAAATCAACAGAATATACATTCTTCTCAGAACCACATTGCACTTATTCTAAAATTGACCACATAATTGGTAGTAAAACACTCCTCAGCAAATGTAAAAGAACAGAAATCACAACAAACTGTCTCTCAGACTACAGTGCAATCAAATTGGAACTCAGGATTAAGAAACTCACTCAAAACCGCACCACTATGTGGAAACTGAACAACCTGCTCCTGAATGACTACTGGGTACATACCAAAATGAAGGCAGAAATAAAGATGTTCTTTGAAACCAATAAGAACAAAGACACAGTGTATCAGAATCTCTGGGACACATTTAAAGCAGTATGTAGAGGGAAATTTATAGCACTAAATGCCCACAAGACAAAGCAAGAAAGATGTAAAATCAACACCCTAACATCACAATTAAAATAACTAAAGAAGAAAGAGCAAACACATTCAAAAGCTAGCAGAAGGCAAGAAATAACTAAGATCAGAGCAGAACTGAAGGAGATAGAGACAGAAAAACCCTTCAAAAAATCAGTGAATCCAGGAGCTGGTTTTCTGAAAAGATAAACAAAACAGACTGACAGCAACACTAGTAAAGAAGTAAAGATAGAATAATCAAATAGACACAATAAAAAATAATAAAGGGGATATCACCACTGATCGCACAGAAATACAAACTACCATCACAGATTACTATAAACACCTCTACCCTAACAAACTAGAAAATCTAGAAGAAATGGATAAATTCCTGGACACATACACCCTCCCAAGACTAAACCAGGAAGAAGTTGAATCTCTGAATAGACAAATAACAGGTTCTGAAATTAAGGCAATGATTAATAACCTATCAACCAAAAAAAGTCCAGGACCAGATGGATTCACAGCCGAATTCTACCAGAGGTACAAAGAGGAGCTGGTATCATTCCTTCTGAAAGTATTCCAATCAATAGAAAAGACAGAATCCTCCCTAACTCATTTCATGAGGCTAGCATCATCCTGATACCAAAGCCCGGTAGACACACAACAAAAAAAAGAGAAATTTTGGCCAATATTTCTGATGAACATCAACACAAAAATCCTCAATAAAATACTGGGAAAACGAATCCAGCAGCACATTAAAAAGTTTATCCACCAGGAACAAGTCGACTTCATCCCTGAGATACAAGGCTGGTTCAACATACTCAAATCAATAAACTATCATGTAAACAGAACCAATTACAAAAACCACATAAGTATCTCAATAGATGCAGAAAAGGCCTTTGACAAAATTCAACAGCCCTTCATGCTAAAAACTCTCAATAAACTAGGTATTGATGGAACATATCTCAAAATAAAAAGAGCTATTTATGACAAACCCACAGCCCATATCATACTGAATGGGCAAAAACTGGAAGCATTCCCTGTGAAAACTGGCACAAGACAAGGATGCCCGCACTCAGCACTCCTATTCAACGTAGTGTTGGAAGTTCTGGCCAGAGCAATCAGGCAAGCTAAAGAAATAAAGGGTATTCAATTAGGAAAAGAGGAAGTCAAATTGTCTCTCTTTGCAGATGACATGATTGAATATTTAGAAACCCCCATCGTCTCAGCCCAAAATCTCCTTAAACTGATAAGCAATTTCAGCAAAGTCTCAGGATATAAAATCAACATGTAAAAATCACAAGCATTCCTATACACCAAGAATAGACAAACAGAGACCCAAAACATGAGTGAATTCCCATTCACAATTGCTACAAAGACAATAAGGTACATAGGAATCCAACTTACAAGGGATGTGAAGGACCTCTTCAAGGAGAACTACAAACCTCTGCTTAACGAAATAAAAGAGGACACAAACAAATGGAAGAACATTTCATGCTCATGAATAGGAAGAATCAGTATCGTGAAAATGGCCATACTACCCAAAGTAATTTACAGATTCAATGCTATACCCATCAAGCTACCAATGACTTTCTTCACAGAATTGGAAAAAACTACTCTAAAGTTCATATGGAACCAAAAGAAAGCCCACATAGCCAAGACAATCCTAAGTAAAAAGAACAAAGCTGGAGGCATCACACCACCTGACTTCAAACTATACGACAAGGCTACAGTAACCAAAACAGCATGGTACTGGTACCAAAACAGATATCTAGACCAATGGAACAGAACAGAGGCCTTGGAAATAACACCATACATCTACAACCATGTGATCTTTGACAAACCTGACAAAAACAAGAGATGCGGAAAGGATTCCCTATTTAATAAATGGTGGTGGGAAACCTAGCTAGCCATATGTAGAAAGCTCAAAGTGGATCCCTTCCTTATGTCTTATACAAAAATTGACTCAAGATGGATAAAGACTTAAATGTAATACCTAACACCATAAAAACCCTAGAAGAAAACCTAGGCAATATCATTTAGGACATAGTCATGGGCAAAGACTTCATGACTAAAACACCAAAAGCAATGGCAAAAAAGCCAAAATAGACAAATGGGATCTAATTAAACTAAAGAGCTTCTGCACAGCAAAAGAAACTATCATCAGAGTGTACAGGCAACCTACAGAATGGGAGAAAATTTTTGCAATCTATCCATCTGACAAAGGGCTAATATTCAGAATGTACAAAGAACTTAAACAAATTTACAAGAAAAAAACAAACCCATCAAAAAGCGGGCAAAGTATATGAACAGACATTTCTCAAAAGAAGACATTTATGGAGCCAACAGACATATGAAAAAATGCTTATCATCACTGGTCATCAGAGAAATGCAAATCAAAATCACAATGAGATACCATCTCATGCCAGTTAGAATGGTGATCATTAAAAAGTCAGGAAACAACAGATTCTGCAGAGGATGTGGAGAAATAGGAACACTTTTACATATTGTTGGTGGGAGTGCAAGTTAGTTCGACCATGGTGGAAGACTGTGGCAATCCCTCAAGGATCTAGAACTAGAAATACCATTTGACCCAGCAATTCCATTACTGGGCATATACCCAAAGGATTACAAATCTTTCTATGATAAAGACACATGCACGTATATGTTTATTGAGGCACTATTCATGTAGCAAAGACTTGGAACCAACCCAAATGTCCATCAATGATAGACTGGATTAAGAAAATATGGCACATATACACCATGGAATACTATGCATCCTTAAAAAAGGATGAGTTCATGTTCTTTACAGGGACATGGATGAAGCTGGAAACCATCATTCTAAGCAAACTATCACAAGAACAGAAAACCAAACACTGCATGTTCTCACTCATAGGTGGGAGTTGAACAATGAGAACACACAGACACAGGGCGAGGAACATCACACTGGGGTCTGTCGGGGGGTGGGAGGCTGGGAGTGAATATAATTAGGAGAAATACCTAATGTAAATGACAAGTTGATGAGTGCAGCAAACCAACATGGCACATGTATACCTATTTAACAAACCTGCATATTGTGCACATGTACCCTAGAACTTAAAATATAATAATAATAAAAGAGTTATAAGATATTGAGCAGGATTTTAACTTTTAGATAAGTCTGTTTTCTTCTCCATAAATTGGAATATGGAATATTATTTATCTCAAAAAGTTGTTGGGAGGATTTTAATGTAAAATGAAAGAAATTTGCAAACTATTCTCTGCGATGCAGAGGGAAGATACTAGTAATTGGAGTGTTTTTAACTGGACTCATACCTTCCAGTGTCCTTGCTCAAACTGATCTCTTGGGTGACAAAATTATTGAAACCTACACAAAACCTGACCATAATAAATACATGCCAAAGTCTCTGAGATTACTCTTATATTTTATTAATATCTCTGAGATTAGACAAGTATAGATTCTCAGAGCAACAACTTTGAAGAGTTATGACATTTATCTCCCCAAGCCCCAAATTAAAGATTTAATAGGCTGAGGGTTTATTGATATCTTTGTACAAATGTTTGTGTTTCATGAGAGGAAAGGACGACTGCAAACTCTGCCAGGCATTTTGGGGATCTTCACTAATCCCTGCTATGTAAAAGATCATCACTGGTCTCCCCTATGAAAAAACACAGCCTTCTCCAATAAGCCTGTGATATTGCCCTTTCTTTATTGACCCAAAGACTAGAATTAAATAATGACAGTTGAGTGTTCAATCTCTCCCTCTACCCAAAACACACACATGGCCCATACCTGACTCTTTACTGGGACTATACTTTTTTAATCATTTGTGGATAGTGTTGGTAAAAGCTAGGGAAGTGCCTGAAAGAAAGTTAAGATAAAGTGTTAGACCTCTTGTATCTCAGAATCGAAGTATCTCGTTCTCACATATACTTCGCTATCCAAAATTGAATCAATAATGGCACCAAAAAAGGATACTCATTTGAGGAGGCTGTTCTAAAGCTTTTTATTTCAATTCAGTAACTCTAACTGAACAAGTTTCCTATACAAATTATACTAGAAATCCCATATCACTGGCCTCCAGCAATTTTTCTATATTTGCATATTTGTACCCCAAAAAGATTCTCCAATGGTTTTCTAGTGAATTGTATGATTTAAGGAATTGACAGTAACATTAAAAAACAAGAATAGGGAAAAACTTAACAAAATATTAAGAGTAATTATATAGAATGTAAGTACGTGATTTATTTTACTTTTTTCTGTTTGTAGATATTTTCTAAACTTTCATTAATTAATGTTTTATTTTATGATAGAACACATTAAAATTTTACTTTTCTAAAGATGGAGGAAACTCATCATGAAGAGCCCCGAAACAAGAGTATTTTACATATATTCAAGGTACATAGATGTGATTATTAATATACATAAGGTTAATGAACATACTAGATATTAATTAATAACTATTCAACAAAAATGCCAAATTTAAAAGAGATAAATTTTGCCTTAGTGTATTCTTTCTTATTGTTTTTCTTCTGCAACAAGTTCTATGCTATTTTGGGAAGAAAAATAAAACCAAGCAGAAATGTACAAAGTAGAAAATGAAAGTTCTCTGTCATCCCAGATGGGAGATAACAATTTGTTGCATAATTCTCCAGGCTTCTTATCACTGACACCATGTATTTTACTTTATGCTACAAAAATGAAATTGTATTATATGAACTCTTTTGCTGTATTTAAATTTTCTATTTTATATCTCACAAATATTTCTCTACATCAACACATTGTTATTATTCTTCCTTTTCTTTAAAAATAATGAATAAAAATTCACCCCCAATACAATGAAATGAAAATTTATATAAGAATTCTCATTCCTTTTCTCCACTTATCCCATCTTATTCCATCTCCAAGGAATTACAACTTTAAAATTTTTGATAGCACTTTTCCTAATTAATTTTTGAAGTCAGATAAAATACGTAGATGACTGTGAGATAGGCCTGATATTTAAAACTTTTTATTAAAAAATTTATTTTTAGTGGCATTTTGTTCACTAATTGATAAAAATTTTAAATTAAAACAATTACCTTTATAGTTTATGTTGAGCCATGAGGGATTTGTTTTGAAATCAAACGGTGCCAGGACATCCAAATCATGCACCCTAAAGATGTTATAAATGAAAACAGTTTACTCTGGATGAAGCAGTTCGTAACTGCACATCAAAGCGACACATACTACTATTCTCATACAAGGATAAGTTATTCGATTTACCCACATTATGGCACATTTCAAAACTGGCTGAAATGGGAAGAAATCACCAGTGAAGATAATAATCTCTATAGAATTTTTTTCTGACTCAAACGTCTCCCTCTTCTTGCTAGAATTACAAGTTGTGGTAACAGTTACAGCAAAATTTCAGATCAATCATTAGGTGAGAGGGAAAAAAGGTAACAAGGGACAAGGCAATGTCTAGCTACAAAATATAAGCTCACTTTAGGGCCAAACCAGTAGTTCTACAGATGTAAAATAGTTTCACCCAAATGGTGCTATAACATATTTTTTAACATTAAGTGAGCTACTGTAGCAGTTAGAATAAATTAATTAAATGCTAAATACATCTCATCATGGATATATTTTTGAGATGTAATGTTGAAAAAAGTTATAAAATGACACCTATTATATGATACCATTTATATAAAAAAAAACTTGCTAAGCAGAAAAAAATGAAGTGAGCTAAAAAGAAAGAGTTTTTAAAAACTGGCTGACTTGGATGACAGCCAAATAACATTTTGTTCCCATTGTCTTCTTTGTCCAATTAAGTTCCACTTTGTCCACCAAGTGGACTTAATTTTATTTGATGTCTCAGCTAGAATCTTGGTATTTCCTGCCATCAAACATGGAAGGAGAATTTAATACCATGGAGACAGCGGAGGCTTGAAAAACAACAAGATACAGGTTCTAATCCTGGTGGTGCTATAACCATGAACTTGGGCAAGTCACCTAATCTCTCTGGGCTCCAATTTCCTATCTGTAAATTGAAGAGATTAATCTCTGAGTTCCCTTCCTGTTCTAAAATTTGAGTCTATAAAGCATACAACTGGACTTTATACTATACCCAAGTTTGTAGCTGTGTGCAGCTGGCCAACCAGTTTGCTGCCTCCTGAAGCTTTAAGGTCTAATTACTTCAAATTCCTCACCTCTGACTCATGTTACCTACAAACCCTTGAATGCTCAGAGAATCCTACAGTCTTGCCTTCTCCTTGCCCCAGGCATAGCCTCACCATCTCCCGTCCCAGCAAAAAGGTTGAGGCTGCATGTGAGCGCCAGATACTTCCTCCATGGGCTTGCCTGCAAGCATGCTGAATGACATTCTTTCCATTGCAAACACTGGTACCATTATTTTCTGATAGTTGCATATTGGTATTAATTTGCATATTGAAATAGAATTCCTTGCTTGCACAATAAAATTAAATTGTGTAAGCACTCAATTTCTAAGAAATCATTTGTAAATACACATATTGAATCTCAAGGCAACCAATATATTGGCAGCCAAAATCTGTAGAGACAAAATTAAACCATAGCAAGACAAAAAATTACCTGAAAAAATAATGTTTTACACTTACATAAAAACAATACTATTAAAATACATGTATTATCCCATTTTGTCCTCGTAATAACTCTTTTTTGGATTATTCCATTTGACAAATGAAGGCACTGAAATAGGAGATACACTGTGGTTTGGTCAAGATGATTCAGAAAGTTAGTAAGAACTTGGGTCTCTTGCCTCCCAAAAGCTATTTCCAACCTAACAGAAATTATTTAAATTGGATGTGGATGATCTTTAAGCGTCTTTCTTGTTCAAGCCTTCTCTGATTCAATACCAGACCAGGGAGTAATGGGTTCACTTTCTTTCCATGAACATCCTCCAAAGAGGTAAGAGAAAGAGTCCTAACTGATTCTATCCACTTCATTTCATGATTGTTACTTTTATCATTTTCAGAGATAGAACATTTGCCTATTTTTACTTAAATAATGAAAGTAGGCTGGATGCAGTGGCTCATGCCTGTAATTCTAGCACTTTGGGAGACCAAGGCAGGAGGATCATTTGAGGCCAGGGGTTCAAGACCAGCCTAGGCAACATAGTGAGACCTTATCTCTACCAAAAAATAAAAAATAAACAAAAGTAAGAAACTATGTCTTAAACAAAAGTCCACATCCTCTAATCCATAAAGACATGTGAAACATTAACTATAAAAGTCTTTCCTATTCAATGTTAGCTTTTTAATTCTGTTTGAAGACAATGTGCTACTTACTCAAACAACACGCAGCCCATACTCAGGGACACGTAGTACACGGTGTAGAACAGGATGACACATAGAAGAAGCTTCTGCAAAACAACCTGTGGAGAAAACAGGTGTGAGGTCCAAGAGCCTGGGATTTTTCACATGGTCTTTGGTAACTAGTTTGACAAAAGATGATGAATGATTACTAGATAGTGTTGACTAGCCTTGTATTGCTTAAGGACCCATGGGATAGGAAGGACTTCAAAGTGTCCATCTTGGAGCTTCTTCGGCGGTATAATTTTCTTAAGTGTCATGTGTCTTAGGTTTGGTTTATCTTTCCTACCATGTATTGAAATCAGTTAGTTTTTCTTTTCATTTGAACAGTAATAGCCTCTAGATATTTCTAGATGATTGCTTTCATTTCGATCCAAAATAAGATGAATAATATATAATCTCTATGTTAGTATGTATTTTCAACCATTAAACTTTTCTTATTTCTGTTAATATTAAAATTCAAATAACATTTTAATTTTTTAGTACATTCACTTACTATAAAATTTTCCCTGTGTAATCCAAAAACATGAGGATTATACTACATACCCAGAAAACCTATAAATACTAAATCTGTGTAAGATGTTTGGAACTATTTTTTAATTAAATTATTATTTGTGAGACAATATATTTGTTGACAACTTTTATATAGAGATACACTGACTTTTCCTGACAAATTTATAAAACACTACATATTTTAAAAGTGTTGCTAGCTGAAGAGGTTACCATCTTACACATTTGCACCAAGAATTAATGCAATATACAAATCCCTATCACTTACGCTCCATTCACTGGAAAAAACTTCCTAAATGCCAATATTTGTATTTTAACTTGACAAAATGACTCTAAACCTCAGCTGTGATGATAATATAATCTTGCCAATCATAATAATAATGGCAAGAACCACAGTTACTTTTGCATCAACCTATAGAAAGATGAGAACAGGTAAATTCCAAATAATATTTTAAAAAACCCACGTAAATAACACAATACTTAAACCTCTATACAAGAATTTACAGAGCAATTTGGTAAAACACAATAGATGGTCCTGAAATGGACTCTTCCACATCTGAGACCTAAGAAAGAAGCACTGCAGATTAATGAGAATCAGAAAGATTATTTGACAAATGGTCCTGTGAAAATAGTCTAACTTCTAAACAGAAAAATCCCATTAGATTCCAGTCTTGTACCAGACACCACAATAAATTTCAAGGGGATTAAAGGCTTAAATGCCAAGGAATAGGTTGGGAGGAAATATTTGCAATATATATCACAGGAAAAGGATTGATATCTATAATATATAAACTCACACAAATGTTAGAAAAAGGCAAACCAATAGAAAAATGGACAAAGTATATAAATAGGCAATTCACATAAAGAAATACTTAAAAAGCCAACAAACAATCAAAAATGTGCCAAACTTCGCTATTAACCTTTTCAAAGATATCCTTATGACTATAATAAAGGTCGCAGCATTTCACATGAGAAATGCTCAATTTACTCAGTTTATTCTTTTATTTTAGAATCTTAAAGCCATTTTTGCTTAATCCACACTCCAACACTTTAGGATTATTATTAATTTTACTTGAATGACCAATTCACCAAACTGACCACATATTTTTCACTTGCCTAGGTACAGAAGGAGCCCACAGCTAGAGGCAAGAGGAGAAGCTAGTTAGCAGAGAGTAGACCACAACCAAGTGACTGAATGGACCAGATTTACAGATCTACCAAGAGCCTACTTCTTCCAACTATTTTTAAATGGGTAGGATGTGAAGCCTGAGAGGGCCATGAGAAAACAGGACTCCAGGGTTCTGGGACCTTCAGAGTCTTCCCCCATCCCTTGCTCCCACACCATCAACACCCCCTACTCTTTGCCTGTGTCCACCCCCAGCCCTGCTCACCAAGTCTCACCTCTTTTCCCTGATTCTCATCCCCAGTTCACCCTCAGGATCTCACTCTCACATTCCTTGTCTCTCTTTTTTTTTTTTTGAGAGAGAGTTTCGCTCTTGTTGCCCAGGCTGGAGTGCAATGGCACTATCACGGCTCACCGCAACCTCAGTCTGCCAGGTTCAAGCAATTCTCCTGCCTCAGCCTCCCTAGTAGCTGGGATTACAGGCATGCACCATCAAGCCCAGTTAATTTTGTACTTTTAGTAGAGTTGGGGTTTCTCCATGTTGGCCAGGCTAGTCTCAAACTCGCCTGCCTCGGCCTCCCAAAGTGCTGGGATTACAGGCATGAGCCACCCTGCGCCTGGCCTTCACATTCCTAGTCTCTTAATCTCTCTTCCCTTATGACCTTCAGTCTCTCCTTCCTCAACCCTTGGTCTCCTCCTATCCATGCTCCTCATTCTCTCCCTAAGACCTGTATAGCCTGTGGTTCCATGATAGCTGACACAACGTGATTTTTTAAAAGGAATGTGTGCAAAAGAGACCTTCTTCCCACAGCTGTCTTTCTTTTATCAGAGAATAAAAATCCTTCCTAGAAGCTGCAGACAGCCTTCCCATTATGTCTTATTGTCCGCCACAGGGCCACATGTGCACTTACTGAACAATCACAGGTAGAGTAAAAGGGTTTACTATGGCAGCTTTATGACATCATGACTGCGCTTCCGGGGACAGGCACCTACTGCCTAAATAAAAGAAAAATTGGAATTCTATTAGCAGGGAAGAAGGAGTTGGGCAGGAAACTACATCTTCCACTTGGAAGGAATCAATACGGAAATAGCTAAAAGCCCTCATTTTGTAGCAAAGAGTCTTTGAAGGTCAAAAGAAAGTGTGGAGGTATTGCCTGAGTTGAGGCCCATGCATCAACTGGCTCAATTCTTCCCCAACTGCTGGAGTAAGAATTTGCTGCTGGGAGATGGGTATGTAAAACGGAGCAGCTGGGAGCTTCTTCAGCACTATACTTTTTTTAAGAGTCATGTGTCTTTGGGTTTGCTTTATTCTTCCTACCATGTATTGATATATCAATTGTTTTTCTTTTAATTTGAGCATTAATAGTCTTTAGGTCTTTCTAGATGATTGCTTTATTTCATTTCAATCCAAAATAAGATGAATAATATATAGTCTCTATACTAACATGTATTTCAACCATGAAACTATTCTTATCTCTGTTAATATTAACATTTAAATAACATTTTAATGTTTTAATACATTCACTTACTCTAAAATTTCCCTTGTATAATCCAAACATGAGGATTGTACTACATACCCAGAAAACCTACAAATACTAAATCTGTATAAGACATTTGGAACCATTTTTTAATTAAATTATAATTTATGAGACAATATATTTGTTGACAAACTTTACATAGAGATACACTTTTCCTGACAAATTTATGAAACATTAAATATAAATATAATATCAAAATAATATATTTTAAAATGATTTGTAAGAAATATTTGGAAAAGCAAGGCATAATTTTTGTAAACAATTAATTTTTCTACCTGAATTATAAGTCTAGATTTTCAAATAACACTTTTCTCATAAGCAAATTCATTTGCTTTTAGTATGTTCTTCCTTGAATCTACACCCTACAGAGTCTATGGAACGTAAGTATTTTCTAAAAAACAATCAGACCATGACTTCCTCTGCTTTATATCCTTTTATGGCCTCACATCATTATCAGGATTTATTCCTCCATTTTTTTCATTTGACAAATAGTTACTGGGCGGGGTGGCAATGCAAGGTAAATTGGATGTGGTCCAAGCCATAGAGATGCAGTTGAGCTGTTGTTCGCAAATGTACAAGCATCAGACTCACATTAAGGTCCTGTTAAAACACAGATTACCGGGCCCAAGTCCCAGAGTTTCTGATTTGGTAATTCTGGGATGGGTTCCAGGAATTTGTGTTCATAGCAAGTTCCCAGCTGATGCTGGATCAGCTGTACCTATTACCACACTTTGAGAACTACTGATCTAGAGGCAAGAATGAGTGAAGAAATGACTACAATACAAAGAGAAGAGGTATAATTGAGGAGGGTATGGAGTGCTATGTAAGCCCAAGCAAGACAACAGCAGAGAATGGGTAGGTTTTGTGTGTGTTTGTGTGCTTCCATGCATGTGTGTGAACGGGGCATGAACATTCCCCAGAAAATCTTTGACAACATTTATTGTAGGTTTTCTTGAGTTACGGTATCACATCTGCATTACCTCGTTTAATCCTTATAAAACTTCTGAGTGGTAGAATCCTTTTTTAGAGAGAAGAAAAATGAGGCTCAGAGAGGTCTTGTAACTTTCTGAACATTTAACAGTAAATTGTGGAGCTGAGACTCAAGTGCTGCTCTGACTCAACCCTTGTTCTACCTATGATGAGCTGGAGCAGTGGCAGGGGTGTGGCCATAGGCACAAGAAGCACTTGCAAAGACCTGGGTGAAGCCAAACTTGATGGAGAGGAGTTTTGGTAGGAGAGGTTTAAAGAGCTGAAGTCAGAGGTGAAGGGAAGTTTACACCTTAAAGAGGAATTTTGCATATCCCTGAAGGCCCTGGGGAGACTGAAAGATTTAAGAAGTAGTATAGACTAGAGAGGGGCCATTAGGTCGGGGAAGCATTTAAATGGGTTTGCAATGGAAATGGAGAGGAGGACAGGTATGTGAACTATTAAGGAAACAGAATGGATAACTTGTGGGGGTTAAGGGAGAGGAAACTGTTGACTCTATCTCCCAGTTTTCCAACCCAATTTTATTGATTGATTGGACAATAAGGGGAGCACTATCAGTTCTAAATGACTGGAATGGTAATCCATAATCTAGCCCAGTGCTGTCCAGCAGAAATACAATGCAAACCACATATGTAATTTTAAATTTTTTAATAGCCACATTTATAAAAATTTTGATAGGGTAAAATTAATTTTAATAATATTTATTTAACACAATATTTCCAAGATATTATGATTTTGACATATAAATGAATCATTAAAAATAGAGATATTTTATGTTGTTTGTTCCTACTACGTCTTAGAAGTACAAAAGGTAATTTATTTACAAGACATATCAATTCAGACTAGCCGCATTTCAAGTACTAAATTGCCATGTGTGGACAGTGGACAAGACATTTCTCACCTCTGCCTGTCCTCCAGCCTCATCTCCTCATCCCCTGCCCCAGTTGATAGCCTAACTATATTGACTATTTATTGAAGATTCCTATGTGACAATCACTGTACTCATATTTTCACATTGTATTCACCCTTCCCTGTACCGCACCACTATATGCATACAGGAAAAATTTTCTGGGTTTGGTTGTCGTTCATTTGCATTTCACAGACTTGGAAACTGAGACAAAGAGAGATTAAGGAACTAATCCCAGCTCATGTGGCCTACATGTGGCAGGGCTCCAGGCCAGATCTGCTGGATGTTTCCTCTCAACCCTGTGCTGTCCTGCCCCCACCCAGAAGTTCACAATGAAAGCATGCTGAATAATCTTCATTTATTTATTTAGAGGAGTCTTGCTTTGTCGCCTAGGCTGGAGTGCCGTGGCATGATCTTGGCTCACTGCAACCTCCACTTCCCAGGCTCAAGCAATTCTCCTGCCTCAGCCTACCGAGTAGCTGGGATTACAGGCGTCCGCCACCACTCCCAGCAAATTTTTTGTGTTTTTAGTAGAGATGGGGTTTCACCATGTTGGCCAGGGTGTTCTCAAACTGCTGAATTCAAGTGGTTTGCCTGTCTTAGCCTCCCAAAGTGCTGGGATTGCAGGTATGAGTCACTGCACCTGGCATGAATAATCAATTTTAGTTCAACACTCTGTTTTTAAAAGTATGAAAACTGTGACTCAGACAAGTTGAGTGAATAGCCCAAGGACACACCTTTATTTAGTGGCCAAGTTGAGATTAGGAAAATAATTGTATTGAATTAACAAAGTAAAAGCACTTAATAATGCGGTCCAAATGAGGGAGCATTATTTTATTATGATACAGTATTATTGCTGCACTCTAGGAAAAGCCAGTATGTGAGACTCAGAATTTGTAGCTGTCTAGATATTTGGCTACTGCCAAACTTTTTATTACGTTTTTAAATATATTTGGATCCTGAATCAAATAAACTTTTAAAAATTATGGCATTTATGAGACATTTGGCTATTTAAACTTGACTGGATATTTAATAATGTTAAAAAATTATTGTTATGTTTTTAAGGTAAGATAATGGTATGGTGTTTTTTTCTAAGTCGTTGTCTTTGAAGATGCATAAGGATATGTTTGCAGTTGAAATAATATGATGTCTGGGTTAGTTTCCAAATAAAAAGATAAGAGAATAGCTGGAAATGAAGATGAAACAAGATTGAATAGGAGTTGATAATTTTGAAGCTAGGTGAGGGATAAATGGGATGCATTATACCATTTTATTTAAATTTGCATGTATTTACTTTTTTGGCAAAAATATAAATTTTTTCAATAAATTTATTCAACCAGTGAGCATCTTCACAAACTTTTAAAGCATGCTTTGATTAATACAATTTTGAGGAACATCCCTGAGGGATGCGGTAAGGGGTAACCTTTGCTTAATACCCGTATGTGCGAGACGCTAAGCTAGCCACTTTGCAAACCTTATCTCCTTTAATCCGCACAACAACACTGCCAGACAGCAAGTATAATCCATCTTTATCATTGGAGCACAGAAGCTGGCACTTCGCCTTGTTTGTTCCTCTGGGGTCAAGGACATACGGTTTCAGGGGGTTTACAAGTACTCTGGCCCATTGAGATGGGGCTGGCATGAAGAGAAAAGGATCACTGAGCAAGTCCATGGACTCAGCAAAGTCCCAGGGACCAGAGGGCGTGTTGTTCTGCTGGACTATACAAGGGCAATGAAGAGGCAGGTAGCTATGCCTACTGGCAAGGAGAAACACACCTTCCCCCAGTAACAGCAGGTTAACAGGGCTCTACGAGGGGTTTGTCTGCAAACAGTACCTCACCTTCCTTTTAGCGCCCTGTCGCCAGCCACAAACCGTTCTAGGTAGCCTTCTCCTGCCTTTTCCAGCTCTTCTCCAAACAAGCCCCACAACTTGCAATCCAGTCTCAGTCTCTCCCCCAGCCACCTCCTCACCATCTGCCTCAAGATCTGGTGCTCCTCAGGCAGATCCCTGCAGAGCCTATTCAAGCTCCCTCTGGAATTCTCTTTCCAGTCTATTGATGGAGCTCATTTTGGAAGTTGAAAAAACAAACGAGCACCCACAGCATTGAATGTTCCTCTTCATTGCTTTCCCATACACCAAATGTAATTCTCCGGCACATCACCTCCAATGGAGGAACTGGTAGAAAAGGAAAACACAAGAACATTTCACAATATTATCTTGTGCATATAAGAAGGTCACCCGTGGGTCCTGTTATTTCCTTTGTGTTTACTCTCCTCTTTGCTGCTCCAGCCATTCTTAAGTACTTCCTATATCTGGAAAAGTTCAGTGCTGCTCCCCCTATCTAGAATTAATGACTCCTCTCTTTGGAAAACTAACTCCCACTCATCTTTTCAGGTCTAAACTGATACCTCACTTTCTCCAAGAAGTTCCCCTGACTTCTTATTCTCTACTGTATGCTCCCTAACACTCTTTTCTCCCAAAAAAGCCCCCATTAGTCTGAAGATTTATAATATTCAAACACAGATCATTATAACTACAATTTCTTTATTAAAAAGCTTTTTTGTTGTTTTACAATCCTATTCTGAAAGTGAAATAAATGTGCACCAGTCTGCAAAATGTGCACATTTATGATGTAATGAATGTTTTTACAAATTGCTTTCAGAAAATGGTCTGCTACAACTGGTCTTTACATCTTTGTCATCTTTTTCGATCAAAATATTTTGATTCCAGCCTTCCTTCTACTGCCCTAAAAACTAAAGCAGTTTTAATAAGTTGAAATTAAGAAATGGCTATACCTATGTAAAAAAGGATAGAGGAAAGTGCTATTGATTTGCACATTTAGAATCTCCCAAAACCATGAGCACTATCTTTGCTAGGGCTAGGCTGGAACCTGGATAGAATATGAGTATGTGCAGGTGGCATCCCTAAGGATTCAGAGCTTAAGTGGAGTTGAGTACTTCAGCAGTGTAACTCACTTAACTGACTTGCCAATTTCTACACTGGCTTGATGGGGCATAATTCAAAAAGGAAAAGCTCACATTCATTCCACTCTCCTGGAGCTGAGAGCCACCTCTCTTCATTTAGCTCTCGAGTTTTTCTTGTTGTTGCATTTAATAACACCCTAGTGGGATGTCTTCTAGATATTATTTTATGGTTCTGCAAGTAATTGCTAAAAGATACAGGGTCTACTTTTTCTATGCTACTTACCTCATTTTATGTAAGAAGGGACTGGGAGGAAGAGATGTGTCCATTTGGCTCACTAATATATGTGTAGTGTCTGGTGTGATTCCTGGCACAGTAGGTATTCAAAGAATATAAGTTATTGGATGATTTGTTACAGTTTTAGAATTAATAGAAGGATGGCTCTACAGACATTCTGGTTATTTAAGTAGAATCAGTTACGATTGGTCAGAGTCCAGGCCACACTGAACAGTACCCCAGATAAAAGCAATCTTTACTGTACAGTGAGAGAGTCACCAATCAGGAGATAATTATCAGGTGTTGACATTCTGCCCAGAACTGTTTCAGACTTCCTGGGGATAAAAAGAAAGCAGCAAGAAGAGACAAAATAATCACACAGAAAATAATTAGAACAAGCAAGTGTACCTAACATTTATATGACTCTTTACTGTGTACTTGTCTAGATGAGCTCACTCATCTGAATAAACATGTGAGTTAGGATTATAGTCACCTCTTTATAGATGAAAAAACAACAGAGGCCCAGAGAAATTAAGTGATTTTCACAAAGCTAGTCACTTAAAGAGTCACAATTGTATATACAATTGTATATACAATTTATTGAATCCTGGTCAGTACAAAAAGCTTTGTGGTTCTGATTACAGCTGGTCCCTGACCTACAATGGTTCAATTTAACAATGTTTCAACTTTACAACAGGTTTATTAGGACATAATCCCATTGCAAGTCAAGAAGCATCCATAATTGCTAAAAGTAATTGCAAAGCTACCTCACAGAAAAGAGATAAGCTAGGTTTCATGAAGATCTAGGCTCCTAGGAACAATCACAATGGTCCAGACTCTTCATATTCAACATCTGCCCACATACGTGGCCTTTAAGTGGTTCACAAAGGTTATTATTCTTAACGCTGGTAACTGCATTTTAACAAACCTCTCAGGTGATTACAATGGAAATAACTACTGAGGATAAAGGAACTGGTCTAGGTGACAATCAGAAACCTAGACCTGTCCTAGAGTTTCCCCTCAGGCAGGATTTCCACATGGGACAGCCACAGGTCTGGGTTCCTGAGCAAAATGGGCAAGAGACAAATTTGCAATTAAAACGAGCAAATGTAATATTTTACTTCACTAACAATAAAGACACACATACCCAAACTTCATAGACACTATTGTTCTATCAAGTTAGTGAAGATATTTTTCTTTTTTAAAAAATGAATTACTTATTCTGGTGGATGAAATGCATACTGTTCTAGACAGCCTTGCTAAAGATGGTGGGGTATAGTGTCAAGCTAATGTGACATTATAATACATTTATTTCTCAATGACAGAAAGTGAAGACAAAATTTCCAAAGAACTTAGTATTTTTCCCAAATTCTCACAGGCAGGAAAAAAGGACATTCTCCTATAATTCAAAACTATTACTACACACAATAAATCCTACATAGATATAAAATATTATTGATATAATAGAGTTTATATTCAGATTTCCTCTATTCTCAAAATCTGAGAATTCTGGAATCAATCATATTTTCACATGTTACATTTGGTTGTCATGTCTCTTTAGTAACCTACCCTGAATTTGTCTGATGGTTTCCTCATGACCAGATTCTTTGGGGAAGTGTCCGGAGCCATGAGGCCCGGAAATTGCCGCGGCTTCTGTTGCTTAAGCTCCAGTATCATCAGAGACAAGATGGCGTATTTCCGGGTTCTTCATTAACAACTTTTCCTGCGCGCGCCAACCTTTTTCGCGCCCAGGAAGATATGCAGCCTACAGCGCAGGCGCAATTCCATGCCCGGGAAAAATACCAATTAACGGCGCATGCGCAATTGTAATTTGAGAAAACCCAGCCCTCCGTCACCGCCCTGGCCCAACCTCTTCCCCTGCCAGCCTATATAAGGCATTGCACTGCCACCTTTAAATGAGACTTGATCAAGCTATTTGTCTTGTCTCCATTTCTCGTGTTTTCTTGTCTCCTCCATTCCCACTCCCCCCTTCAGCGTCCGTTCAACTGTCCTGCAGGACGGGACACATGGCGCCTAGAACAGGGACCTGGACACGGGGGAAAAAGTGAGGAAGAAGGCACTGAAGTTGGCCGAAATTAAAAGTGGAAGAAACTCCTCCGGACGC
>NW_012116511.1:1342689-1369563 GCF_000951035.1 Colobus angolensis palliatus | reverse complement strand
GACCTGTCCGGAGCCATGAGGCCCAGAAATTGCCGTGGCTTCTGTTGCTTAAGCTCCGTATCATCAGAGACAAGATGGCGTATTTCCAGGTTCTTCATTAACAACTTTTCCCGCGCGCGCCAACCTTTTTCGCACCCAGGAAGATATGCAGCCTACAGCCCAGGCGCAATTCCCTGCCCGGGAAAAATACCAATTAACGGCACATGTGCAATTGTAATTTGAGAAAACCCAGCCCCCCGTCACCGCCCTGGCCCAACTTCTTCCCCTGCCAGCCTATATAAGGCATTGCACTGCCACCATTAAACAAGACTTGATCAGGCTATTTGTCTTGTCTCCATTTCTCGTGTTTTCTTGTCTCCTCCATTCCCACTCCCCCCTCCAGGGTCCGTTCAACTGTCCTGCAGGACGGGACAGGGAAGAACTCTACAAAGGTAATATTGTGCATTTCCCATTGTATCTTATGAAAAGATGCAAAATATGACTTTCATTATTACTGATGTTCAGTTTGATCACTTGGTAAAGGTGATATCTACTAGATCTATTTTCACTGCACTGTTCATCATTTGTAATTCATAAGTCATCTGTGGGGTGATACTTGAGACCATATAAATATCTGGTTCCCCCAAAACTTTTCAGCCATTCATTAACGTATCTCGTCTGAATCAATTATTTACATTGGTATTGTAAACCAATGGTTTTATTATTTTATTTTTTCTTCTGCATTTCAGTAGATATTCTTCCATGAAGATATTTCCTTTCTTACCCTTGAACTTACCTATTAATTTATGCATTTATTATTTATTCATTTATTTTTGATTATGGTCTTTTTTGTCTGTGTGCCATAATTAATTAACATCATGATTTCTGTTGATGCTCAAATTATCCCGTTTGACCAATTTGAGCACCTACCTGATACCACCTGTGTTCTTTTTACATATCACCATCATTTTTATACTTCCTTACTTTATGACATTCCAATGGGACATTGTCTTTTTCATTACTACATTTTCATATACACTTTTGTCTATTTGTGAACTTTCTATTTGCCTCCATTGAGCTATCTACTCATGAATCAATACCACACTGTTTTAATTATAGAAGCTTTATAGTATGTTTTAATATCTGGCAAGGCATTTGTTAAAAGGATAGAGCTTGCATTAAGTGTTCTTACCACACATGCATGCACACACAGGAAACCATCAAAGGAGCACAAGGAAACTTTATAATGTTTACAAGGAAACTTGTGGAGGTGATAAATATGTCTATTATCTTAATTATGGTGATGGTTTCACAGGTGTTGCAAATGTTCAAATGTATAAACTTGTATACATTAAATAAGTGCACTTTTTGTATATTAATTTATTCCTCAATAAAACTGCTTAAAAAATATCTAGTAAGGCTAGTCACCACTCCTTTTTCTTTTCTTTAGGGTTCTCATAGCTATTTT
The DNA here is from genome assembly GCF_000951035.1 of Colobus angolensis palliatus. Taxonomy (NCBI): domain Eukaryota; kingdom Metazoa; phylum Chordata; class Mammalia; order Primates; family Cercopithecidae; genus Colobus; species Colobus angolensis. The sequence goes on along the minus strand of NW_012116511.1, from coordinate 1,368,116 downwards.
TATTTTTTCATATAAACTTCAAAATCTACTTGACTAGCTCCATAAAAACAACTTTGTTATTTTTATTGAGATTATGCCAAACTTATTAAGATGGGAATAAATGATAGCTTTATTATGTTTACAAGTACCATTCAAAAACAAGAAAAATTTCCAAACTTATTCAAGTCCACTTTTGTATTTTTCAGAAGTATGTTAATTTTTTTCTCATATAGATTTTACACACTTCCTGTTAAGCTTATGATTAAATAAATTATTTTTGCTACTAATACAACTGAAGTTTCCTCTTCCGTTACATTATCTAACTAGCTATTGTTTGTTTGTAGAAAGGCTTCTGATTTTTGTATTTTAATAGTCTATTACCTTACTGATTTTTAAAATTGTGCTAGTGTTTTCATTATTGTTTTGGATTTTCCATATATACTATGATATCAACTGTAAATAGAGATAGTTTTACTTCTATTTTAATTATCATGGCTCTTTCATTTATTCTTATCTAATTGAATGGAATAGTATCTCTAACATACATTTTATATATATATATATATACAATTTTTTTTTTTTTTTTGAGATGGAGTCTCACTCTGTTACCCAGACTGGAGTGCAGTGGTGAGATCTTGGCTCACCACAACCTCCATATCCCAGGTTTAAGCAATTCTCCTGCCTCAGCCTCCCAAGTAGCTGGGATTATAGGCACATGCCACCACGCCCGGCTAATTTTTTGTATTTTTAGTAGAGATGGAGTTTTGTCATGTTGGCCAGGCTGGTCTGGAACTGCTGACCTCAGGTGATCCACCCGCCTCAGCCTCCCAAAGTGTTGGGATTCTAGACATGAGCCACTGCGCCCAACCCTAACATATGTTTAGATAGTAGTGGAGTTAGTGGGCATTCTTGCCTTGTTCTTGGCCTTTCTGTAAATGCCTCTAGTATTCTCCATTAAGTAATATACCAGCTTTAGGAGTGCAATGTGTGTGTGTGCATGTGTGGTTATATATATATATTTCAGTTATATATCTGATCAGATGAAAAAAGTTCTTATTTTATTCAGGAATGGTTTTTATCAGGAATGGTTCAGGAATGATTGCCAATTTTTGTCAAAGGCAGTTTTAGCATCTACGAAGATGAATGAAGATGATCATATGATTTTCTGCTTAGATTTATGAACATCTAAATTATGTTAGTAGATTACCTAATATTGAACCATCCTTATGTTTTTGGAATAATGTCACTTGGTCATGATGTTTTATTTTTTATTTTTATTTATTTATTTATTTATTTTTTTTTTGAGGCAGAGTCTTGCTCTGTCGCCCGGATTGGAGTGCAGTGGCCAGATCTCAGCTCGCTGCAAGCTCCGCCTCCCGGGTTTACGCTATTCTCCTGCCTCAGCCTCCCGAGTAGCTGAGACTACAGGCGCCCGCCACCTCACCCAGCTAGTTTTTGTATTTTTAGTAGAGACGGGGTTTCACCGTGTTAGCCAGGATGATCTCGATCTCCTGACCTCGTGATCCGCCCGTCTCGGCCTCCCAAAGTGCTGGGATTACAGGCTTGAGCCACCGCGCCCGGCCGATGTTTTATTTTTATGATGAGTTCTTGAGTTCTGTTTGCTAATATGTTTAGATTTTTACTTCTGTATTCATAAGTGAAATTGATCTATAGTATTTTTTTGTGCTATCTCATATGGTTTAGGTGACAATATATTTGTTTCATAAAACTTCCTTGTGGCTTTTCTTGTTTTTCTATACTCAAAAATGATTTAAGTAGCATTGGGAGTATATGATCTTTGAAGACTTAGGAGAATTCTTTTGTGAAAACTAGGCCTAGTCCTTCTGTTATAGCCTTCTCCATTTATTCTATGGAAACTGGAAGCCCTTGTGTGATTTTTGCAAAGCAGAATGTTCCCATTGCCTACAATAGCTTCACTCTTGTTTACAGAGCAAGTAGCTATATTCACTAGGTCTGGCTCATATACCATCTTCTCACTCCACCCCTCACTGCAGGACAGAATCAATCTCTATTTTCTTTTATTGCTTCCATAGTATTATATTTGTCTTATAGATCTGATTATGCTTGTATTGTAGCATACCTACTTTTGGAGGTATACATTTCTTTCTCCAGTCTCTAAAAGACAGATACTGATTTGATCACATTTAATTCTTCAGCCTCTACAATACGGGTCAGGCTTTCATAGGTATTCAATAAATATATTTTGAATAATAATCATGGATGGAAAGAAAGAAATAATGGAAGAAAGACCACTATAGTAGGAACCATAGTCTTTTTTTTCTTTTTGAAACAGAGTCTTGCTTTGTCACCCAGGTTGGAGTACAGTGACACAATCTCAGCTCACTGTAACCTCTGCCTCCTGGCTTCAAGGAATTCTCTTGCCTCAGCCTCCCTGAGTAGCTGGGACTACAGGTGTGCACCACCACAGACAGGTAATTTTTGTATTTTTAGTAGAGATGGGGTTTCACCATGTTGACCAGGCTGGTATCGAACTCCTGACCTAAAGTGATCTGTCCAGCTTGGCCTCCCAAAGCGCTTCGATTACAAGCATGAGCCACCGCACCTGGCCGGAACCGTAGTCTATTAATAAAGTATGTGGACTCTAAGTCAGATATGCTGGAGTTTCTCCCCCAGTGATCTGAATCACTGGCAGGTGTGTGACATTGGCTGCTTACTTTCTGAGTTTCATTCTACTCATCTACAGGTAAAGTTTCATAAGGGATTTGTATTCCGAACATGTGTACAATTCTTAACATTAAGTACTGTTTGTGCTCAATAGATAATACTTTCTCTCTTTCTTCTCTCCATGGGAAAGCCTACATTGTAGTTCTCTGGACAATTCCTGGAGAAATCATGAGATATGACTCTCTCACATGTAGAATCACAGCCAAGGATCCATCCTACTGATAAGTAGTTCCCTCTGAAATTGCCTGAATGAATGAAATTCTCCAGTTCGGGTGAACAGCCCTGAGGATATGCAGGCATGTGTTGTGCTTCTGAGATTTTTACAACATTTGTTTTACAGAGGAAAGTTTACATTAGTTTAACATAGTTAGGAAACTTGTCATCTACAGGAGTAGAATACATTGTATTCTGAACAATTTAGCAGTCCTCATACTTGGGCTTTCTTCCCAGTTCTTGTGCTATTTTCCCAGACAGCAAATTAGTTAAATGGCCTTCGGCCATGACTCTTTCCCTTGAGTCAGCTTTCCTCTCATTTAAAGTGCAGAGATAGGGGGGATTTAATTAGCCCAATGCCTGGCACATTGCATGCACTCAATAAATGTTTGTTGAGTATTCGAGTTATCTCTAGATGGTCACTTTTGCTATTACTATTAATTTATGAGCATATCGGTAATTATTGTGCTTATAATACTGACAGTGAACAAGCACTTAAAAGAAGAGTTAACTCATAACTTATAGGGATGTATTATAAGAGTCCAGATAATCAACAACCTATCTATTTCAAACATATTCACTATTATTCTAATGTTCTAAGGCTGTAATTCTACACATGAAGCTCAGATAATTCTAAGATAGTGAGGAACCGCAGCAACTATCTGGATATTTTCCCTGCAGTGTGTGTGTGTGTGTGTGTGTAAGCCCCGACTAAATATAGAACCCCCATTCTTTGTGTAAGCTACTTAAGAGAAAGGATTTTATCTTTTAATTTTTATCTCTTCAGCAGAAGTTATTATTCCTAGTTCAATCCCAAATCTATACATAAATTATGAAATTTAAAAACCCCTTAAAAATGTTTTTAATAAATATTTTTCCTGAAATAATGTTTTTACTGACCTTGAAAATTTTTCTTAGCTGTTGTCATGCTCAACATTACTCACTGATGACATATGTGGTAATGATGGCAGTGTAAAGAAAAAGCTTGAGGAAATACACACGGTGCTGATATTTTACTAAAATGAATGTAGCACTCATTCATAATTGTAATTTAATTTTTAAGTAAAAATCTGATTTCCACTATCACTCCCTTAAGCCTGTCTCATTATAGGCCTAAAGCCTGTGTGAATTTACACAGCTGCTTTGAGGCTTTGCATATTTCCTTGTTTTAGATTCTTTGATTTTTTTTTTTAAGGGGTATTTTTACACTGAAGTAAAACACAACTATTAACACTAGCCTCAGGGGGGGAAAAAGAAACTAACAAACCTACAGCTTGAAATGTTTCAATACTTTGCCTTTAAAATTTTGCACACCCTTTAGAAGTTACAAAAATAAAAACCACTCCCTGCAAAAAAAAAAAGAAAGAAAAAAAGATTGAGAACAAACTGTCATGATTTCAGAAAACGATAGCAGACATGCAGGTGTTAATACCGGAGAGCTTACCTCTGAATAAAATGGTGCCTTCTAAACAGCCACTATTTACATGTTTTAGAATCCTTTCTTGGGCATGGGTGCCTTTATATTGCCCTATTACCACAAGATGCAAGCCGTGCAGCAGAATGTTTTCTGTATGGTACCCAGCCAAAAGTGAAACAAGTTGCCCACTGACAGAGAGGCCATTTATAGAACATACTCATTTACACCAGTGCTAGGCAGCCACTGAAAGGCAATGCAAAGAAGTAATTTCTCTTTACCTTGCTTGGAGCAACTCCGACCTGGAGAGCCATGTATACATCCTACGTCAAGGAGGTGATGAAAGCCCCACTCCTTATAGCGATGACATCTGGAAGAAGACACAGTTGTCACCGTGAGCTTTTCAATTACTCCTGGAGACTAAGTGTGAGACGCAGTAGTGCAGGATGATTGGATTACGCAAAACGAGACAGATGCCATCTGCGAGCCACGCGTAAGCTGCTGAGTGCCAAAATGAACATCCTTATTAAACGACGGAGTTCTCATACCATTTGTAGTTTGGTCAGATTTGAAAGATGAGTTGATTGTTTTTAGATAGTGCTGCAAATAGGCAGGGACTTGGAATCCTCTCTGGCTGTATGAGTAATTACTGTCTCATACTTAAATTAGAAACATTGGTTTTCAGTTAGGTCTTGAGATTGTTTCCAAAGGATGCTGCTGCATTCATGTTGAAGCATGGCCTGTCTCCTCTGTTTCACTCACAAGGGCCACAGAGTTCTGAGAAAGAAATCATCAGTTCCTTTCACATAGTGCTGCAAATAGGCAGGGACTTGGAATCCTCTCTGGCTGTATGAGTAATTACTGTCTCATACTTAAATTAGAAACACTGGTTTTCAGTTAGGTCTTGAGATTGTTTCCAAAGGATGCTGCTGCATTCATGTTGAAGCATGGCCTGTCTCCTCTGTTTCACTCACAAGGGCCACAGAGTTCTGAGAAAGAAATCATCAGTTCCTTTCACATCATGACAAAGAAATGTAAAAATTATGACTTTTTGTTAGGAAACAAAAGGATTCCCATACTCTAAAATAATGGCCACAGTACAGTGGGTGGAATGTTTTCCAGAAACTGCCAGGAGGCAGTATCAGAGCTCTGTGTCTCTCTGAGTCCTGAGGCTCCACAACCAGTCCTTCATTTACAATTCATTCTCTCATCTTTTTACTGGCACCAACTCTATTATTATTTTTATTTTTAATTGCTGTGATTACATAGTAATACAGTAATATACCCATAGTATTTATGGGGTATATGATATATTTTGATATAGGCATTGAATATGTAATGACCGCATCAAGGTCAGTGGGACTTCCATCACCTCAAGCATTTATCCTTTGTGTTACAAACAATCCAGTTGTACCCTTTTAGTTATTTTCAAATGTACAATTAAATTATTATTGATTGTAGTCACTCTGTTGTGCTATCAAATACTAGATCTTATACATTCTCTCTAACTCTTTTTTGTATGCATTAACCATCCCCACACTCTCCCTTTCCTCCCACTGCCCTTCGCAGCCTCTGGTAACCATTTTTCTGCTTTCCATCTCCATGAGTTCAATTGTTTTCAATTTTAGCTCCCACAAATAAGTGGCGACATACGAAATTTGTCTTTCTGTGCCTGGTTTATTTCACTTAACATAAAGACCTGGATCCAGTTCCATCCATATTGTTGCAAATGACAGGATCTCATTCTTTCCTTTGACTGAATTCTATTCTGCACCTGTACCACATTTCTTTATCCACTTGTCTGTTGATGGACACTTACGTTGTTTCTTAATCTAGGATATTGTGAAACATGCTGCAATATACATGGACATGCAGATACCTCTTCGATAGACTGATTTCCATTCTTTGGGGTATACACTCAGCAGTGGGATTGCTGGATCATATGGCAGTCCTATTTTTGCTCTTTTGAGGAACTTCCAAACTATTCTCCATAGTGGCTGTACTAATTTACATTCCCACCAACAGCGTATGAGGATTTCCTTTTCTTCACCTCCTCACCAGCACTTGTTATTGCCTGTTTTGGGATAAAAGCCATTTTAACTGGGGTGAAGTCATATTACTTTGTAGTTTCAATCTGCATTTCTCTGATGATCAGTGATGTTGAGCAGTTCTCACATACCCGTTTGCCATTTGTATGTCTTCTGATAAATGTCTATCAGATATTTTGAGCATTTTTAAATCATATTATTAGATTTTTTTCCTGTAGAGTTGTTTGAGCTCCTTATATATTCTGGTTGTTAGCCCCTTATCAGATGGGTAGTGTTTGAGTACTTTTTTCCCATTCTGCAGGTTGGTGTCTTCACTTTGTTGATTGATTCCTTTGCTGTGGCACCAACTTTAGATGGGAACTTAGCTGTGCCCTGTAATCCTTTTTCTGTTACAGCATCTTCTTAACCTCGATAAAGAGAAGATTCTGTAATACCTACCTGCATCAGAAGCAAAGGTGAAAAGAGTGCCTTCAGCAAGTCCAGGCCTTGATAGTTTTCATCTGAATATGTTATTGAATTTGACATTCATAATGCATATTAATAACACTATCAATGCTCTTTTATTCATATACCTTAGATAATTCCTTTAATATGGGGTTGCCCTATTCTCTGCTTGTATTGAGTTCTTGCAGAAAAAGACTTTTCTGCCTGCTAGTAACATTGAAACAGCTCCCAGTGTCGTCTTCAGATTTCAGCACATGGTGGACCCTCAGTAAATGCTGATTGTCCAAATCCCATGGCCTGCCCTGTTTGTAACAGTGATGACCCAGACTTTCTCCTTAAAGAGGGCAGGCGGAGGCCAGGTGTGTGGCTCATGCCTGTAATCCTCCCACTTTGGGAGACCAAGGCTGGCGGATCACAAGGTCAGGAGTTCGAGAACAGCCTGGCCAACATAGTGAAACACTGTCTCTACTAAAAATACAAAAAAATTAGCTGGGCATGGTGGCGGATGCCTGTAATCCCAGCTACTCGGGAGGCTTAGGCAGGAGAATCATTTAAACCAGAAGGCAGAGGTTGCAGTGAGCCGAGATCACGCCATTGCACTCCAGCCCTGGTGACAATGAGGGATTCCATCTCAAAAAACAAGCAAACAAACAAACAAAATTTTAAAAAATTAAAAAAAAAAAAGAGGGCAAGTGGAACTTCCTGGGAGTCAGAGCACAGCATAAAGCAGAGGACTTGTGCCTGACTCACTCTACTCCCAACACAGGCTGCTTTGTGTACAACTCAGATGCCTTCTGAATTACTCAGGTAAACAATAACCACCCAAAAACTATCCTCTCAGGAAGTTGGCACCATATATTGGGAACCAATACTCCAGCAACTCTACTGGATAAAATACTGAAAAGTACTAATTTTCTATAATTACATTGGAAAAAAATTTGAAGGCCAGTAGTCTGATGGGTAGAGATTATGTGTGTGTGGGTATTTACATCTACAATAAGCATCTTTTTTTTTTCATCAGAGACACCGCACTGGATTTAAGCATCATTTTTTGAACTGCTACAGTGATCTATTGTGAGAATAAGGCATGAGGGATTTGCATACACATTCAGCAACTACAATTCTGATTTCCAAGTCTGTCATTGGACTGATAAAATATTTACATGTGTACATTTTATATGTATATGTGTGTGCATATATATAGTGTATACATATATTCATTCAGCACATACTTATGATAAAGAATAAAATACATAAAACTCTTCACATTCTTGAGTTCTGAATTGTGCTCCTTCATATTTCATCATGTTTTAAATTATTTTCAGTTCCTTTGTGTAATTTGTATCCAGAGTTCTCCTTTTTTTGTTAAAATCTGACTCAGCTACTTCCTTCATGATAGAAGCATTTAAAAACTTCAAGGTACTAAAGAAATATTTTCAAGATTGTAGCACATAATTTAGAATTTCTCCTTGATAAAATCAAAGGAGAAAATGAGCTCAGATCCACAATTACTAATTGCAAATCGTTAGGGCCAGACAGGCTTCCAATTTCAGAAAATTTTGAATTTTAGTCAAATAATAGGATCCATAGAGTATACCACATGTCCAAGTAGTCTAGAACTTCCCTCTGTATCCAAACATTGTTTGAGTAGCAAACTGTATAAATATTTGCCAGAAGTGGGATAAATGAAAATTAAATAATTTTGCCAATTTGGTTTCATCACCAAATTCATTAAGGTCTGGTAATATTCTGTCACCCAAGGATAATAAAAATAGTTTCCACAGATTTTTAGATTTTTGGATTCACAAAAAGAGTAGTGAACAAATACAGATTTAATTATAAGAATCTACAGATTGGCGTTGATAATAGAACTCTTGCTAAATTAAATTAAATTTGGCCTAAAGTAGCCTCTGCACATAACAAACTGCAGCCTAACTTAAGAGCATATTCTTATAACGAGTTGCTGAGCCTTGGCCAATCACAGCAGCTGAGCTTTGGCCAATCACAGACTGCCAACCAATCAGAGCGTGTCTATATCAGACAAATGCTGAACTGTAGCCAATCAAGCTGTTTCTGTATGTCATTTCCTTTTCCTAATACTGCCTCCCCATGCTGGGTGGAGCTCTCTGAACCTCTCCTGGTTCTGAGGGCTGCCCAATACATGAATAATTCTTTCCTCAAATAAACTCTGCTAAATTTAATTTTTCTAAAGTTTTTCTTTTAAAACTGTAAATACAATTTTAAACGATGTGGTAAAAATAAAGATGCTGTGTTGACAAAGTCAATTTGTCCCCAAGAAATTAAAAAGTAAAATTTCTTTGCCCTCAGTGTCAGAATGAAATAAGAGATTTCCCCTGATACTTTCTGCTCCATTATAGCTGGTTTTGCTTTGGAAGTCTGATGGTGTTATATTTTTAGTTTTACTGATTCTCTCTAACCTATTTCTTCCCTTCAGGCCCTTCTACCACATCTATTGTTCACTGCCTTTTTGAAATTGAATTATTCTATAGGATATCACTAAATCATAAAAACATTAAGAATAAACAGACTCTATTTTATTTCAGGGAGCCATGAAAATAATGGTCAAAAGTGGGGTAATTTTTTTTTCTGTTTACAGCCTTCACGGAATTTAGGTTTAGGCCCATGTTAAGGCAAAGATACATGTATACACACGAGCACACACTGATTTCACTGCTTCATATTTGTTGAATAGTAAATTGTGTCTTGAAAGATAAAGGCACAATAAGGAGGAGTGCCCTGTATGGTAATGAATGGCACAGCATCATAAGAGTTGGCATGGATGACTAGTTATGAATATTCAAACTGTTATTAGATAGATAGTAGTCTCCATGTTGCCTCTCATCATCCTAAACCAGGTTTACTAATGACTGTAAATATGGACACTTGAGTTTTGGTATCTCATTTTACTTACTTTTAAGCCAGTTGACTATGTGCTGCATCTTATCATAGGTAGTACAGAATAAAGGATCATCTTTAAGAGGATATAGAAAAGATCTGGAGATATACATTGTATCAACTTGAATTCACATTGGGAAAGAAACATACAAGTTAGAGCAATTCAATACAGTGATCACATAGTAAAAATAAATACAAAAGATGAAGTTAGAGCCCTAATTCAAAGAATATGAATTGTATCTTCAATAGGAAAAGAAAATAGAGTGGAGAGAAGGAGAGAGAGGGCATTCGAATAAGAGAAATACAAAGTACAAAGGAAGTGAGAACAAGGCAAAGAGATCTGCTTTGCTAGAGAATGAGAAATAAGACTAATGCAGGGGTGGAATGTTGATTGGTGAAGGCCTCAAAGGACAAAAGGAGCATTGTATTTTGGTTCAAAATAAAACAGCACTGTTCTTGAGCAGCAGCATGAAAGACAAAATCAGCAGATGTGAAAAATTATTTTAACAGCAATATAGGAGAAGAGACTACAAAGTGGGTATATATTGGCTTATTGAAAAGGCTTAAGGTTTGATTTTGGGGCCTAGAATAATTGAGAATAGTTAGATTTTTGAGAACACCTTGGAAATAACAGCCTTCTTGATGAGAAACTGAGGAAGGGGGAACAAAGAAGAACAAAAATAAAGTCAAGATTTTAATGCCAATAAATTAAGGGGATTACAATGCTATGATAAGAATAGGTTATGAAAACAGGCAATGAAAAGCAAACTGTGGGATTCAACACATTAACTTTCAGGGTCAGTTCATACATCAGTGGGCATCAGAATCACTTGGAGGACTTGTTACAATACAGATAGAAGGGTCTCAAACCAGTTTCTAATTCAACAGGTCTTGGGTGGACCTAGTGTTTGCACTTCTGAGTACCATATTTTGAGAAGCACTTATTTAAATTATGTCCTCTAAAACAATTCATGATGGTTGAAGGTGAGGATGGAGGTCTGGGCCAACGAAATAAGTATGAGAATTATCTATACCCAGGCTGTTGTTGAAATTTTGTCGTGGAAATTTCTGACTTACAGCACTTTCTATGATTTTGATACCTTCCATCAACTGTTTCCTTAATTATATGCTCATATTGAAGTGAAATGAATGTTTATTCTCTGGCAGTTGGGAGTAAAAGGGGCTGAAAGTTTAAGAAATAAAAACATTCTGAAAATAGACAATGAGTGTATAAGTGAAGATCAGAGCATAGCTTTTGAAGAATGCAACAGAAAGAGAACCAGGAAGGAATTGCAATCAGGCATTATGTGATATTGGGAAAAAAGACTAGGTACTTGACAATCTACTCTAGAAATTTCTTCTCACTCTCTGCAAAGATGCAAAAAGGTGGAAATTTAAAAGGAAAAGTTAATAAGTCTACTTTGTATTTTAATTATTGTCAAGTACCCAGGTGCTTAAGTGAAGAGTTTCATGTACATATAAATTACTTCTGTGCCCTAGCATATTTGTAGAAATCTAAATGAGATGTTGTTCCATTTAAAATTTAAATAACTCCCTTGAGATAATGCCAACCAGACTGCTTCAACTAGAAGCCAATGCATAAACATGTATTTGTTATTTACTTGTTAATGTGTTCAGTATCTTGATTCTTGATGTATTCTGGCCTTTTTTTTTTTTTTTTTTTGCATGAAAACTAAGGTCCTGTGTTATGTGATTTGATGACCCTAAAATGATGTTTGGAAAACTAAACAAACAATATTGTGGTAGATGCAGACTATCCCATTTATACAAAGGCTCCCCTCAACCCTTCAAAAATAATGGTTACAAAGTGATACTACATTGTTCCCAAAGGGCTCAGACCTGTCTCAGCTTACACTTTTTACAAAATGGCGGGTTCAGATCCCTGAACCTAATTTTTTAAAGGATGACGCAGTGGAGGGGAGTTTGCCTGAGGCTCCAGAGCACGGAAGGTGATTAAGGGGCAAACCTGACTTTGTTTAGCAGGCTCAAGCTCATTGTATCAGCCTTGGTTCTGGCAAGGCCGCTGCTGGCAGAAATGTTCAGCCATTTTACATTCTCTATATCCTGATTGGAACTTACCTCTTACCAGAATGATTTGAAGTTAAAATGAAGTTGGGGGAAAGTTCAAGCAATCCTTAATATTTGAAAATGTACAGCTTCCAGGCTCCAACTGGGGAAAAATTTGACTAAAGCCAGATTATATGTATATATATGTATATATAAAATATGCCCGTAGGGTTTCTTGGACATAAAATTGTTTTTTGAAGACAACAATATGATGAGTTAAGAGTGAATGAATCAGAAACATACGGATTAAATTTTCCCTGAAATTTGCATGGATTTGGAAGTCATGGAGAAAAGGGCACTTGGCAAGATGCATTTGGGATTTTACTGAACCAAAAACGTTTAAGAAATTATCTGAGGTTCTTGGGTGGATGCAAAACTGTGCCAATTTTTTTTTTTTTTCGTTTTTACAAACTGCACTAAACTAAAAAAAGAAATAAAAGTCACCTAATTATAATTTAATGAAGACATGGAATACTGCTTGTACAGCAACTACCAGGCTTCACAGATAAGCATTAGTTTTCTAAGGGATTAGGCTAAGGGCATGTACGCACAAATATAAATCAAACATTGGCATTAGTTTCATAGACTACAAAGAAATGCTCAATGCCCAAAGATACAGCAGGAGTACAACCTGATGCCGTGGAGAGAATGCTTCATTGGCTGGCCGTTTTTTTTCCCCTCAACCTAAATGAAACTAAAATAAACAACAATAACTAAAATGTCACTTTAAGAAAAACACATAGTGACGCTTATGTGTATGCATTATTAGGCTTTTTTGTTTGTTCTAGTACACAGCATGTCTATATCATATCACTCTTGGGGTGTGACCACACTATAGCAAGGCCTTCTGGGACTTCTAGTATCAGGTAAGACAAAGCCAGGTTTATACTAATCTTGGTGCTTTAGCAAGTAAAAGTAAGCTTCAAGTTGCTTTAAAAGCTTTTAAAAGGTTTTAACAAAATGATATATGAAGAAAACATGTATTTTTAAAAAAATCTCAGTTCTATTGTTTTTATTGTACTAAATATTGTTCAGCACTAGCAAAGATCTTAGTTTAACGATTTTTCCCATGCCTTTTTTCTGGTGGATCAAAAACTAGCATCCTATTCATACAGGATCCTATTCAATAACTATATTCATGTAATAGCTTAGAAAGTAGTTACAAAGAGATTTTCTAAATAGTCACTTTTCAGTGTTTAGTTGAAAAGGAAGGTAGAGAAGAGGAATGGAATGCATGGTGAGAGCTTTTATAGGGTTGGATATGTATGATAATCTTTGTAGTTTTAATCCAGGAATCTAAAATTTAGACATACCATGGACATAAGCAAGAATATCAGAAACCTCAACTTACCCCAAATTTGCTCTTGACCCTGGGTAAGTGAATTCACTGTTTTTTACTTTGCAGATGGGTTCTAGCTTCTCAAAAGGAAGGTTCATTTGAGCATAAAACCTATCATAAGCACTTCCAGCTAATAAGCTAATAATAGGAGCAGTTTTTAAGTGAAATCTGAGCTGAACTGGGGAGTCATTTATAGATCCTGTTAGGTGTGCACATTTTTACTTGGGCAAACTAAATTAGCTGTGTAAATAACATTTAAAATATTTGAAAGTCAGTCTCATGGACTTCTTACCTCTGGCAATATCCTGTCATATGCGGGGAAGGAGAACTTGGAGAGGGTAAGCAAGCATGGGAAAGTGGATGGGTTTACTCAGAAGATGCTAAGAGACCCAAGATACAGATGCTTGATTTCTACAAGTTTTTCTTTAGAGAAAATATCATGTCTATCTGAAGGGGATAGGCCTTCATGTTGGCAGAAAGGAAGTCCAGAGACCTCTGTGAATTTCCAAATTTGTGAATGCCACCATAAAACACTATTTTCCTACAAAACAAAAGCAAAACCACAAGTGAAGATCTATGCACCTCTTCAGACACATGGTGATTGATCTCTCTCACCTACAAGTACATTTTTCCTGGCTCTGGTACTTGATGTATCAATTTTTCAATCTGTTTTTACTTATTTCCATACAGAACACACAAGGGAACTCAGTTGCCTCATAGAGTGGAACTATTGTAAAACAATTCAATAGATCATAGATTTCTATTTTTATGGCTAAAAGCCATTAATTTATTACACTGGTTACTTCATCTTCACTTCCATCTTTGGCCTTAACAATTGTCTTTCTTTCCAGGGCCTGTTTTTTCAAATAAGAGCAATTTTGTCTCATTACCAGATTTACTGCATGTGCCATATTACGGAGGGAAAAGAAGCTGCTCCAGGTTGTGGCTACTGAATGAATGAATGAATGAATGACTGCACTGTCACCTTAGTGAGGCGACCAGTTCTTATGGATGAGCTCCACAGCAAACAGAGCTCAAATTTGAGCCTCAGCCTGAGACTCACTTCCTTCAGGGTGTTTTCCAATACTCTTCCCCAACCCAACACATTCGCCTTAGTTACTGTATCTACCTGTGTGTTTCTATGGCACCTTGCACGTTGCCCATCATAGGTCTTGTCACTTTCCATTGTGATTCCCTATTTACTTATCTTTATACCCACTAGACTATAAACCCTATTAAGGCAGGTATTGTGTCTGACCTGGTTTGTTTATATCTACAATGCCAGCACATAGAAAATGCCCAAGACACACACACACGCACAGACACATGGACACACATTCATATATACATATATATACACATATACACACACACACATATATACACACACACACACACATCCATACATATATTAACAGATAAATAAATGGATCATGGGCTACATTCAGATATATACAGTCCTTTATTTTAAGTGGAATACAGTGCCTACTAAAGGACTGTATACATTTGAAAGTGTGAAAACATGAATAGTAGAATAGCAAAAGTGTGCAAAAGTTCAACAACAGACTTAAAAGTGATAGATTTCCAGACCAGAGAGATTTAAAAAACATTTTTAAGTGTGCTTTTTCTTAAAGAAACCATACATTCCTTCATTTTACACAACCCTTCCTTTTCTTTCATTCCTCAACATTGAATACACTGTTGACTGCTTTAGATCTATTTAACAGACAAACAAACTGAAGCCAAAACCTGTGTTTTTCAGAATGCCTAATGATATCCATCTTTGTCTTGAGATGTCACGTTTATGAAATCCATGGTTTTTATCACTAATACCAATGTTTTCATTTTTCCAATTTTTATTGTTTTACAAAATAAGAAGGGAAAGGGCAGTAAAGAGTAAAATGAGTGTATAAACAGAGCTGTGCCGGCCAGAAAGGTAACAGAGCCAAAAGAGCTGAGGTTTGGCAGACAACTTCACCACATGCAATCCATCAAGCTCCTCTGGATCTTCCTCCAAAGTGTACCTTGCATATATCAGTTTCTCTCATTTTCTATTACTATCTCCATGGGCAAGCCACCGTTATCCTTCCTTATACTACTCTACTAGTCCTCTGTGTCCTCACATGGTCTTTTCTCTGTGTGTGCACATCCCTGGTGGCTGTTCGTGTGTCCAAGTTTCCTGTTCTTATAAGGACATCAGTCGGATTGGATTAGCGCCCACTCTAACAACTCTGCTTTTACTTTTGCCACCATATAATACCCATTTACCACAAAGCAGCCAGAATCAGTTTAAAATATAAGTCAAATCACTGGCTTAAAATCTTCATTAACTTCTTAGTGCTTAAAAAAAAAAAAAAGATTCTAATTGTTTATTCTGTCGTAGAAAGGTCTCCCTCTCTGGAATGGCTGAATTGTCTGACCTCATTTGACAAGTACACTCTTCTCCTGCCCACTGTACACTTTTGTACACTTTTCTTCCACCTATTGGCCTTTGTTGCATCTCAAGTATGCCAACCTCTTTCCCACCTTGTGTGGCCTTTACTTTCTGCTCCTTCTGCCTGTGATACCCTTCCCTTCATCTTTGTCACCTCTTTCAAATCTCAGATTATCTGTCCTCTGAAACAGCCACCCAGTGACTCTAGAATACCATCCTATTTTACATCTCTGCACAGAACTTACTGTTCTTTAGTAATTTCCTTCTTTTTGTTTACTGTCATTTTCTCTAAAAGAATGAAGACCTTGGAGAGCAGGGGTCTTGTGGTTCTTGGAGGAAGTTGAAGCTCTCGATTAATGGGCAATTCTCAGATTTTTTTTTTTTACACAAATCAAAAGCTGATTACATTCTTCACAAGAAAATTATGTCAGGAAGATACCAAATGCTAACAAACTCCCTTTGTCCAGGAGATTTCTTTTTTTCTGAATACCAGGCTAATTGGAAAGATCAAATGCATGCGAGGTACTGCAAAACTCACTGTATACATAGAAAGGGGTAATGTGGGTGGAAACACAGAGCATAATGTGTGAAAACACTTAACACAGTCCCCAGCACATATTAGGCACCAAAATCTGTTCATTGGTTTATATGTTTATCACGCATTATTTGTTAATCCCTTAATTTATTCACTCATCAGGTCTAGCTCACCAATCCCAAGAGAAGCTGCAGATATCGATTATAAAATTTACTCCTTATCCCTGTCTGCGTGTCTCCAGAGAGGGATAAGAAGTAAATCCACCAAAGCAGTTAAAGTCTAGAAAAGCTGGACCTGGAACTGACTGCTTTGCAGCCTTTCAGTGTCAAATAGTAACAAAACCAACAAGGAACTTAATGACTCAGAACTGAATACACACAACACAGAAATTTTTCTAAGAGAAATTTGATAGATGATTCTTGGACAATTAAGCGTGTACTTGATCTCAGAATCACTATTGATTTTCAATTCTCTTAAAAGTGAAAATTAATTCATAAATTTGCTAACTATGAAGACCTTTAAATATTGTTCTACTTACAGAAAACTTGATGGCATAAAGTAATAATTTTTTATGCTCATAAATTCTAGGTCAGGAATTCAAGGGCACTGTTGGTTATTTCTCACTTAGGACTACAGTCAGATTTTGATTGGGGTGACTGTCATCTGAAGGTTTTGGGGCTTCAGGATCCTCTTCTAAGGTGCCTTCCTTATAGGTGTGAGAAGTTGATCAGCTGCTCCAATTTTCCTCTTCAAGGAGCCACTTTAATGCCCTCATAGTATAGTGGCTGTCTTCCCCCAGAGAGAGCAATCTAAGAGATCAGTGTGATAAATACAATACCTTTACACCCCTGAGAGCCATATACAATCACTTTTGTACTCTCTCCATCACACAGGGCCAGCCTTGATTCATCTACTAAATCCAGAGAGGGCTATATAAGGGTGTGGGTCATTGGGGATCATTTTGGAGGCTAACTAACACAAATATCATTAAATATTAACATCTTGGGTAGATAATATGATTAGAGGGTGCCTGAGGACCAAACAAGGATTTTTACATTACAAAAGTTAAGAGAAATGAATTGATTATAGCAATCAGTAACATGAGTATAGTTTTAAATAAAAAAGCATAATTATAGCATATTCATAGGAAAACATGAAATTATTTTAATCACTGAATGTTCTGCATACCTTTGAAGACAGGATCGTTCACTGACTGATTTATCCAAACATTCGTTTCACTAAAATGTATTGAATAATTGCTATATACAGGGTCTTGTGAAGGAACCTGTGAAAAAAGTATGAATTTTGACATCCTCTTTTCAAATGTAATATAGGTCAATAAAGGCATTAGTAGTTTTACCAATAAATTGTAGAAAAAACAACTCTCTGCACTGATTGGTACCTTAAAAAAATTCCAAAAAAAAGTTTTAGACTATTTACACCCATTTCTTCATAACTTTCCACTTTTCCTTCCAATGCAAACCCATGGTCAGCACCAGGGATGGGGGTAGGAACCTTAAAACCTGATTTGATTAATCATTAGTTTCAATGTATAGCTTGCCTTTTATTTAAAGGCATATATGAGCACACACGCACATACACATGCAAACACATACATCCTACATGCATATGCCCATTAAAGTACTGATTTGGCAATAAGTTATGCAGCTGAATTTTGATCCTTAGGTTCTTCTCTCTGAAAATCAAGTCTAGATGATCTAAAACAAGCCGACAGTAAAAATGAGAGAACAGGTTTTACCAAATTTAGACCCACTCAAAACTTCATGGAATCTAAGTTTAGAATACGCTGAATTTTCCAGCTCTTTCTGGGTTTTGCTTTGCCTAGCACTAGGGAGTGCATCTTTCCAGCAGTTTAAAAGAAGGAGGAGGAGGAGAAAGAGCAGTAGCAGTTCGTGAAATAACTTCCGCAACTTTTAGAAAATATAAAGGGTAGAGAAAATGACACCATGATAACTTGATGGTTAACTTTGCACATTTCTCTAGAATTCAGTTACCCCCAGGGCATGAACAGTTTCAAATGGATGGTAGGAAGGCGATGTTAGATGAAGGTCTTCTGAGTTTGAACAAACCTGAAGTATTTGAGAAGTATCTGGAAATAAATGAGTCTAAACTACCACTAGACTTATAATAGATACTGTTACAATTTACCAGAACGTTTAAAACTCAAGACAATTTCTTCCAGGTCTCTAAAAACAAAATAATCAATGGTCACTGATGAAAAGTCATATTACTTATTCACTCACTGTTTTCTAGTATTTCAGTGTTTATTACTGTCCAGCCTCATCTTGGTTACATTTTAATAACCAAACATTTTCCTACAACTGTGAATTAGCTTAAACAGTACAATGTAGTTACCATATTGTGCTTCAACTGCTAAACCTATCATGTCACAGCACTAAAATGATTCATTTAAAAATCAAGATTTTAAAAATACATGTTGATTAAAATATACCACTAGAAAGGTATTACATGTCTTACAATGGAAGTGAAATGTATATAAATATGAATAAAAAGGCAAGTCACTAGTATGAGACTAAAACTAAAACTGAAACTAAAATTTTCATGGTAAAATCCCAGCATGTGTGTACTTGTATAGTGTATACTTCTAAACACTGAAGGCTTGTAAAAGTAAATGTGTTAAACAGAAGTTTGATAGCTTATCATAAACCTATAGGGAAAAAAACAGACTTTGTGTTTTTGATATTTTGTGCATTAATATATTATTACAAACATGAAGATGTTTGTGAATGTTTTCGTCATTTTCTTTGAAGTCACAGCATTGGACCATCTTTATTTCTGTATAGAGCTGCTTCAATTATAAGTCATCTAGACTTCCCCTGCCTGTCTGGTTTTTATGTTTTTGTTTAGGACAGTGAAATAAGTGTTTTTTGAATCAAAAAATAAGATACTGTTACAGAACTGAGCATATTGAACATTTATAAAAAGAACCATTCAATAATACTGTTTCAGACACCACAATGCAGACAGGTGTTCCAAAAATAAGTCCATAAGCTCTGTATTTGCACTTCCAGCCCAGTGTTCTCATGAAACTCAATCATAATGACTCTTGAGCCTGGCGATTCAGCTAAGCATAATTGAATATGGAAAAATTTACATAGAAAGTTTTGTGCCAACAGAAAATATTTATGTTTGCATATAATAATGGCATTCTTGGACAATTTGAAGTTTTGCAGAAAAACCCCATGTGAGATAAGACCTGATACATTAATTAAATTATGCTAGTTTGCTCAAATTGCTATGATATAAACTGACATACTTTCTTCATCATGGGTTAAAAAAATAATGATCTATTACAGGAAGTGAAACCTAATTGCATGAAACCAAACCCACACAAAACTGAAGTTACTCAGATAAACAAAGTTTCCTCCAAGAAAGCTTTGCCTTGCCCTTTTCAAGACATTAACTGTTTAGTTAATATGTTTATTAACTAAGCATAGTTTATATGTCGGATTTAAACTTACCAATCAGAAAATTACAGAATGAATATTTGTTTTATAAGAAGCTCTTTGTTCCTTCTCTTTTCAATTGCAAGATCATGCATTTTTTTCTTCATGCCCCATTATTTTGGGGAGCACATTTATTATGTAAGATAGAGACTTTGGAGAAAGTCTTATAATCGTACACATCACTCCCTTTGTCAATGTTTAAGTAACTGTTCATTCGCAAGCCTAGTTATCCCCAGGGCATTATTTATTCTAACATAAACAGCATCCATAAAATTAATTAGAGAATGATTCCTCCTATTTTCAGTTACTCTAAAGTTTTGCTTTGAATAAATTAATCACTCAGCTCACAGTGATGAGTAAGATGCTCAAGGATTACTGAAAGGAAAAAAAGATTCTTATCAGGACTTCCCCTTGACCTTACCAACAGAACATTGATGGAACAACGGCAAACAAAACCAAAACAAAACAGTCAAACTGATGCTGGGAAAGAGATGGATGTGTCACCATTGCTGAGGATAAATGTAGTGGAAGCTGCACCTGGCCAAGGTGAGCATTGAGATAAGAAATACCCAAATTTAATGGTAATCCAAAGTCAGGACTTACAAAGAGATCAGACCAGGAAATGTGCCAAGTTTGTTTAGGGAAAGCAGGGGAATATGGAAACTCACAAAGAAGAATAAGAAATAAACACATAATTTCATTCCTCAGATATAATCCTTGTTAAATTTTAGACTATTAACATAAATTTAAAAAAAAAATAGAGATCATGTTTTATTAACTTTTAATTGGCATTTCCATGTGTCAATAACTATTATATATTTAAAATGGCTGTAGAATGAATACTGCACGCTATGGAAGTATCATTTTATTTAACAAATTTCTTATTGCCAGACTTTTACCATACACAGGCTTGGTTGTAATTGTTGCTGTTGTTTTACTATTTTAAATGATGCTGTGATGTGAATTCTTTTATGATTGTGAACAAATATTTGAATAAAGTAAATTACCAAAAGTGGATTTTCTAGGTAATTTGCACATTTTTTAGGCATTTGTTGTGTATTGAAAATGCTCCTCTAGAAAGGTTATACTGATTGATAACCAGCCATGTAGGAAAGGTGAGGTTCTTTTCAAGGCTTCCATCTCAGCCCTTGCAATTTTGTCTCAGTAAGTCTTAAAAGCATGGGGCCTGAGGCCTAGAATTTGGGAGAGAGAGGGGAAAGCCCTGCTAAACACGTGTGCAACTGTGCTTCTTTGACTTCATCTGCTTATTCCATGTAATCTTGTAAGTGGAACACATTACACATAGGAGAATTGTGGGCCAGTGCTAAATGACAGAAAGCATGATAAAATTAAGCTTCATAATTTTTATCTTAAGAGTAGGAGAGATTTATTTTATTTTTTATTTTTATTTTAAATTCTGGGATACATGTGCAGAAGTGCAGGTTTTTTACATAGGTATACCTGTGCTATGGTGGTTTGCTGCACCTATTGACCGGTCCTCTAAATTCTCTTCCCTCACCCCCCAACCCCCAACAGGTCCTGGTGTATGTTATTCCCCTCCTTGTGTCCATGTGTACTCATTGTTCAACTCCCACTTATGAGTGAGGACATGCAGTGTTTGGTTTTCTGTTCCTGTGTTGGTTTGCTGAGGATGATGACTTCTGGCTTCATCCACGTCACTGCAAAGGACATGATCTCATTCCTCTTTAAGGCTGTATAGTATTCCATGGTGTGTATGTACCACATTTTCTTTATCCAGTCTATCATTGATGGGCATTTGGGTTGGTTCCATGACTTTTCTATCGTAAATAGTGCTGCAATAAACATATGTGTGCATGTAGATTTATAGTAGAATGATTTATATTCCTTTGGATATATACCCAGTAATGGGGTGCTATATACCCAGTAATGGGGGGCAAATGATATTTCTGGTTCTAGATCCTTGAGGAATTGCCACACTGTCTTCCACAATGGTTGAACTAATTTACATTCCCACCAACAGGGTAAAAACGTTCCTATTTCTCCACAGCCTTGCCAGCATCTATTGTTTCTTGACTTTATAATTGCCATTCTGACTGGCATGAGATGGTATCTCATTGTGGTTTTGATTTGCATTTCTCTAGTGATAAGTGATGTTGAGCTTCTTTTCATATGTTTGTTGCCCATGTAAATGTCTTCTTTTGAGAAGTGTCTGTTCATATTTGCCCACTTTTTGATGGGGTTGTTTTTTTCTCGTACATATGTTTAAATTTCTTATAAATTCTGGATATTAGACCTTTGTCAGATGGGTAGATTGCAAAAATTTTCTCCCATTCTGCAGGTTGCCTGTTCACTCTGTGATGATAGTTACTTTTGATGTGCAGAAACTCTTTAATTTAATTAGATCCCATTTCTCAATTTTGGCTTTTGTTGCAATTGCTTTTGGTGTTTTAGTCATTAAGTCTTTGCCCATGCCTATATCCTGAATGGTATTGCCCAGCTTTTCTTCCAGGGTTTTTATGGTTTGGGGTTTTACATTTAAATCTTTAATCCATCTTAATTTTTGTATAAGCTGTGAGGAAGGTGTCCAGTTTCAGTTTTCTGCATATGGTTAGTCAGTTTTCCCAGCATCATTTATTGAACAGGAGATTCTTTCCCCATTGCTTATTTTTGTCAGGTTTGTCAAACATCAGACAGTTGTAAATATGTAGTGTTATTTCTGAGGTCTCTGTACTGTTCCATTGGTCTACATGTCTGTTGTGGTACCAGTACCATGCTGTTTTGGTTACTATAGCCTTGTAGTATAGTTTGAAGTCAGGTAGTGTGATGCCTCCAGTTTTGTTCTTTTTGGTTAGGATTGTCTTGGCTATACGGGGTCTTCTTTGAGTCCATATAAAAGTTAAAGTAGTTTCTTTTAATTCTGTGAAGAATGTCAGTTGTAGTTTGATGTGAATAGCATTGAATCTATAAATTACTTTGGGCAGTATGGCCATCTTCAAGATATTGATTCTTTTTTTTTTTTTTTTTTTTTGAGATGGAGTCTGGCTCTGCTGCCCAGGCTGGAGTGCAGTGGCTGGATCTCAGCTCACTGCAAGCTCTGCCTCCTGGGTTTACGCCATTCTCCTGTCTCAGCCTCCCGAGTAGCTGGGACTACAGGTGCCTGCCACCTCACCTGGCTAGTTTTTTGTATTTTTTAGTAGAGACGGGGTTTCACAGTGTTAGCCAGGATGGTCTCAATCTCCTGACCTTGTGATCCGCCCGTCTCGGCCTCCCAAAATGCTGGGATTACAGGCTTGAGCCACCGCGCCCGGCCCAAGATACTGCTTCTTCCTATTCATGAGCATGGAATGTTTTTCTATTTATTTGTGTCCTCTCTTATTTCCTTGAGCAGTGGTTTGTAGTTCTCTTTGAAGAGGTCCTTCATATCTCTTGTTGCTGTATTCCTCAGTATTTTATTCTCTTTGTAGCAATTGTGAATGGGAGTTCACTCATGATTTGGCTCTCTACTTGTCTATTGTTGGTGTAAAGGAATGCTGGTGATTCTGGCACATTGATTTTGTATCCTGAGATTTTGCTGAAGTTGGTTATCAGGTTAAGGAGTTTTTGGGGCTGAGATGACAGGATTTTCTAAATATAGAATTATGCAAACAGAAACAATTTGACTTCCTGTCTTCCTATTTGAATACCCTTTATTTCTTTCTCTTGCCTGACTGCCCTGGCCAGAACTTCCAATACTGTGTTGACTAGGTGTGGTGAGAGAGGGCCTCTTTGTCTTATACTGGTTTTCAAAGGGAATGCTTCCAACTTTTGCCCATTTAATATGATATCGGGTGTGGGTTTGTTATAAATAGTTCTTATTATTTTGAGATATGTTCTATCAATACCTAGGTTATTGAGAGTTTTTAACATGAAGGAATGTTGAATTTTGTCAAAGGCCTTTTCTGCATCAATTGAGATAATCGTGATTTTTGTCTTTGTTCTGCTTTGTGATGGATTATGTTTATTGATTTGCATAATTGAACCAGCCTTGCATCCCAGGGATGCAGCTGACTTAATAATGATAGGTAAGTTGGTTTTTTGTTTGTTTGTTTATTTGTTTGTTTGTTTTGAGAT
This sequence comes from Colobus angolensis palliatus, assembly GCF_000951035.1. NCBI lineage: Eukaryota > Metazoa > Chordata > Mammalia > Primates > Cercopithecidae > Colobus > Colobus angolensis. The sequence goes on along the minus strand of NW_012116511.1, from coordinate 1,344,420 downwards.
GGCATTTCACTCTTGTTGCCCAGTCTTGAGTGCAATGGCACAATCTTGGCTCACTGTAACCTCTGCCTCCCGGATTCAAGCAATTATCCTGCCTCAGCCTCCTGAGTAGCTGGGATTACAGGCATGCACCACCACACCTAGCTAATTTTTGTATATTTAGTAGAGACAGGGTTTCACCATGTTGGTCAGGCTGCTCTCGAACTCCTGACTTCAGGTGATCCATATGGTGGCTGTTTTTTGTTGGGCTTCTGGATTCAGTTTGCCAGTATTTTACTGAGGATTTTTACATTGATGTTCATCAGGGATATTGGCCTGAAGTTTTCTTTTTTTTGTTGTGTCTCTGCCAGGTTTTGGTATCAGGATGATGCTGGCTTCATAAAACCAGTTAGGGAGAAATTCCTACTTTTCAATTGTTTAGAATAGCTTCAGATGGAATGGTACCAGCTCCTCTTTGTAGCTCAGGTAGAACTCAGCTGTGAATCTGTCTGTTCCTGGGCCTTTTTTGGTTGGTAGGCTATTAATTATTGCCTCAATTTCAGAACTTGTTATTGGTCTGTTCAGGGATTTGACTTCTTCCTGGTTTAGTCTTGAGAGGGTGTGTGTGTCCAGGAATTTATCCATTTCTTCTAGATTTTCTAGTTTATTTGTGTAGAGGTGCTTATAGCATTCTCTGGTGGTAGTTTGTGTTTTGACAGGGTCATTGGTGATATACCCTGTATCATTTTTTATTGTGTCTATTTGATTCTTCTCTCTCTTCTTCTTAATTAGCGTAGCTAGCGGTCGGTCTATTCTGTTAAGCTTTTTGAAAAACCAACTGCTGGATTCATTTATTTTTTGAAGGGTTTTTCGTGTCTCTATCTCCTTCAAGTCTGCTCTGATCTTAATCATTTCTTTTCTTCCGCTAGCTTCTGGATTAGTTTGCTTTTGCTTCTATAGCTCTTTTAATTGTGATGTTAGGGTGTCAATTTTAGATCTTTCCCACTTTCTGATATGGGCATTTCATGCTATAAACTTCCCTCTTAACACCACTTTAGCTGTGTTCCATAGATTCTGGTACATTGTCTCTTTGTTCTTACTGGTTTCAAAGAATTTCCCAATTTCTGCCTTAATTTCATTACTCACCCAGGAGTCATTCAGTAGCAGGTTGTTCAATTTCCATATAATTGTGTGGTTTTGAGTGAGTTTCTTAATCCTGAGCTCTAATTTGACTTCAGCGTAGTCTCAGAGACTGTTTGTTATGATTTTAGTTCTTTTGCATGTGCTGAGGAGTGTTTTACTTCCAAATATGTGATTGTTTTTAGAATAAGTGCCACGTGGCATTGAGGAGAATGGGTATTCTGTTGATTTGGAGTGAACAGTTCTATAGATGTCTATTAGGTCCACTTGATCCAGAGCTGAGTTCGAGTCCTGAATATCCTTGTTAATTTACTGTCTCGCTGATCTGTCTAATATTGACAGTGGGATGTTAAAGTCTCCCACTATTATTGTGTGGGAGTCTAAGTCTCTTTGTAGGTCTCTAAGAGCTTCTTTTATGAATCAGGGTGCTCCTGTATTAGGTGCATACATATTTAGGATTGTTAGCTCTTCTTGTTGAATTGATCCCTTTACCATTACGTAATGCCCTTTTTTTTCTTTTTTTTTGATCTTTGTTGGTTTAAAGTCTTTTGTCAGAAAGCAGGACTGCAACCCCTGCTTTTTTTTTTTTTTTTTTGCTTTCCATTTGCTTGGTAA
>NW_012116511.1:1337348-1342159 GCF_000951035.1 Colobus angolensis palliatus | reverse complement strand
TAAGAAAATCCCTCAGCATTTGCTTTCCTGGAAAGGATTTTATTTCTCCTTCACTTATGAAGCTTAGTTTGACTGGATATGAAATTCTGGGTTGAAAATTCTTTTCTTTAAGAATGTTGAATATGGACCCCAAATCTCTTCTGGTTTGCAGGGTTTCTGCTGAAAGGTCTGCTGTTAGTCTGATGGGCTTTCCTTTTGTAGGTGACCTGGCCTTTCTCCCTGGCTGCCCTTAACATTTTTCCCTTCATTTCAACCTTGGAGAATCTGATGATTATGTGTCTTGCAGTTAATCTTCTCTTGGAGTATCTTAGAGGTGTTCTCTGTATTTCCTGAATTTGCACGCTGGCGTGTTTGCTAGGTTGGGGAAGTTCTCCTGGACAATATCCTGAAGTGTGTTTTCCAGCCTTTTTCCATTCTCTTGGTGTCCTTCAGGTACTCCAGTCAATTGTATGTTCAGTTTTTTCACATAGTCCCATATTTCTCGGAGGCTTTGTTCATTCCTTTTCATTATTTTTTTCCTCTAATCTTGTCTGCATGCCTTATTTCATCAAGATGGTCTTCAAACTTTGATATCTTTTCTTCCACTTGGTCGATCTGTGTATGCTTCATGAAGTACTCGTGCTGTGTTTTTCAGCTCCATCAGGTCATTTATATTCCTCTCTAAACTAGTTATTCTGGTTAGCAGCTACTCTAACCTTTTATCAAGGCTCTTAGCTTCTTTGCATTGTGTTAGAGTATGCTCCTTTCGTTCAGTGGAGTTTTTTATTACCCATCTTCTGAAGTCTACTTCTGTCAATTCATCCATCTCATCCTCCGGCCAGTTCTGCAACCTTGCTGGAGAGTCGTCATGATCATTTGGAGGAGAAGAGGCACTCTGACCTTTTGGGTTTTCAGTGTTTTTGCTGATTCTTTCTAATCTTCTTATGTTTGTCTAGTTTCCATCTTTGAGGCTGCTGATCCTTGGATGGGGTTTTTGTGGGGACTTTTTGTTGTTGATGTTGCTGTTGTTGCTTTCTGTTTGTTTTTCCTTCAGTGGTCAGGTTCCTCTTCTGTAGGGCTGCTGCAGTTTGCTGGGGTTTCACTTCAGGCCCTATTCATCTGGTTCGCTCCCATGCCTGGAGATGTCACTCAAGAAGCCTGGAGAATGGCAAAGATGGGTTCCTGCTTTTTCTTCTGAGAACTCCGACCTCGAGGAGCACCAACTGCCTCCCTTGGCTGGGAGGTGGGGGCTCCCCTGCCCCGTTGTGGCTCTCAGGTGTGTTGCCGAACCACATTGCTCTTCCTTCCTCTCCATGGATTACCGGAGAGATTTATTGACTTTCTGAAGGTTATATAAGCAACTCAAGACATGACCTAAGAATCAAATGCAATCTAGTGACTATTCTGATAATTACCAAACCAATTTTTCATCCTCATAAAAGTAATTCAGTTTAATTTCTAGGCTAATTAAAAATTAATAAAAGATGGCAGATGAATAGCTCAGAAGGCTCCTACCTTCTTAATCTAGAATCCAAACAATAACATGCTTTTAATAACATCACTTACAAATGAGCTAAAACTGTGTCATCTCCATGGCCGTAACTCGGGACACTGGCAGAATTATATGTGTCTAAGAAATTGAGTCAGATCAGTTTATTGAGGCTTCTTAAAATGCCATGATGAATAGAAAACTTTGAGTGGGAGTTGGGGAGGGGACCTAGACAGGCGATGTGAATCGAAATGATTAAATCACTTTGGTCATGTTTCATTATTCTGTGGTCATTTTGCCACAGACTCTATTTCTAAATTTACTTTCTGGTTTTCTAAACATATTATATAACTGGGAGGCAGCAGTTTGGAGGGGCACATTGGACAGGGAAACTAGGATTCATTCGTGGCTTTCCTATTAACTGAATGACTTGGGATCATTTCTTTAAACTTTCTGATATACAGTTACTTCATTTGTCCTGTAATCACTTATCTTGATGACAAGCAAATCCTACTATTAAAATAAAGATATGACCCAGTTGAGTTGATATGGTGGTTAAGATATTTGACTCTAGAGCCTGATTATAGATTCAAATCCCAACTACTTACCACTTAATAATCACATAACTTTGGGAGATTTGCTTAACTTCTCTGTATGTATCAGTCCCTCCATCTTCAAAACATGAATAATAATAGCAACTACCTCAGAGAGTTCACGTGAGAACTCAGTAATATAGTTTTTGCCTGACATATGGTAAGTACCCACTGAATCTTAGCTGCCAATAGTAGTATAACACTCATTATAAGTGCAATAGAAATGTATTATATGAGATCCTTCAATTCATCTAATGTAGGAAACCTTAGGATTAATGTTTTCATTGAATCTATCTGAGCACTATTTAGCTCAGTATCTTCACTGGCAGTGATGACTTATTCTCATGATGAAATTGGCTTCCTTTTCTAAATAAGTTTGTTGTACTTAGAAAGGCCTTCATTTTATCTTTATCTTCTTGTTTCAAACCTGCTTTCAGAAAAACACTGGAAGAGTTGCTAATATTGTTATGATTATATTTGATTGGCTTTCAAAATATGCTTCAAGTTTTATGAGATCCTAAAATTTGTAAATTCGCTTTTTAAAAAATTATTTTTAATCATATCATTCTGTTAAATAAAAATTTTGACTACACATTCAAAGACAGTGTTGAAATTTGGCATTGTGTGGCTCTGTCTTGGTCTGCCAAGAGAGGTTAATTATCAGAAAAGCAGAAAATCCTCAGTGCAACATGATTCACCCTAAGGAGGTCCTTCAGCTGTTACCAGAGGGCAATTGGAATAATAAGCAAGGCTTTAGTATAAAAAGAATTTTTATTAATGTAAAAAAAATTTTATTAGTATCCAAAATTTAATATCATATCTTAAATTACTTCAGTTCCCATATGACAAAAGTAAAATTAAATAAGATTTCAACATAAATGCAGATATGGCCCTGCATGGGTTATAATAATTTGACAATGAAATAGTCTTTCATGTCAAGAGGAAATATGTTAAAGCAATACAAGGCATAAAAAGACTTCTTTATTTGAGTTGATGAAAGAGTGGCAAGTACCACAGTAGATGCAAAAGAGATCTATATAATTATACCAGAGATAAAAAGATAAACCTGTCAATATCCCAAATTTGTGATATTTTAGGAAGTTGTAGTCTTTCCTGAATTTAAATAAACAAAATTTAAAAAAAACTGACAACTCTTGGAAGCAATCAGTCCTTCCAGACCACACTTTGTTAGGGAAGAATATATTTTTTAAAAATATTGAAATGCTAATTTTTGAGATGGGTTACTGAAGTAGTTGAAATTTATGATTATTGTCTTATGTAGTCCTAATATAAAAGGGGAATGATTTAGTGTATCTTTAATTACTTTTTCATCATACCTAAGTAAGCTTAGGATTTATTTTAAGTTTCTGATTTAAAACACACATTACAGGGAAATCAGAGCAATAACTGGATTTTAACATCAAGCGTTCTGATGAAGAAAGCACCTCATCAATTTGAAGTGTTTTCCAAATATGCAAAGTGATTGGAAGACGTAAGTGAAAGGAGCATTTCAACCCCAATTTTTGACATACAGCATTTCTGAATTCCATGCAATAAAAGGATCTTAGCTTTAATGTTTTCTCATAAAGCCTTATATAATTTGAAGTATCTAACTAATTTTGTCCAAACTAAATATAAAAATAAATTGCATTTGAAATTCTTGTACTGACAGCTAAAGATGAAAAGGAATATGTTTGTGGCATTAGATCAAACCAGTTAGTGCAATTTAAATTTCCAAATGCATCACATGTGAGTATAGAAAAGAAATTAGAAAATATGATCTATGTTCTCATGATAATCCATCCATACGTGAAATGTATGGTTTAAGCCAATGTCTCAATAAGAGTAGAAAGATGCAAGTATTACTGTGGGCCTGTCGTCGGGTGGAGGGCTGGGGGAGGGATAGCACTAGGAGAAATACCTAATGTAAATGATGAGCTAATGGGTGCAGCAAACCAACATACCACATGTATACCTATGTAACAAACCTGCACGTTGTGTACATGTACCCTAGAACTTAAAGTATAATAAAAAAATATGCAAAGCACCTAGCTCAGTATGTGGCGTATACTGAGTGCTAATAAATGTTGACTAACATTAGCCATCTTATTTCTTTAGAGAAACAGAGAAACAGGAATGCACCTATGTTATTGAGTAACAGGAATGCATCGTAAATTGTTTAGTAATTCACCTACCTGTGCGTATTGAGATTGTTTCCTCTGTGGGTTGCTTTGTTTGGTTGGTTGGTTTGCTTGGTAGTACAAGCAACACGTATTGTGTACTACACAAATAAGACTACTTCTAAAGGATAGAGTGCTATAAGTAGAACCATTGGATAAAGAGACCTAGATTTCCAGCTCTGATAGAGACTACCAAAAGGCCTACACTGATTTACACTTTCAGTATATATGAAGGTCTATTTTCCTTTGGATATGATCCCAAAAAATGTAGTGCTAATCTGATAACTTATTTTTATTTGTGGGTTACTAAGAAGTTTAGGCTTTTTTTCCCCAAACGTGCCAATTGTCAGAAATAGCATGAATTTTCTTTTTATTATTATACTTTAAGTTCTAGGGTAAATGTGCATAATGTGCGGGTTTGTTACATATGTATACTTGTGCCATGTCGGTGTACTGCACCCATCAACTCGTCAGCATCCATCAACTCATCATTTACATCAGGTATAACTCCCAATGCAATCCCTCCCTGCTCCCCCCTCCCCATAATAGGCCCCCGTGTGTGATGTTCCC
>NW_012116511.1:1326052-1332645 GCF_000951035.1 Colobus angolensis palliatus | reverse complement strand
GGTGTCCTTCCTGTTTGTTAGTTTTCCTTGTAACAGTGAGGACCCTCAGCTGTAGGTCTGTTGGAGATTGCTTGAGGTCCACTCCAGACCCTGTTTACCTGAGTATCAGCATCAGAGGCTGCAGAAGATAGAATATTGCTGAACAGCGAGTGTACCTGTCTGATTCCTACTTTGGAAGCTTTGTCTCAGTGGTGTACCCTGCCGTGTGAGGTGTGTGGTGTTGGTCTGCCCCTAATGGGAGATGTCTGTCAGTTAGGCTACTCAGGGGTCAGGGACTCACTTGACCAGGCAGTCTGTCTGTTCTCAGATCTCAATCTCTGTGTTGGGAGATCCACTGCTCTCTTCAAAGCTGTCAGACAGGGTCGTTTGCGTCTGCAGAGGTTTCTGCTGCTTTTATTTTTTTTGTTGTTTAGCTGTGCCCTGTCCCCAGAGGTGGAGTCTACAGAGACAGGCAGGCCTCCTTGAGCTGCTGTGAGCTCCACCCAGTTCCAGCTTCCCAGTGGCTTTGTTTACCTACTTAAGCCTCAGCAATGGCGGACGCCCCTCCCCCAGCCTTGCTGCTGCCTTGCCGTTAGATCACAGACTGCTGTGTTAGCAATGAGGGAGGCTCCATGGGCGTGGGACATTCCCAGCCAGGTGTGGGATATAATCTCCTGGTGTGCCGTTTGCTAAGACCCTTGGTAAAGCACAGTATTGGGGTGGGAGTTAACTGATTTTCCAGATGTTGTGTGTCTCAGTTCCCCAGGCTAGGAAAAGGGATTCCCTTCCCCCTTGCGCTTCCCAGGTGAGGCAATTCCTCACCCTGCTTCAGCTCTCACTGGTCGGGCTGCAGCAGCTGACCAGCACCAATTGTCTGACACTCCCTAGTGTGATGAACCCGGTACCTCAGTTTAAAATGCAGAAATCACCCATATTCTGTGTCACTGGTGCTAGGAGCTGGAGACTGGAGCTGTTCCTATTCGGCCATCTTGCTCCGCCCCCGCCCCACCCCCAGAAATAGCATGGATTTTATAGTTCATTCTTTTTCCATTGCTATGAAACAAATCTTTATTATATGTTAGGTTTAATGTAGATCATTATCTAAATATAGGCATATAGATATATGAAAAAGTGTTTCTTTGAAGGAAAACAATGTCTCCATTTCACTATATGTTCTAATTCTAATCATGTGTGATGCTCCAAAAGCTACGTACTGGAGCCATGTTGTTTTGTTGCCCCATGACATTTTCTTAACTGGGCTTTATTATTACCTTGCTTTTCACTGAGAGAACTTTCAAGAAATGCCCTCGTGGGCCTGGTGGCATACACACATAATCCCAGCTACTCAGAAGGCTGAGATAGGAGGACAGCTTGAGCCCAGGAGTTCAGGGTTGTAGTGACCTATGATTGCAGCAGCCTGGGTGACAGAGACTTCATCACAAGAAAGAAAGAAAAGAAAAAAAGAAAGGAAGGAAGAAGGAAGGAAGGAAGGAAGGAAGGAAGGAAGGAAGGAAGGAAGGAAGGAAGGAAATGCTTACATGAGCTGCCTTTTCTGAAAATCCTGCCTCACAATGTTCACTTGGCTGATACAGACTTCCTCCAACCTGGGAAAACAGATATGCACGACATATGACAGACAAAAGCTAACATCCCTAAAAAACGAAAAGTACTTGGTAATCAATTTTTTTAACTTACTAGAGAAATTGGCAAAGGATAAAAAGCATGAAAGGCAGCTCTTAGAAGACAAAATATAATTGTTCAATAAACACATAAATGTATGCCCAATCTTACTCTTAATTTAAAAAATGCAAATGGAAGTAATGAGAGACCAATCTGATCTTCCTCCCTGCCCTGTTGATACGTTGGCAAGCAAAAAGTTTCTGGGTGTGAAATAAATAAGCACTCTTATGGGCTGCTAATAAGAGAAAAATTGGTGCAAACTTTTGTGAAATAACTTGGCATTACTTATCAAATGTTTAAGTGATTTTTATTTTGCAGTTCCACTACTAAGCATTTATCCTGAGTCTGTATTGTGCATTTACACAGAGACAGATAAATGAAATAACGTCTATAGTAATAATTTTTGTAATTATAAAAAAATTGAAAACAATTTGTTTTATAAATAGATTAGATTGATAGATTGTGGCCATTCATACAAGGGAATATCACTCAGCTGTTAAGAAGGATATCTATTTATCCACCAAGATTTATATATACTGTGTATGCAAACCAGCAGCTCAGCTTACTGAATAGATTCTGAAGGCTCAGTGCAGACTCTGGAATCATACTTGGGTTTGAAACTTGGCCCCACCATTTATAGCTGAGGTTATCTATAGCAAGTATTGTAATATGCATACGTCTCACTTTGCTTGTCTGTGAAATGGACACAAGAATAGGACCTACTCACTAGTTGCTATGAAGATAAAATGATACAGTATTTGCAAGGCACTTAGAAAAGGGTCTGGCACATAGAAAGCACTATATAAGTTTTTGTGAAATATAATAAATACATGGAAAGTTGCTTAAAGTACGTGAAGTAGAAAGTAAACTGGGGCAGAAGAGTATATCCATATGTGGAAAAGAAATGATAGAGGTGAGATACCTACTTCCATATGAATAAAACATTTCTGGAAGCCACAATAAGAAATGTTGAGTTTACCTCTAGGATATGGCAAGGAGTTACGTGATCTTAAAGCCCTTTTATTTTCACCCTTCAGTATCGTTTGAAGTTCTTTTATTTTTATTTCATGGGGAAGTGGAAGGAGACACAGCAGCAGCAGCAACAGCTCCTGGATTTCGTGGCAGGTGAGAGGTTGTTTCACCCTTACCTCACAGGTGACCTCTGCAGCATGGTAAGTTTCATGCTGCAAGCAGCTGGGCTCACATCATCTTGTCTCTGATTTGACCAAAATACTGTCTCCTGTCTCTGTGTTTGTGTGTGTGTGCATGCATGTGTATGTGTGTGTGTGTCTCTCACACACACATATCTATGTTAAAAAGTTAGTACCATGTGGTAAATACAACTTTTATTTCTATTATTAGTAGTAGTAGTATTTGAAATGGGGTCTCATTATATCACCCAGGCTGGCCTTGAACTCATGGAATCAAGTGATCGCCTGTTTCAGCCTCTCAAGCAGCTGGATTACAGGTGCGTGCCACTATGCCAAGCCCTATTATTTTTAGTTAATGATTCATTAGGGGTGTTTTCCCATTTTCTTACATTTTCTTCAAAAATATGATTTTAATAACTGCATGATGTTTTATTGTGTACATACACTACAGCCTTTTCTGAACAGAACTAAATGGACCAAGTGGAGCAGAGAATCAAGTTCATGTCCTGTGAGGTCAGCCTACACAATGTATTCAGTCTTCATCTTTTACTGCTGTATGGCATTCCTCCTCATTGTTATAAAAATGTAGAAGGCAAGGATCTGACAAGCTAATTCACTTTAAGATACAAATTACTGATATTGGGGAAGATTGATACTGATACTGTTATGGGGGAAAACACTCTGCATTTTAACAATAAACAAAGCATTAATCCAGAAGTTTAATTTTTAATGGTAGATTTTCACTTATTAGGAAGACGAGTAAGGGAAACGTTGCGGATGGAAGAAACATTTAAACGTAGCATTTGCAGATGAGACTGGGTAGATGTTGGCTGAATTGAAACATTTGGAAGCTGGCACAAATAGGCCTTCAATATGTCATCTTTTTAATTGTTGCAAATTGCTACAGCGTACAACCCATAGCCACTCAAACAAGTCACAATAGTAACAAGAGACCACAGAGACCCCTGGAATATTAAATACAAGCTTTCCCATTTTGCCCACTCACGGTTTCTGGCTTTGCTATTACCTTTGTTAAGTTTACTCGACTTTTCTGTGTTTCACTTTTATCAACTACACAATATGGTCTACCCTAGAAAGATTGTGAGAAGTGAATGCTCAAAATAATCAATTTCGTGTTTCTTACCTTCATCCTTCCCTTGCCTCTCTTCCCAGAAAAGGCTGAATGTTAGAACACAACACCTTTGACAAAAAACATGAATGCAAGTCTTGCCTTAAACACTTACCATCTAGGCAGGCAACTAATCTTAGCTCACTTTGCTAATTGATAAAAATAGGCTAAAATATATAAATGTATGCTTTAACTTAAATGAACGTTAATGTCTGTTGTGCCTATTACCTGACACTTTTATTGCCACTGGGAGAAGAAGCAGGAGGATAAAAATACATTTAACATTTTTGAGAACATAATATGAGTTAGCTTTTTCAGTTGCTTACCTCCTTTGATCCTCAAAGTAGCTGTCTAAGGTAGATAGTTTACACAGAGAGAGAAGAAAGTTTAGAGTTTACCCCAACGCACACACTTCAGAAGCAGTGGAGCTAGAATTAAAATTCTAAGGCCTCTATCTGCTGCTTCAGACTGCCTGTGTGATCTTTAGAGGTCTGTAGAGGCACATGGAATTCAAGAATTACTATTATCATATTACTAAATGGTTATAAAACCAAAATGGCATGAGTCACCAAAGTGGGAGTGACTCACCAACATCTCTATTGTGAGAACTTTTTGTTCTGCAAATCTTTCCTCAATATGGAAGGAATTAATTTATGATGAAGTGTTTCATAAAATAAAAGCATGATATGTCAATGCCTATAAGTGTATATCCCAATGATAGCTGGATTTTTAGGTACAGATGACTAAGCTTCTTACATGTGTATAAAGTATATAGATATTTATATAGATATCACACATATAAGAAAAATATGTGCATGTGTGTGTGTATATATATATATATATATATATATACACATGTGATGGAGATATATGTGTGTATATGTATATGTAAAGAATATATGGTTGGACTCTTACTTTATACCTGAACGATAGACAGGGAAAATTGAGTAAAACATTTGAAAAACAGGTAAATTCAATTCCTTTTCTTTCCCTGTGTAAAGTGAGCCACACACCTTCTAGCTACTTTCTTGGTGAATCATCTTAACATCATGTCCACTCACATTATTTTGTCTTTCTCATTCATGTCATTCCCACGGAAACCAAGAAAGTGAATCTTACACACCTGTCTTCTCTTCTTCCTTAATTGTGGCCAAATGTCTCACCCTCCATGCAATAAACATGTTCAAACTGTTCTCATGCCAGTGTCTGTTCCAGGCAGAGCAACACGAGGCACTGCATGTGCAAAGACAAGAATTCACTATTTCTGCTCTCCAGGAGCTCACAATTGAATTAGAAGAAGCTCAGTTTGGGTAGTGGAGCCAGTGAGGCTGACTTGGACATGGAGGAGGCTGGAGGAGGGAAAGTCCTCCTCCAAATGCAGAGTGAGCAGGGAGAGCTAGGGATGACTTTTTGACAAAGTGTGAGAAAGCTGGTTAGAAAATGCAGCGAAGGCACCAGGAGAATGTAAGTTTAAAAAGATGTCAAGTTACATGGTTTGGGGACATTCTTCAGCTGGCTTTAGAAAGAAAGAGATGAGAAAACATCTAAATTCAGGAAAAGAACAGGGCATTGTGGCATTTTTCCCACCTTGTCATTGACACCTTCCCTACCTCCTATGCTACTAAAAGTATCGGTCATCTTGGGTAAAAGGCTTGTCCTGAGGCATGTGGTCACACCATGTCCCTACATACGAGTCATCATAGCCTCTCCCACCTAGTGTGTATGTGTACCTCAGACCGTGAGCTGCAGTGATAAGTGAGGCTTGACTGTTCAAGTCAGACACATGGCCTTGAAGTTTGCTAGCCTTCTCATCTCTACTAGTGTGCTTGAATTTCCTAATCCTTGATTTCCTCATAGGTATAATGGAGATAATAATATCTCTCTCATAAGAATTTTTTTTTTAGTGACAATTTTAAAAATGTACTTAGTAAAGTACTTATTCTAGTGCCTGGTATATAGTAAATGTTCAAAAATTGTCCTGAATAATATTGTTTTCCTTTATACGTATCTCATTTTCTTGCCTGGTCTATTCTTTTTTTTTTTTTTTTTTTTTTTTGCGATGGCGTTTTGCTCTTGTTGTCCAGATTGGAGTATAATGGCATGATCTCAGCTTACTGCAACCTCTACCTCCCGGATTCAAGCAATTCTCCTGCCTCAGCCTCCCGAGTAGCTGGGATTATAGGCAAACACTACCACTCCTGGCTAATTTTGTATTTTTAGTAGAGACGGGGTTTCACCATGTTGGTCAGGCTGGTCTCAAACTCCCAACCTCAGGTGATCTGCCCATCTCAGTCTCCCAAAGTTCTGGGATTACATGTGTGAACCACTGCACCCAGCCTTGTGTCGTCTATTCTTAACTTATATAGTTGCTCATTTTATCTCCTGCCTTAGCCTCATTCCTCTCATGTTTAAAATGGATTCTTGATTCCCTCACACTGCCTAGGGCCACAGGCTCCTTCACCTGTTGCCACATTCTCCTGGATCCCTACTCCAATGGGCTGTCTGCGTGGACTGTGTGTGTCCTGTTCCTCAATCCTGCTTCTAAACCTGCCCCCAGATCTCGTGTTCATCCCTACTCTGGAATACTCTGTGGCTGGTTAAAAAGAAAGAAAGAAAGAAAGAAAGAAAGAAAGAAAGAAAGAAAGAAAGAAAGA
>NW_012116511.1:1229201-1325892 GCF_000951035.1 Colobus angolensis palliatus | reverse complement strand
AAAGAAAGAAAGAAAGAAAGAAAGGGAGAGAGAAAGAAGGAAGGAGGACAAATTAAATGATGTGACTATTCTGATGAAGAGGGTGTCTAAGGTATATTATTGAATGAAGAAGGGCAGGTATAGCTTAGGAGGTGTGCTATGATCTCATTTCTCAAATAAAATGTGTCACTTAAAAGTCTCTATGGTCTAAAATTTTTCAACAAGCATATATGTTTGGAACATGTGTGCTCCCGATTCTCTGACTCAGTCCAGGACTTATACCATTGCCTGCTCAGCACCCCAACCCCAGTTCTAGACTCAGACTGGGACACTGGCTCCGCTTGTCTGGTTCTTGGGCTGTTGGGTTTGGACTGGAAGTACACCACTGGCTTGCAGATCGCAGATCGTGGGATTTCTCAGCCTCCATTATCACGTGAGCCAACCTCTCATAATAAATTGCTTCCTATATGTCTCTTTCTCTCCATAAGGTATATCCTATTGGTCCCGTTCCTCAAGAATACGCTATTTTTACTATTGTGTGTATTTTCAAGGAAATTCATGTAAGTTACAGGCATCACAAAGACTCCTGTGAAATGAAAAACGGAGGTTAAAACAAAAGGGTAGAAGAGAGGAGTCTGCCTAAACTAGCGTTTTGCAAAACGACCGTGGAAGGCTGTTTGCAAAATGCAGGACGTTAACGGCTTTTACAGAAGTAAAGATCATTTGGTCGAATATGTCTAAGAAATACGAAGTTTGGTGAAGTCAAGCAGGTTTATTTATTTAATGCAGGCCATCTCTGAGACTTTAATGTGCTCATGCTCTCTGTGAGTCTGCAAAATGGAGAGAGTAGATGGTGTCCCTACAACACCATCTTTTCCTATGGAGCAGTACCCGACATCTTTTTTTTTTTTTTTATGAGAGGGGAAACAGCCAACGTTTCAGAAATGCTGACCCAAACCAAGTGGGCCAGTTATTTATCTCCTGAAATATCTCTGGTGTTTTTGCTGTTCTTGTTGTTACGTCTCTGTTCTCTTTTATTCTATTTCTACCAAGTGTTCGTATCAGACAGTTGCCTTTCAGTTCAAAACTTTGTCCATTTAATAACCATATATTCAAAATCTCAAGACCTGGTGGACTCGAAATTAAATAACCTCAGGCTGTTTACAATGATCCCAAACCCCAAATCATCCAGCTAAAATAAGTATCTCCTGTACTTGAGAGAAATACCTCCTTTGCTTAAAAGGCAAAATTTTGTTTTTGAAAAAATACTTTTAAATTTGATTCCTGAATGTAAAACCACTGTGATTGTTGTTTGGACCTCACATTTAGAGATTGAGTTGATCTTCATCATCATTGAGTTTTCAGTTCAAGACACATTATCCTCTAAGCCCCTTTTTGAACTCCTGACCTCAGGTGAGCCATCTACCTCAGCCTCCCAAAGTGTTGGGATTACAGGTGAGCGCCCGGCCTCTAAGCTCCTTTTTGTTAGCTTAGTCATTAATTCATTCCTTCACTTGTTCCTTTTTATATCCACTTCCTGATTCCATGTCTCTTTCCTCTACCATTCTAATATATTCAAATACATTAAATACAGAAGTTTGGGATTTTATGTTTTTGTAAAATGTAGAATGTTGTTTTTATATTATTTGTGGGAATTATTTCAGCCCTGCTGTCCAGGCTGCTATGAGATTCTGACTGGATAACTTTTAATAAAATGTTAACAATTAAAACATCACTAATAACTGATTCACTCTTTTAAGTTACATAGGTCAACATTCGCATGAGATAAGTCAATGAATTTAGTAGCTATGTGTATCTATTTTGCCAAGCAATAGTGAATGCAAAACAGAAAACCACCACATCCAAAGAACATCCTAGTGCTATTTGCTAAAAATTGAAATGTTCATTTTATCATTCTCTATATTCTTCTTGCAACAGGAAATGACTTCTGAATACACTGCCTCATTTGTCATTGTCAAGGATTAAATATGAACCAAATTTGCAAGGTACATTTTTTAAAGTTTGCTAGAGCAGAATAATGTCATTGTCAACACTTTTAAACATTTTATGACTTTGGAATCTTTCCTTAAAAAAAAAAAAAGCACATTGCCAAACTAATTAGAATTGGTCATGAATATTAATGTTTGAGTTGAAAACAACTGCCACTAGGTGGCAAACAATCTACACATAGACTTAAACAAAAGAGAAAATTATAAATGCACTATATCATATATGCATATTAAATGAGACAGTGCAAAATAGATGGGTAATGCAGTATCTTCTGCATATTGTGAATAATATCACTACTTGGAAACAAGCCTAACAGTACAGTGACAAATGCACTTTTTTGAGGAGTTAAGCTTTCTTTTGTCTTAAGTAAGATTTAAAAAAAAAAAAAACAATGAGAATAGCAGATATTGACCTTAAATTCTAACATTTGTCATTCTTTGGAACTGGAACATGGACATTTATTAATTATCTTATCTGTGCTCTCCAAGTTAGGCATCTCTCTATGGTTGAAAATACACTGATGATGAAACTCTATAGCCCTGAGAGACCTTGAACTTCTTGTCCTTGGGCTTCTTGTCTGGCTTCATGGATTCTATATAGTCATCAATTTTTATACCATGTCGGATATAGGAGAGAGAAAGCACTGCTGGGATTTTTCTTTCTCCATCTGATGCAACCTTCTTGGGAACAGGAGAGATGATGCTATGTGAAAAGACTTCAGTGCTAGACTGCCAGGTTGGAATCTTAGCATAATTTCTTACAAGTTGTGTGCTGTGATTTAAATGTGTCCCCCAAAGTTCATGTGTTGGAAGCAACAGCCTTAAGAGGTGGGGCCTTTAAAAAGTGATTAGGGCTCGGTGTGGTGGCTCATGCCTGTAATCCCAGCACTTTGAGAGGCTGAGGCAGGTGGATCACTTGAGGTTAGGAGCTCGAGACCAGCCTGAGCAACATGGTTAAACCTTGTCTCTAATAAAAATTAAAAAATAAAAAAATTAGCCGGGTGTGGTGGCGTATACTTGTAATCCCAGCTACTCAGAAGGCTGAGGCAGGAGAATCGCTTCAAGTTGGGAGGCAGGGCTTGCAGTGAGCCGATATTGTGCCACTGCACTCCATCCTGGGTGACAGAGTAAGACCCCGTCTCAAAAATAATAATAATAATAATAAAATAAAATAAATAAATAAATCAAAATAAAGTGATTATGTCACAAGGGCTCTGCAGTTATGAATGGATTAACACCATTATTACAGGAGTAGGTTCCTGATAAAATGATAAGTTCAGTCCCTTCTCCCCCACTCTCCAACTTTCTCTCATGCACATGCCCTTTTTTCCTTCTGCCTTCCATCACAGGATGACGCAGCAAGACAATTCTCACCAGATGTGGGCCCTTTGACCTTGAACTTCCTAGTTCCAGGACTTTCAGAAATAAATCTCTGTACTATAGAGATTACCTAATCTCAAGTATTCTGTTATAGCAGAACAAAAGGGACAAAAACGACAGTGTAACTGTGACAGACTATTATTGCTCCCAAATAATCATTTCTCCTTCTTGTAAGGGAATGATACTTCTTTGTTCTATTGACCTTGGGCTTGGCCATGAGTATGCTCTGGCCAGTGGTATGTGAGTAATCATGATGTATACTGTATCTAGCAAGCAGCTTCAAGAGCTGCAGTGGGTTTCTACCATCTCTCTTGCTTTTACTCTCTTCCAAGGAAATGATGTGTCCCTCAGAAGAACAGTCTACTCCTTCCGCCTGGGGCCTGGAATGAGAAGACCTAAGAGAAGAGTGAAGGAAAGTGAGGTACACCCACCAAAATCATATATGTGAGAAATAAGTATTTATTGTTATAAGCTATTGGGATTTTGAAGTTGTTTCTTATTACAGCATTACCTAGTGAAAACTGACTATGGCCCTCAGTTTATTAACCTGTCAAATGAAGCTAATAATATTATTCATCTCACAGGACTTGGATTGAATGAGTTAATACATGGGAAGAATGTTGAATAGTACGTAACATTATGGAGGCTAGATATTATTATTGAAATAGTCTAAATGCATATGCCATAAAAGATTACATGTATTGAATGACTAATAGAGACCAGGAATGTGTTACTCATGATTTGATTTGATTATACAGTATCTTTCTAAAGTATTGACATTCTTGTTTCATAGAGCAGAAAACAGAGACTCGGGAAGTCTTCTAGTTCAGTGAGACTTTCAGTTCCTACTTCAGTGTGGCTAACTTCCAGTTTTTTTGTGTATGTTTTTTGCTCTGGATCAGTCATGAACTAATAGTTTTGGAAAATGCAAATAAAATTGAGTTACTAGAAAATAAATAAAAAAATTTTAAAAGACATACAAGATATAATTCCAATTTTTTATTATTAGATTCCATAGACATAAAATTACATTTTAATTAATGCCATTGGAACAAATATAATGTTAAAAATGAAAGAATTACAAAAACTGTCCACATTATTTAGTGAAAATATGTATGTAGACCACTAATGTAGAAAATCACTGTTTTGCCAATAACTTTTTGTCATTTCATAATTGTAACTAAACAAAAATATGAATGAAAAGCAACTTACCAACTTCAACACTATTTACATACATTAAACTATCCACATACAGTTTTTAATGTGACAAGTAAGCTTGCTTCTTACTTGTTAACATATCTAATCTACTTTAGTTTCTTTCTTTTTTTTTTTTTTTTTTTGAGACTGGGTCTCACTCTGTCACCCAGACTGGAATGCAATGATGCGATCATGGCTCACTGAAGCTTTGACCACCTGGGCTCAAGTGATCCTCCCACCTCAGCCCGCAGGTAGTTGGGACTACAGACGTGTGCCACCACGCCCCACTAATATTTTATTTTTTGTAGAGATGAGGGTCTTGGGGGTCTCACTATGTTGCCCATGTTGGTCTCAAACTCCTGGGCTCAAGTTATCCTCTGGCCTCTTATGGCTGGGATCACAGGCGTATACCACCATATCTGGCTTTTTTTTTTTTTTTCGGAGACACAGGGGTCTCACTTTGTTGCCTCAGCTGGTCTTGAATTCCTGGCCTCAGATAATGTGCCATCTTTGACTTCACAAAGTGCTGGAATTGCAGGCATGAGCCACGATGCCAGGCCTACTTTAATTTTAACAACTGATAGTAGAGAAACAAGTCTCACAAAGTTGTGTTAATGGAAATGAAACAAAAGATTTTAAGGCAATTATAGCAATCTCAGGATATTCATTTTAATTTTTTTATCCAAAATGAAGCATATGCTGCTGTATATTCAGAATTTCTATTTTTATCAGATGCCAAATTCAATAATTTACTCTGTAAAGTTATAGTTAAGTTCAAATTATTTCTTAATGAAGGAAATGAATTCTAGATTCACACTTCTGGGTTATCATTGGCAAACTAACTTTAAGACATTGTGTTGTAAAAGTTCTGCTGCAGACAATTAGTAGGCATCTTTGAGGCCATGTAGCATGAGTCCATGTAAAACTCATCATGTAATTTCAAGAACACCTAAACTGTTCTATATTTGCTGACTGAGATGAGTTAACTGCTCCACGTTGAATGTTTCAGCAAGCAAGTGGTAGAAAAAGATTTGTATGCTGGTCTCCTCCATTGTGTAAGGTTCTTCCTCTATTGGAGGTTGTTACCCTGTAAGAAGATCACCTGAGATATGAATTATATTTGTTCTACTACCTATACTGTCTAGCAGGACCAGTGGCTAACCATATTCTGAAGCCAGCCTTAGAGAAGACAATTGGCTTAATAAAAATATACAGTTGACCCCTGAACAACTTGGGGGCAAGGAACACTGATGCCCTGCAGTTGAAAACCCTCAGATAACTTTTGACTCCCCCACAAATTTAACTACGAATAGCCTATTCTTGACCAGAAGACTTAGCAGCAACATAAAGTCTATTAAAAGATATTTTGCATATTATATGTATTATATGCAGTATTCTTATAGCAAAGCGAGCTAGAGTAAAGAAAATGTTATTAGTTATTAAGAAAATCATAAGGAAGAGGAAATACATTTACTATTCATTAATTGGAAGTGGATCATCATAAAGGTCTTCATCTTTGTCATCTTCATGTTGAGTAGGCTGAGAAGGAGAAGGAAAAGGAGGAGTTGGTCTTGCTTTCTCAGGACTGGCAGAGGCAGAAGAGGTGGAGGAGGTGAAAGGGGAGGCAGGAGAGGCAGGCACACTTTATGTAACTTTTATAGGAAAAAATTCGCATATAAGCAGACTTGCCTAGTAGTTTAAACCTGTGTTGTTCAAGGATCACGCATGCACACACACACATGCACACACAGTTATATATGCATACACATACATATGTTTATATATCACATATACATATAGGTTGTGCATACTTATTGGTTAAAGTGTATATTGTACTAAATATTGCTGTCTGCATTTCAAACTCAAATAATGACTTTTAGACCTCACTTCTTTGAATTGTAAGTACAGTTGCCATGCTGTATTGTGTGCACTTTGATGACAGAAATAAAATTTGAAATGTTTCTGGAAATCTGTATTCATCTATAATTGATTGACTAGTCAATTGGCTGGTTTGTTAGTTGCCTTGGTTACAGCATTCAAATATTTATTGGCTACCTGGTCTAAATAAGATCAAATTACAACTTAATTTCCAGTATGAGAAAATAAAAGATGGTTTTTCCGTAAAAAATTGGACAACTATGAGATTCTAGGGATCAGCCTGTAAGCACAGGCGAGGAATTTGGATAGAATCAAAAGATATAAACCTTAGTTCCTTACTCCCAGTTAAAAATAGGGCATTGTTTTAAGTGCTTCAATTCTGGCCAGACAATGGTGGGTGGCTCATGCCTATAATCCCAGCAGTTTGGGAGGCCCAGGCTGGAGGATCACTTGAGCCTAGGAGTTTGACATCAGCCTGGGCAACAAAGGGAGATGCCCCCACCCCATCTATACAAAATATTTTCTTAAAAACTAGCTGGATGTGTTGGTGCGCACCTGTGGACCCAGCTACTTGGGAGGATGAGAAGAGAGGATTGCTTCAGTCCAAGAGGTTGAGGCTGCAGTGAGCTGTGTTCACACCAATGGATTCTAGCCTGGGAGACAGACTAAGACTTGTCTAAAAATAAAATAAAATAAAATTCAAAAGTAAAACTGGAGAGTATGTCATATCCATATGTTTAAAACACCAGCATTTAAAAATAAAGCAATAACTTCAGTTTTAAAATTATATCCAATCAAACATTTTGTTACCATAACAGTTTTATCTATCTATGGAAATGCAAATATATAAACAAGCTTTTCTGACTCTTTCTACACATACTTCTAATCTGTGCCTTCATGAGAATTTTACCTATGTATTTATGATACATTTTTATGCTTAAAAGTCTTTAATTAGCCTATAATACTTTCAATGTAGTATTTGAAATTATAAAATTTTGTGAACATAAGGCTCTAAGCATTAAAGAAATGCAATCTGGATTGAGTTATCATTATTATTAGTGCACAATTGATCCAAACATTTATTAAAACTTTGATGGAATCCCAGCACTTTGGGAGGCTGAAACAGGTGGATCACGAGGTCATGAGATTGGGACCATCCTGGCTAACATGGTGAAATCTCGTCTCTATTAAAAATACAAAAAAATTAGCCGGGCATGGTGGCAGGCCCCTGTAGTCCCATTCTTCTCCATGAGGAAGGAGAATGGCTTGAACCTGGGAGGCGGAGCTTGCAGTGAGCCGAGATCGTGCCACTGCACTCCAGCCTGGGTGACAAGGCAAGACTCCGTCTCAAAAAAAAAAAAAAAAAGTTGATAAATATGTGTTAAATAAATTTACTGGAAATGCATCTTTTAATGAAATAAATGGGGTTGTATCTGTGTATGATCATTACTCATTACTAAAATTAAAACTGGCATTTCTGGTTTTTGTTTTTACAAATGTATGCCCTGAGAAACACAGCTGACCTAAATAAGTACAGGGAGCTGGATGGAGTTTGTTGTGGCTCTGTTATTCAATTCTTTGAACTCCTTTTGAGACATATAACAGAAATTCCATAGTGATTTATCATCAAAAATTAGTTTTAAATAATCTATTGGTTAAGAACTCTATTAGATCCTCATTGGATTTTGATGAAAATAATTGAAAAGAGAAACTCTCAACAAAAAACATTTGCTAACCAATCATTTGCGTTATTCACTTTCTCAATACTGTTACCAATACTTGGAACTGCTCCTTCCCCACTGCCCTTTTATGGATGCCTCAGAAGTTTTTTCAAACAATGAGAATACAATAAAGTAAAATTCAATTCAGGAAAGGTGAGTTGTTCACTTTTCTTTTATAAAGTTTGAGAAGAGGGATTATAAATGGAGATGTGGAAATTAGGAAAGCACAGAAGACAATTTTAGTAGTTTTCTGAGAGTACACATGTGAAAGGTGAAGATCTGGAAGTTGATTTCCTTAAAATTGTGGTCCTATGTAAGCCTTGGAAGGGTTTCTGGTGCTCCCAATTTGAAGGTACTGCTCTATTGTCAGGAGAGTAATTCTTTTCTGGGTGAAGGGGGTTTTGCTTTACAAGTTTATCACAATCTACTTCCCAGTTAATAGACCTAATAATATTATCTTACAAGTTACTCTTTTAAGACAGGTGGACAACTCTTCATTTGTTATTGTGTGTAAAAAGAAAGCCATTGGCTAAATTAAGTAATACAAATGATGATATTCTTGCCAAAAGACAGAACCATCTTTAGTTCTAAAATTACCTTTCCTGGTACCCAGTTTAATCAGAGAAAATTATTTTCTAGACTCTAGGGATTTTGAACTGTACAGGACCTGGTGAAAAGGTACTGAGAAAACATTTTATGAAATCTCAGGGTTGGCAAAGTTTCCCTCTTCTGGGCATCCATAATTCTCTCTGCAGACCTTTATCTAACAAGAATACATTAAAATTATTTTCTTATTATCTGTCTTTTTCACTACACTATGAAGTCTTTCAGGTGAGAGAATCATGTCATACTCATTTTTGAACCCCCACTCCCCAAAACTCCTACACAACACTTGATACATAGAGGTGCTCAATAAATATGTGCAGAAATGAACTCCACAGAATGAAGTGAAACAATTCTATTTGCAGGGTGTGATGTGAAAATTAGAAAACTCTTTTGCCCTGAAATATTAACTTTCAAAGTCATTCTTAATTTATTTGATAGAGTCTTTTGCATCTCTTAGAATCCTAATATTAAAAAATGAAATATGACTAAGATTTAGCTGGGAAAATATAGCAGAGAGAAGAGAAATTGTTCCCTACAGTGGGAACAATCTCTGCAATGATACTGCAGACATTGCAGGAACATGGCAAGGAGTGGAGCTTCCAGGGAGACAATGCTTTAGGAGAAGGTGAATGAAGGGTTTTATCCAGGCATGATCACCAAGGTCAGGTGTATGATTTGGGATTTGATCAGAAGCATAATAAGTAGCCATAGAGAGTATTAAGCATAATACTGCCATGATTTGATTTGGTTATTACAAGAAACGCTGGCAGAGACTTCTTTCTGTAATAAAGTTAGCCTGGGTTAATTACACCAGTCCTTATACTAAAAGCAATAAAAACTTCTAGAAAAATAATTTTTAAATATATTTAAAGCATTGAAAAATCAAAAGTGAATAAGGAACTTCCAGGCCAAAACCAAATAGAAAATAGGAACCCCAAGAGATCCAAGAAACCAAATGAATTCTAAACAAGGTAAATCAAAAGAAGTCCACAGTTACATATATCAGAGTGAAGCTGTGGAACACGAAAAACAAAGAATTTGCAATCAGCAAAATAAAAGATAATGTTTTCATTTCCTAGAGCTGCCCTAACAAATGGCCACAAACTGGGTGCCCCAAAACAACAGCAACTTATTCTCTTAGTTATGGAGGATGAAAGTCTCAGATCAAAAAAAAAAAAAAAAAATCGGAGAGATTGAAGTTGTAGATACCTCCTTCCAATCTCTGCCTTTGATTTCACGTGGTGTTCTGCTGGGTATGATCCGTCCTGGGACAAAATTCCTCTCTGTCTGTGCATCTATAAACTAGAAAACAAATTATCTGCTTTCCAAATTCAGTGATGAGACAGGTGTAGGGTAAACATTGCCATCCCAAAAGGGAGAAAGTGAAAAAAAAATGGGGTCACTGGTTTGGAGCAAGCTTCCAGCAGGGAAAACTCCACTCGTCTTCAAAGCCGGAGAGTGAACCTGTGTGGATCAATCCACTCTCTGGGCCTGCAGAAGCCTCAGGGTCCACTTCTCTAGTCTCTAGAGATGCTCTAGCTGTGCATCCACAGCTCTGCTTTTGGAGTCATTCTTTTTTCTTAAAGGGTAGCAGATGTTTGTAGTTCAGCAGTTCTATCAGCCTATTTTTTCTGTGTAGAATCTCAGAAATCCAATGGCTTTCCTTCATTATATTGAGTCTTCTGGCTTTCTCAGTCTAAGCTGGCATTGTTTTTGCTGCTATACCATTTTCAAAAACCTTATAGGTCACTTATATATCTCAAGAAGGTCCACACCTCCTTGAGACATGAGTATTCTCCACAGATTCTGCCTGGATAACCTCATCTCTATTTCTGGTTTCTGCTGAGATGGTTGGCTGGATCTATGAGTCATAAACCTAATCTCTCCAGCAAAAGGTTGCCAGCCACACCTTTGGTGTTCTATTTAGCACATGCTTCGGGATTTTTTGAAATATGGATAGGCTGAGAATGTTCCAAATCACAATGTTCTGGTTCTTTTCTGCTTAACAGTTCTTTCTTCAATTTACCTTTTTCATGTCACATTTTACAGTAAGCAACAATAAAAACTCGGGCTGCACTTTCCACACTTTGTTGGGAAAGCTCCTTAGCTAAATATCCAAATTCATCACTTATAAGTTCTGTTTTCTACCTAGCCACAGAATACAATTCAGCCACATTTTCTGCACTTTATAACAAGCATTACTTTTCCTCCAGTTTCTAGTAACATATCCTCATTTCCTTCTAAGACCTCATTAGAAGCATCTCTAACATTCATATTTCTACCAATGGCCTCTCCAAAGCAGTCTACCTTTTTTTTTCTATTAAGCACCTTAAAATTCTTCCAGTCTCCACCCACTAACCAATTCTAAAGCCACTCTTCATTTTTAGGTACTTATTTACAGTATTTTAGTAAATGTTTAGGTATCTGTTACAGCAGTACTTTGCTTCCCAGTAGCAAAATCTGTATTAGCTTCCAGGGTTGCTGTAACAAATTGCCCCAAACTGTGCCACTTAAATAACAAGCATATTTTCTTACATTTCTAAAGGCTTGAAGTTTGAAATCATGGTATTGTTAGGGTTTGTTCTTTCTGGAGACAATGAGGGAGGCTCTACATCATGCCTCTTCCCTAGCTTCTATTGGTTGCTGGCAATCCTGGGCATTCCCTAGCTTAAAATTGCATTTCTCAAATCTCTGCCTCCTGCTTTATATGGCATCCTACCCCAGGTGCCTCTGTCTGTCCTCTCCCCTTCTTATAAGGACAAAAGTCATTAGTTTAGGACTCACTGTGAATCCGGGGTGATTTTGTCTTGAGATCTTAAATTAACTACATCTGAAAAGACCCTATTTCCAAATAGGATCACATTTTGAGGTTCTGGATGGATATGAATTTTGGGGGAACATCAGTGAACCCAATGCAGGTCCAGCAGAAGAGCAGTAGCAGACTGGTTTTCGGTAGTGATAATAGAAGCTAAAAAACAGTGAAGGCTACTTTCAACATACTGAGAGAGAAAGTGACTTCTAACCTAGTGAAAACATATTTTTAAAACAGACCCAAGATAAGGTCATTTTCAGACAATTACAGAGTAAGCTTGCAACCAGTAGATATTCATGAAAGAAAATTCCAAAGAATGTACTTCAGGCAGAAGGAAAATAGGACTAGATGGCAAAAAGAATGAAGAGTGCAGAACAAGTTAAATTGTGAGTATATCTACATGACCATAAACAGTATAAAATAGTAATAATAACAGTGGAATTTTTTAAAAACTAAAGTAAATAACAACTAAAATATATAAATCAGGAGGGGGTAAGTTGAGTTAAAAATGTTCTAAGGATCTTATAAAAAGTGAAAGTAGTGATTATTTTGGAATTTTGTTTATATTAAGTTCACAGTTTAAAATGTCTAGGGTAACCACTAAAAAAGAGGAAAAAGTAGATAAAATTTTTAAAACAAGCAATTAAAAACAATAACACACATACACAATCAACCAGTGAAAAGGAAACAGCATGTAGAATAGCCGGCAAAAATAGAAAATATCAGATATGTTGCTAAATTCACACAAAATATATCTACAGTAAGTTACATTAAATGTAAATAGACTAAATGAACCTAAGAACAAATATTGTCAGCAGGGATAAAAAATACAACTGCATGATATTTGTAACAAACATAATTCAAATATGTGTATACAAAAGATCAAAAATGAGGGAATGCAAAAAGAAATACCATGGAAATACTTACACTAAATATTCTTGGGTAAGATGCATTACTGAAAAAAAAAAAACAAAAAAAAAGGGAATTGCTATATATTGATTAAGAGGTTTCACTTACCAGGACAATATAACAATTTTATATTTATCTTCACATATTACAGCTTCAAACTCTATTATTCAAAACAATAATTAAATGAAATAAAAATAAAAATAAATAAAAATCAAGTATGCTGGATGCCATAGTCGACACCTGTAATCTCAGCATTTTGAAAGGCTGAGGCAGAATGATCACTTGAGGCCAGGAATTTGAGGCCCTGTTTCTACAGGGGAAAAAAAAATCAATTACAGTGGGTAATTTTGACATAATTTTCTCAGCAGTTTCTAGAGAAACAAGTAAGAATATATTCATAAGATTATATAAGATTGGAAATTACTAAGACTGCATAATATTTGAAAAATAAAATTAATACAATTGATGTAAAGTACAAATTCAATCATTGTTGCATACACAGTCTTTTTAAGCACAGATAAAGCATCTTCAAAAATTGACCATAAAAAGAGCCATAGCAAATTTCACCACGTTTCAAAGAGCTGGGGTAAGATAAAGCACATTTTCTTATCACATCCAATTAAACCAGATATTATTTTTTTTAATGTAAGTAAAATAGTTCCACACTTATAAATTAAGAAGGGTACATCTAACTAACCCATGAGTCACTTCTAACAAACTCTTGTGGGATAGGTAAAGCAGTTGTAACAGGAAAATGTATAATCTTAAATATGTATATTAGAAATATAAGGGCTGAAATTTAGTGAGCTAAGCATCCATTGCAAAAAGTTAGACAAAAACCAGCAAAATGAATTTATAGAAAAGAAGGAAAACAATAAAGATAAGAACAGAAAATAATTAAATGGAAGACATGCAACAGAGAGGAACAATTGAACCAAAATTTGGTTCTTCTAAAAGTGTAATTAAATTGACAAAATTCTAGTACTACTAAATGTGTGTGTGTCTGTACCTGTGTGTGTACATGTGTATAGGTAGAATGAGAACTAAGAAGTAATTACTACTATCAGGAATGAAGAGACGTTACTAGAAGCAATAACAAGTTAATAAAATAGAAACAATTTTACGCCAATATATTTGAAATTTTAGACAAATTCCTGGAATAAAATGCATTTTCCTAAAATTGACTGAAGAAGAAAACAAGTAATTCTTTACCATTTAAATAGTTTGAATTAGTAAAGACCTTTCCACAATAAGGTAAAAAAAAATCTCCACATCCAATTGACTTCAACTTTGAGTTCTATTCAATGCAGAGAAATCATGCTACTGTTACAGTTTTTTTTTTTTCATTGTTCTTTTCTTTTCTTTTCTTTTCTTTTTTTTTTTTAAAGAGACAGGCTCTCACTCTGTCGTCCAGGCGGGAGTGCAGTGGTGTGATCACAACTCATTGCAGCCTTGAATTCCAGGGCTCCAGCAATCTTCTTATGTCAGCCTCCTAAGCTGATGGAACTACAAGCATGTGCCACTATGCCTGGCTAATTTGTTGTTGTTGTTGTTTTAGAGATAGGGTCTCACTATGCTGCCCAGTCATGTCTCAAACACCTAGCCTCAAGGGACCCTCCCACCTCAGCCTCTCAAAGTGCTGGGATCACAAGCATGAGCAACCATGCTGGCCATATTTTTTTTACATTTGAAAAAGACAGCATTCCTCAAATCATTTTAGTAGGTTAACCTAACCTCATACAAAAACCTGACAAGTACCAGAAAGGAAAATTAAAGATAATTCCACGAATAAATATAGTTACAGCAATCTTCAAAAGGACAACAGATCACAAACAAGTCAACATTTGTATAGTCTACCACAAAAAACCATTTGAAGGATAAAAATTACACAATGATTTCAATAGAATAAAAAAGTGTTTAAATTCAGCATCTATCTATAACTTTTTTAAAATACCCTCTTTAAAAACTAATAATAAAAGTGAAACCCGTTAATCCCATAGAGGCTATCTATCAAAGCCTACAGCAAACATTCTTAATGATGAAATGTTAATATCTTTCTATTTAATATTGGGAATAATATAAGAATGCCTGCTAACACCACTTATATTCAGTTTTTTTATTGGCGATCTAAACCAGTACATATAGGCAAAAATAAAATGAAACATATAAGTTTTGGGGAAAAAAGTAGCACCACTGCCATAATTGCTGGCGATATGACTGAGTAAACAGAAACTTTTAAGTAATCTAAATAGAAATTATTAAAATTAATAAGAGAATATAGCAAGGTTGATGAATACAAAATAAGCACACAAAATTTTGTGTTATATAACTATATGTAGCAATAAACATATTAAAGTGAAATTAAAAGATATAATTTTAATAACAAAAGTATGGGTATTTAGAATATATTAAAATATGTTTAAGAGAGCTGCAGGAAACTTTTATAGAATATTATTGAATATAGTTGCTGGTTTTTGTTTTTTGTTTTTTTTTTTTGAGATGCAGTCTCGCTCTGTCGCCCAGGCTGGAGTGCAGTGGCACGACCTGGGCTCACTGCAAGCTCCGCCTCCCAGATTCACGCCATTCTCCTGCCTCAGCCTTCTGAGTAGCTGGGACTACAGGCGCCCACCACCACGTCCGGCTATTTTTTTTTTTTTTTTTGTATTTACAGTAGAAATGGGGTTTCACTGTGTTAGCCAGGATGGTCTCGATCTCCTGACCTCGTGATCTGCCCGTTTTGGCCTCCCAAAGTGCTGGGATTACAGGCGTGAGCCTGGGCACCCGGTCCCGAACATAGTTGCTGGTTTAAAGGAGTACTCACTGGTTGAAGTTTTGACAATTTGAGCATCGGAATGAAAAATGAGATAATGGCATTAAATCATGGCATTAAAAAATAAAATTTGTGAGTTCATGCTGATAGCAAAAGCATTAAAAAGGAAGGTGAGAGAATGGAAAGTTCTCTACAAAAGAATGCCAACTAATAAATGTTAAAGGGATGATAAAATTTTAAGTCACTCTTTTGCAACCTCTGTAGTAGTAATTGATCATCAATGGATGCTCAAATCACTAGGTGAGAGATTACTGGGGAGCAGGATGTGCATATAATTTTATAATATCACCCAGTGAGTTACTCATTAATTTCAAAGAAAAAAGTTACATTCTCAAAGGTGAAATCTTTCAGATACCAACTTAACAAAGAGATCAAACTTAACGTTAGCAATAATGAAACAAACTGAAATTAAGAGTATCTGGAGGTGAGCACTGAGCAGGAAATAAATGCTCTTACAGAACCCCTGCCAAAACCCTTAACCAAAATTGGATCATGAGAAAACAATAACATATTCAAGTTGAAGATTTACAAAAACAACGGCCCAGGTTTTTAAAAAAATGTCAATTACATGAAAGAAACAAAAACATTGTGGAGGGGGCTGGAGAACTGCTCTAGTCTGAGGAAATGAAAAATATGTGAAAACTAAATATATTGCATGATCCTAGATTGTTTCTGGATTAAAAGCAAATGCCCGGACACCTAGGAAGCTTTTGGGTTTGACCAGAGAAGCAGAAGTGCTAATAAGTGAAACCCAATATGGGATTTATCGTGGAGATTGGGTGGGATGCAGTTGTAGAAGCTGGTGGAGCAATCTATGCAGGCTGTTGCTTCTGTATCTAGTATGAAGTCTAAAATTGATTTAGGTCAGCCAGACAAGCAGTAAGGAAAGAAGGGTGCACGTGATGAGAGCAAAGGGAAACCAGGACTGAGCCTGGTTCTCACCACCAACAACCTCAGTGCGGTGGGAAACCTAAAAGAGAAGCTAGCCGCTTTTCCCGTGGAGCTGCATGTGCACTTGGCCAGGACTTCCGGAAACTGAAGGAGGAGATTCTGTAGGAGTGGAAGGGTCTGGATGTTATCTCATACCAACAAGGTGGGCTAGCAGAGCAGTGACAGCGTGTGTGAACTGCCACAGGGCCAGGTGCTCAGCACCCACCTTCAGAGTGTTACAAGATACCTACAGCTTCACTTCTACCTTCCCAATCTCGTGCAAATTTCTCTTACAGGCAATGCCAAATCAGAACCATGCAGGAAAGAGAATTCTGAGAAATGTAGCTTCATCTTAACTAAGTCTGAAAGTGTACAAAGCAACTATAGTCTACTCTTTGCTAACTTTTCATCAATACATAACTCTTTTGACTGTGTTTATCTTCTGAATAAAGATAATAACAAAATCATGCTTCGGCCTAACCTGATGAAAATATTCCCCATGCAACATCAAAACACAAGGACTCTGCAATTGACAATGTCTGTGTCACCCCAAAATTTATATGTTGAAATCCTAACTCTCAATGTGATGATATTAGAAGGTCATGGGGATGAAGGCCTTGTGAATGTGATTAGTGTCCACATGAAAGAGACTTCAGAGAGTTTTCTTGCCCTCTCTCCACTATGTGAGGATACAAGAAGTCAGCTGTCTGCAATCCAGAAGACAGCCCTCACCAGACTCCAACCAGGCTGGCACCCTGATCTCATAAATCTAGACTCCAGAACTGTGAGAAATAAATTTCTCTTTTTCTCATAAACCACCCAGTTATGTTACATTGTTGTGGCAGTCTGAACTAAGAAAGACTCTTTTCCCGAAAGAGGAGGCCAAGTCCTTTTTTCCATTTTTGTGTGATATTCATTTCTCTTCTAGCTATGCCACACTCTCCTTTTGACATCCTATACTTTAATAGTGAGATATAAGATTAATACTATTAATACATTATTTTAGAAGGTGCAGGAATGGTAGCAGGGAAGAAAATAATTTAAATAAGGAAGAAACACTTTACATTATTATAGTTCTTGTTTTTGCAACTGGTCACATAGCTGCAATTGGTATTTATAACTACCTTCTTTCAGTACCCATTCCCCATTACCTTCACCCTCAGCAAGGACCTCTGATGGTCATGGTGGGGTGACTCAAACCTTCATTCATAAATGGTGTGGGCCATTAGTTTTCCTGTATTGTGTTAACATAGCTTTCCATTGATTTAATCACAGGACAAGGGAGTGCTACGAGACACCACTAGAGAATTTTTTGTGTTCCAGACATACTCCTCCTCGCCCCTATCATGTGGTAGCAATCCTCATTCCAGCCAGTACAGTAATCCAAAACCCTAAGATTAATTTGTGTTCTCTGCATTAATTACATAGAGATGTTAGCAAGAACAGTACTGGCCAATCGTTATGGGTGGAAGCATCAAGTGAGTATAGGCAAAGGGAATGAAAAGAGTGGATGTAGAAAACGTTTTTTAGAAATTTGATGGGAAGTGGCAGAACTTGGCCAGTATATCACCCAGTAGGTTATAATATCACCCAGTATATTACTCATTAATTTCAAAGAGTGAAATAACATCCTTTGACCACTCATCTCTTTCTAGTCAGAAAAGAGATAAGTGGCCAAAGGATGTTAGAATGTGTCTTTGTGTGTCCGTGTAGAAGTTTCTAAATGAGAACTGATTCTTCTCCCAGGTTAGTAAGTGGTAAAACCATGCACCCGCCTTCTTAAACCAAAAGCTTAGGAATGATTCAAATGTACTACCTTTCTTTAAACTTCATATCCGGTCTGTCAGTGAGTCATGATGTCTGTCCCTGCAATATATCCAAATACAATTATATCTTACCACTTCCATCAGCCATCTCACTTGACAGTATTCTTCATTTGACCACTGCAACAAGCCTCCTAGCTTGTCCCTTTGCTTCGATTCTTGCTGCATTTCTCCCTTTCCTACTCCAACGCCCAACCCTTTTTCCACATAGCAGTCAGAGTGATCTTTTAGAAGAGGAATCAGAGCATGTCTCTGCTGCAGTAAGCCTCCTAGTAGTTTTCCCTCCATTTACCTACCATGGCCTACAGGACATTCCTTAATCTGGTCCCTGCACCAACCCCATCTTCTACCTTTATGCTGCAGCTCAGGTGTCCCTTACTCTGATCCTTGAACATATCAGACTTACTCCCCTCTCTCAGTCTTTTTTGCATTTGCCCTTTGCTTTGCCTGGAATGCTTTGCCTCTGCTGGATCCTTGTGTGGCTGGCTGTACCCGTCTCACCTAGTCTCAACTCAAATGGCCCCTCTTTAAAGATGTGCCCTCCCACCTCCCCATTCAATTGACCCATTGTGTTTTATTTCCTTTATAGCACATATCACCATCTAAAATTATCTTGCATATATACATAGCATAGTATTTGTTTATTTTCTTCCTCCCTTTCAGTATATAATAAACTTCCTGAAACCTAGGACCTTTTCTGTCTTTTTTATGTTCTATCTCTAAATTAAGAAGAGTGGCTGGCACATAATAGGTGCTCAGTGAATATTTGTTGAAAACAAATGAATGAATAATTCCCAAAGGAAAAAAGAGAGAGAGAGATAATACAAGAGATGGAATAATTTACATGTTAAATTGTTGTGCAGTTATTCTCCCCCAAATGCAGCGTCCACCCATCCTGGCATTGCTCTGTCTTAGGAAGCTGAGCCCTGTAGACTTCAACATTCCAGTTCCTTCCTAAATGGTTTCTGGTTGGGTTGAGTAAGTAGCGGGAACTGGCAAGAAGATTGAAGAATATGAGAGAGGACAGTATTTCGTCTCCATTTCCTGGTTGCTTCATGACCACTTCCTCACAAAGACTGAACTTCCCTGAAATGATAATTTCTCCCTCCTCTTCCCCAAGACTGCAATTCTCCAAGTTCCAGTAACAGCATTGCCACCGCTCGTCCCTTCCATTCTAGGGATTGTCATTCTTGATAGTTCTAGTTCCTGGGTGCTCTAACATTTTTCTTAGGCCTCTTAACTGTGACCAAACCTCCACAAGTAGCCTCTTATTAAAAGCCTCACTATTGGAACCATTTGGAATATACAGGTTGTCTTCTGCCTGCCTTTCAAGATCCACTCTCCATCTTTCTCTACCATATTTTGTGCACCAGGAAGCTAAACCATCTAGACTTGACCAATGAAATCCATTAGCCAATGTCTTTCAGTAGAGTTCAGCTAAAAAGAAATACCAGCAGGAAATTAGAGGGTGAAAGAAATGTCAAGTCAAGGTATTTATTCTCCCTCTTTAGTTGTCAGTTGTCTCAAACTGAATGCCTTTATCCCATTTCTTAGCTCCTGTCAGGAAGTTCATTCTTATACCCTGTCTGTACTTTCAATCCTTGTCACTTCAGACCTTGAGGTATTGAAAGCTCTCTGCTGCTACAAGTTGCACGGTGTTGTTCCATCACGCGTTGCTTTTCCCAAACCTTGTGCACATCTTTGCATGTAATCCCTTTGTTAAACTCTCCAAATTACTCAATTTGATTGTGCCATATGTTACCTGCCAGGACCCTGACTGGCAAATCCAGTGAGGCTCCGCCATTGCCATGTCAGATGATGCCTCTCCAGCGAGCTGTCAGTGCATATTAGTTTATTTCAATGCAAAGGATTGTGCTTGTTATTCCAATACTTTTCTCTCTCACTAAGCAATAGTGACTTAATCAAACTCGGAGAACTCATACTTGTGAAAAGAATGGGAGATGGGGCAGCTCTGCCCTACTTGAGATTCTCCGAATGCAGGTTCTGGTCCTTCAGGATCCACTGAACTTTCTGGGCATCACATTGGGCTACCTGCTTGTGCTCTATCTGCTCTGCCGTGCTGAAGGGAAGGGTTATATAGACCATGGGTCTGTGTTAGAGTCATTTCTTCTTACGCTGAGAATTCTTTTCTGTTTTTTAAATTTATTTTTACTGAAGCAAAATGTACATATATAATTTACCAGCTTTACCATTTTTAAGTGTACAGTTCAGTGGTAATAAATACATTTATATTATTTTCCCCCTTCATCCTTCCCTTCCGCTGAGTGCTGAGAATTCTTAATCTCAGTCTACAACTACTTGAAGTGCACACTTAAGGTGGTCAGCAATTCGAAAATGAGGCCATGCTGTGTAATGGTGAGATCATGGCAGTCAGATATACCTGGATCTAAGTCCTGACTGTCTCACTTGCCATGGATGTGCTAACAACAGCTGCACACCAACACTAACACTATCTCTGCTAAAACAGAAGCATGTTCACGCTGTGACAGGCAGATCACAGTTACCTTATATTCAGAAATGACTTCTCATTTTTTGGGTCTCTTTGTGCTGCATCTGTTCTGCTGTGGTGATGGGAGGGATATTACAGGCCAGGCTGAATTTTGAGGGGAAAGAAGAAACCTTCCAGGTAGAATACTCCTTGGAAGTGTTCCCTCCTGTTGACAGAATCACTGATGCTGTGTTACTTCCTGTATTTCACTGTGGAACCACATCTGCCTGAAGCAATCCAAGTTGCTGCTGATTAGCATTCTTACATATAATTCAAGGACTGTATTTAGACACACAGACTCAGGGTGTAAAATAATGTGTATTAGTCTGTTTTCACACTGCTGTAAAGAACTACCTGAGACTGGGTAATTTATAAAGAAAAGAGGTTTAATTGACTCACAGTTCTGCATGGCTGGGAGGCCTCAGAAATCTTACAATCATGGCAGAAGGTGGATGGAAAGCAAGGCATGTCTTACATGGTGGCAGGAGAGGCAGACAGCGATGGGGGGAGTGCCATACTTTTAGACCATCAGATCTCATGAGAATTCACTCACTATCACAAGAAGAGCCTGGGAGAAACCACCCCCATGATCCAGTCACCTCCCACTAGGTCCCTTCCCTGACACATGGGGATTATAATTTGAGATGAGATTTGGGTGGGCACACAGAGCCGAACAATATCAGAAAGCATGCTATATATGCAACTTTTTAATGTAACTTTTCCACATTAAAATAAAAAAAACATGCAAGGTCACCAGTACACAGTCTCTGGGTGGTCTTCCAGAACAGAGCCCACATAGCTTAATCAGGCCATAGCTAAATGGATGCATGATGAGTATGTGGAGTTTGTGTGACCTGTTTCAATTCTTCTGAACTTTCACCCTATTTGTACCAACTCAAGGTTCGAAAACAATGTCTTTCCCTTCAATTAGCTTTAGGGATAACCGGAAGTTGGTGTGTATCAGTTAGGATTTGATTGCATGCAAAAAGCAAAATATTCCCATGGTAGATTTCACATGGAAGAACTCAGTTTTCTCACCTAACAAGAATACTTGTCCAGTAAGGTGCAGTTACTTGATGAGCCAGGCAGGGACCCAGACTCACACTTTTTGTCCTGCCAAGCTTACCTTGTAACATTCATAAGCACAATTGTAGCATGACTGCTGTAGAGTGGGCAAATATATCTGCATTCCTGGCAAGAGGAAGGAGAAAGGGGCAGAAAGCCAAAAGGGCTGAGTTTCCCTAGAGATTTCTGATTACATTCATTGGTCAGAACTGGGTTCCATGGCCAGCCCTAGTTGCAAGGGACTCTGAGAAGGTATTTTTAACAGAGTCCATAACTATCATGACAAAATTGGAGTTCTGTTACTACAGAAGAAAAGAAGCACTTGGGAAGGCAACTAGCAGTCTCTGACCTGTGCTAAAAATTCAATTTTTCTTTTCTTTCTCTCAACTATATATTTTCTTCCTTCTTCTGACGTAGTCCATTCTCTGTCCCTAGAAGCACTTTTTACATACCCATCCCAGAAGAGTTTACTCTCAGTTGTAGTAGTATATGTAGAGTATTTGTGAGTTGGGAGTGAAGTTGGGATTGGGGTGGACCCTGAATTACAACCCCAATCAAGGCAGTTTTACATAGGCATATTTTGCCCCTCAGAAATCAGGCTTTCCTGGCCAGGTGCAGTGGCTCAAGCCTGTAATCCCAGCACTTTGGGAGGCTGAGGTGGGTGGATCACTTGAGGCCAGGAATTCAAGATCAACCTGGCCAATATGGTGAAACCCTGTCCCTACTAAAAATACAAAAATTAGCAGGGTGTGTGGTGGGCACCTTTAATCCCAGCTATTTGGGAGGCTGAGGCAGGAGAATCGCTTGATCCAGGGAGACAGAGGTTGAAGTGGACTGAGATTGCACCACTGCACTCCAGCCTGGGCAACAGAACAAGACTTCATCTCAAAAACAAAAACAAAAACAAAAACATCAGGCTTTCTTAGTAGGATTATGAGTTCTGCTTCAAAATAAGATTTTTGTGATAAAGCTGAAGCAGGAGAACACAAAGCTCTTAGGGTTGGAGAGAAATTATAACCTCGATCAAGGTAGTTTATTCTTTTTCACAATTTATTTTCATTTCTTCTCCCTTGCCAAGTTTATTATATTATCCTTATTGTCATTACAACGTTAGAAAAAATTTGTAGAAAACATTTGGGAAATAGAGAAAAGAAAAGAATAGTCACTAGTAGTTTATTCCAATACTTCCACTATTATTGTACTTGTATATTTCTTTCTTTCTTTTTCTTTTTTTGAGATGGAGTTTCACTCTTGTTGCCCAAGCTGGAGTGCAATGGTGTGATCTTGGCTCACTGCAACCTCCACCTCCCAGGTTCAAGTGATTCTCCTGCCTCAGCCTCCTAAGGAACTTGGATTACAGGCATGTGCCACCATGCCCGGCTAATTTTTTATAATTTTAGTAGAGACGGGATTTCACCATGTTGACCAGGCTGGTTACAAACTCCTGACCTAAGGTGATCCACCTGCTTCGGCCTCCCAAAGTGCTGGGATCACAGGCGTGAGCCACCACACCTGGCCTGTATTTGTATATGTCTTGTTGTTAAATCATAACATTCATTGAATTTCATATCCCAGTTTTACAATTAGCATATCATAAGCATTCTCGTTATTATAATTTATATCACAAATGTTATATATGGGTGTGTGTGTGTGTGTGTGTATAGTCATGCACTGCAAAATGATGTTTTAGTCAATGACTGTATATACAATGGTGGTCTCATAAGATTATAACACTGTACTTTTATTGTACCTTTTCTATGTTGACATGCACAAATACTTACCAATGTGTTACAGTTGCCTACAGTATTTAGTATAGTAATATGATGCACTGGTTTGTTGCCTAGGGGCAATAAGCTATACCATATAGCCTACAGGTGTAGTAGGCTACACTATTTAGGTTTGTGTAAGTACACTATATGATGTTCACACAATGGCAAAATTACCCAACAACACGTTTCTGAGAACATGACTATGTATAGTAAAACTAATAAATTCTTATAGGAGTGTTGATATTCAAAAAGATCAAAATATTAGCCCCTACTTAATGAGCACTTAATGTCAGGCATGGTATTAATCACATTCTCAAATACATTAACTCATTTATTCCTTACAACACCCTATGAACAAGATATTATTACCATCCCTATGAATAGGTGAGGAAACTGGAACTCAGAGACAGTTAAATGCCCTTTCTAAAATCCCACAGCTAGTGTTCATTTCATTTTTAAAAATAATAATATGTATAATAATGATGCATAGTTCTGGTAACAGAACATTAATGCAAAATTTCTGTCCAACCCTAAGAGCTTTGTGTTCTCCTCCTTCAACTTCATTACAAAAATCTTATTTTGAAGCACAACTCATAATCCTACTAAGAAAGACCGATTTTTTTTTTTTTTTTTTTTTTGAGATGGAGTCTCACGCTGTTACCCAGGCTGGAGTGCAGTGCAAGCGATTCTCCTGCCTCAGCCTCCCAAGTAGCTGGGATTACAGGTGCCCACCACCACACCCAACTAATTTTTGTATTTTCCATAGAGACAGGGTTTCACCATGTTGGCCAGGCTGGTCTTGAATTCCTGGCCTCAAGTGATCCACCCACCTCAGCCTCCCAAAGTGCTGGGATTACAGGCTTGAGCCACTGCACCCTGCCAGGAAAGCCTGATTCTTGAGGAGCAAAATGTGCCTATGTAATCACATGTAAAGTGAAGATTTGAAAATTACCCTATCAAGTTAATTAATTATATCTGTTTTATTCAATTGGGCCCTCTATTCTAATCAAATTACTATTTGACTCTGCTGCATACACAAGCCTTTTTTAAAAACAAATCTGACAATTCTCTGCACTCAGCTTAATCACTTTCCTGTGATCTTTTGTGTTATTTATTAAAACAAATGATTATCCATATCAAAGTGTAGTTTTTCCATTTTCCTCTCAGGTATGACATAGATATATTTGGAATAGGGAGGTGCTGACGTCCTATCACTCTTCATAAAAGGCAAAGTTGGGAAAGTGAGAAAAGTCCACAGTGTTTCTTAGGATATTCCTAGATATCTTAATGCCATAAAGCAGCAAACTCCCAGGTGATTATCAAGCGAAATTATCAGTACATTGATTTAATATTTTTCTTAACCTTTTTCTTGCAACAAGAGAGCTCATCTAAGAAGATATCTTAATGCTTCCATTCAAAATGATTAAGCCAGAAAGGATTTACAGCACTCTTTCCCTGGCCTGTTATTTAACTAGAACAATGAAACTAAATATATGTCTTCTAAACATTTATTTAGTTTTTGTTTTAATAGGTAATAGTCAAACGATTTTTTTAAAACTTTTTTAAAAACTTAAACAAAGTAGACACTGAGAAGGTTCCCTCCTCCCTTGCATTATTTATCTCATTCCTACTCCTCCCATGAATAACTGCTTGTATTAATTGTTCGTATTACTTCCTCCACTTCTTGTATCAAATGTAGATTATCATACACTTTACTCCACACCTTGAGTTTTACCTTTAACAATATTTCCCCAAGATTTTTCCTTATCAGGACATCTTATGCTTCCTCACTGTTTTTTTTACAGCCACCTAATATTCCATTGTGTGCATGTACCGTAATTTAATTAACCACCCTGCTGATAGACACTTGGGTTGTTTCCAATCTTTTGCCTTCACCAACAATGCCAACATGAGTAACCTTAGACACAGATCATTTTGATGTGTGCAGATGTGTCAGTAAGGTGCATTCCCAGAAGTGAAACTGCTGGGTCAAAGGGTAAACACATTTGTAACTATTAAAAATACTGCCAAAATGTCCTTTATGGGGGTTGTGTCACTGTGTTCTGCCACCAGCAATGTATGAGAGTACCTGTTACCCCATAGCCTCAGAAACAGAATTTTGTTCAACTTTTTCACTGTTGCCAATCTGATAAGTAAAAAACGGGTATTGGTTATTGAGTCTGACTTTAATTCACAGAGCGATATCGTGCAATTTTGAGTAATGTGAAAGACTTTTGTGGTTGTGATTTTTGTTTTTCATACAATCTGTGTCTGCCACACACTATCCTGAAGTCCTATGTCACAAAATCGCTGCTCTAAGTGGAACTGTGTCAATGAGGGCTTCCAGGATTTATATATCATGCCTTTTGACATAAGGCAATAGGTATGGTGTCAGGAGCCCTTGTATTCAAGCCAGGAGAAAAATGAAGCATCAAGGAGTCAAGTCCTAGACATTCCTATAACTGATTATGTCCTTTGAGTCAGTCATTGAATCACTAAAGGTTCAATATCCTTATGCGGTAAAAGTATCAGGAAGCAGAATAATGAAAAATGAGGTAAAGTTTTAATGACTCTTGCTGAGGAGGGAAAAGGATGAGAGAAAACACCCATTTAAGGCAGCAAAATTGTGCCTTACTGATACCATCGATTGGAAATATTGGGCTTGTGATGACCTGGGTAGAATAAAATAGTTATACTCTGGAGTCTATTTTGTTCCAACATGTTGAGACGTTCATATGGACCCGATACAGTGAAATGTTCAGATGGACCTTTGGGATACTAAATTCTTGCAGTGGGGCCAAGCCAATACTGAATTTAAAAGGGACTGGTGTTTGTAAATACCTTGCCTCAAAATCTGTGATTGGATACAGATTAAATTTATTATGTTTTGGAGATTGTGCATATCTTATGACCATAATTTTAATTAAATTTAAATTTCAAGATAGTCTGCTTAAAATTGTACAATTAGATTTCAGGCCATTGATATTTATTAAACAATTATCCCCTGGATGCTAAATATTTAACTAATAATGTGTAATTGACACATTTTTGAAACATTTAGCTGAATGTATAGTATAATCCTGTTTCATTTGAAACCTTGTGTGTTTACTGGTAGATATTTGTATAGAATAACACTGGAGAGACTATACATTAAAAGTGTATAGTCTTTCAAATCATTCTATCTAGGTTGTAGAATTTCAAGTAACTTAAATTTTTTGTTTGCTTATATGTATTTCTATAATATTCCAGAAAGAACATTTATTACCTTTGAAAAATAATTTTGTAAAATCAAGGAAAAATATTTTGAGGTTAAAGATGGGACTGGAGGGAGACTTTCATTGCCAAAAGTTCAGTTCAAAGAATTCTCGTATCTAGTCAATACTGTTAAACCAACCAGAGGAATTTTAAATGAAGTAGGGTAACAATTTGCTAGGTGCTTTTTTCTACATTAGAGATCTCTCTCAACACTCTCTGTAGTGTCATTTCGTCCTTTTTTACATTTTTTATTTGAAGACAAAATAGAGGAAATCATAGCGCTTGAAGGTGAAAAGACTTTCAACATATCTATTTGGTATGTAAACATGATTTTTCAACCACTTTGTTTTATGCCTCTCATGATTTCCAACAGATATAATAGGTCTTAGTTCCATTTTCTATTGTATTATAATGGTTATTTTCACAGGATGCTGTTCACAGTATCTTTTTAACTGGTCTCTGGGCAATCCAGCTGACAAAAAGCCAGATTAATATGTTCCTAAAACACCACTTTCATTATGTAACTTTCCTGCTCAAAAATCTCCAATAGTTTCTCGTATTTATTGTTATGATTTTCAAGCTTTTAGACAGTAGAACATTTTCTTCCCCTAAAGAATACTTACATGGAACCTCTATGAATAAAACAGATGACAGTAGTGTTCTATTAGAACTTAAGATAAAGTCAATCAGTAAAAACTATGAGGCTATTTTGATACACACAGAAAGAGAATCGAGTGTTATGGTTGAAACTGAAAGTCTTCAGCGTTCAAATATATTTCCATATTTTATTCTGGTTTCATAGAATGGAAAAAAATCTCCATTTGTAAAAAATAAGTAGATGCTGTTAATAAAAGGTTTTTTAATAGCTAAGCTTTCAATCACAATGAATAAAAAATTACATACAAAGTTTACCCCAGTATTTGCAATGAAAGTTAATGTGTTGGTGGAAATCACTGTGTCAAAAAGTGATAGATCAGGCATTGGAGCGGGGGTGCTGATTTGCTTCTCTGTTTGTTTCCTTGTTTCTTTTAACTATAGAACTTAATATTCACTAATCTATTTTTAAAATATTTAAGATCAGGTTGGTTGTAAAAAGCTTCTTAGTTCATGGAAAGATTTTCGGCAAATGAGAGTCAGTTGGTTCTTCGCAGCTTTAAACTAGGTGTTCTTTTTTTTCTCAATGCTGTGTATACTGTCAAACTTCTTTTTCTATAAAGAGATCAGTTTTGTCTGCCGAGGTGGAAAACATTCTTCCTTGTTGATCTCTGCAAGTGTAGGGAATTGTTTTTTTTGGTATTGACACTCTTCTCACTTTGATAT
This sequence comes from Colobus angolensis palliatus, assembly GCF_000951035.1. NCBI lineage: Eukaryota > Metazoa > Chordata > Mammalia > Primates > Cercopithecidae > Colobus > Colobus angolensis. The sequence continues at coordinate 1,297,900 of NW_012116511.1, read as the reverse complement.
TGTGCAGATCACTGGGGCCTTGAACCTATGGAAATACATCTTTCACCAAAAGTTCCAAGACCATCCATTTACTGAGGACTTGGCCTTCAAGTCCTCAAACCCTGAAAATTATCTCCTAAATAAACATCAGGATCTAAGGCGTACAAGCCTCTGAGATTTCTCCTTTGGCCTTACACGTGTGTTTTCATTGTGTTATTTTCATATTTTTCCTGATGCTTATTGTCCGTTTCACTTTTTCATGATTCACTTTTAGTTCCTCAGAATCTATTCTTCTGATGACTTACCTCATGCACTCAAATAAAAAGCACAGTTTCATACCATTTTCACTTTTTGAGTTATCTTTACTTTTTGTCGTAATTGTACTCTGCCTTTTATTACTTAACACTTTTTAGCATTCTTTTCTTGATAGGGTAAGTACTGTTTGAAAACACTTTAAAACTAAGCACACATTCAGCAAACACAGTCACTTGTCAAGTACACAGTCAAGAATTAAAATGAACAGGCCAGGTATGGTGGCTAGTGCCTGTAATCTCAGTGCTTTGGGAGGGCGAGGAGGGAGGATCACTCCAGGCCAGGAGTTCAAGACCAGCCTGGGCAACACAGGGAGACTGTGGCAAAAAAACTTGAAAACTAGCTGGGCATGGTGGCATGTGCCTGAAGTCCTAGCTACTCAGGAGGGTGGGGCGGGAAGATCACTCAAACCCCAGAGTTTCAAGGCTGCAGTGAGCTGTGATTATGCCACAGCACTCCAGCCTGGGTGTCAGTGACACTCTGTCTCTAAATCAATCCATCAATCAATCAATCCATCAATGGCACCACTGTGGATACCGCCTGTGGGTGGCAGGCGGAAGTGACTCTCTACCGCCTGGAGCTAGCTCTGCTGCGTGTCTATGGCAGTGTGTAAGTTGCAAGTTCGTCAGCTGATTTTTTCTAGGGAGTTTCTACAGTTAAGTGTACTTTTAAAAGACAATTTAAATTTTTTAAGAAAAGCAATTAAAATCAAACATTAGCAGAACATAACTATGTGTTTAACAAGGGTTGGCAAATTTATCTTATAAAGGACCAGATAGTAAATATCTTATTCTGTACAAGTCATGCAGTCTCCCGTGAGACTACTTAACTCTGTGGCTGTAACACAAACACAGACACAGACAATATGTAAGCAAATAGGCATGACTATGTTCCAACAAAACTTTATTTACAAAAACAGGGAGTGGGCTAGATCTGGCCCACAGGCTATAGTCTGCTGACCCCTGGGATAGGGTATAAACAATTCTTGTTTGTCTTATCCAGAGTACATAAATAAATAAATAATCATTCTGGTAGATTAAATATAGCTACAAATTCTTTCCTACTTCTTCCATTGTGAGGTAGAGTCTAAGTTCCCTTTCCCTGAGTCAGAGTTGTCCTTTGTGACTTGCTTGACCAGCAGAACACTGTGTAAATATCATTCTGGGATGTCTGAGGCTAGATAAGAAGTCTCAGAGCTTCCTCTCGGTCCTCTTGGAATGTTTGCTTTAGAGAAGCCTCCACCATGTAACAAGGCCAACAACCCTCAGGCTGTCATGTAGTTAAGAAGTACAAGTCACGTGGCAAGGCCCTGGAGGATGAAATACCCTATGGAGAGAGAGAGAGAGAGAGAAAGAACATCAAGGTGCCAGAGATGTGAACAAGGAAGCTATCTTGGATGGGACCCCAGGTTGAGCTGCTCCTGCTGGTACCCAAGTAGTACGGAGACAAACCATCCCCACCTCACTTTGTCTGAATTCCAAACTGACCTAAATAAATTCTTCTGTGGTTGTTTTACGCCATGAGCTTTTAAGGTGTCGTAGGGAGTTCAAGGACTTCAGGTGTTTCAGCTATAAAGGGATTTCAGGTATATTGGGGGAAGAAAACTACTACGAGGGGCAGTAGCATACAATGAGCTTTTCTTGGTAGGCACAAAAGAATGGGGTCTGTTGGCAGACAAAATGCAAATAATCTGGAATCAGTGAAAGAAAGCACTTCTCTGCAAGTTTTGAGAAGGGATCTGGAATGTATCTATTGCTCTGTTGATTAGATCATGTTCTTTGGAATCTACTTTATTCTCAGGCTGCATCTGAGGGGTGGTCCCTCACAGCAGAAGACATCCCAGAGGCAGCAGTGAGGAGCCAGCATCAGAAGGGGAAGAGGCACAAGAACTTCCTGGAGGCAAGGGAATCAGAGAGCAGGCTAACATGTCCAGATACTTCTGCTTAGCAGCACTGTGGGACAGAGACCTCAGAAGGCCATAGCAGCCATTTATAGCCCCAGAGTTTTTCTTATGTATGCTTAGCAGATATTGGGTGCAGTTTACAAAATGTGCAAAGTAGGCAGGCTCTGAATGGCCTAAAATATGCTTACTTGTGCTATATTTATAAAAACCGGATATGTAAAAGTTTGAGTTTAGAGCTTATGGGCTTTGAGTTAATAGCCTACTGTGAAGAAGTAAACAACATGTGGGCCAATATACACAGGTTATCATTGGGCTCATGTATATGACAGATCGTTTCATTACACAGCAATAGATAACTAGAACAACACAGCTATGCTATATTGCAATCTTTTCAGATATCTCTATTATGCTTGCCCAGTTAGATTCCACATTTCTTTAGCATATCGATGTCTTAAATGTTTTGTATAATGCACGGGATTTAACCCAATGCTTTGTAAAGTGTTTCTAAGTAATGACTACTTCTTAAATGATGCAAATTTGCAGATATTTTGATGGTCAAAGAACTCACTATCCTGATTGGTGGGCACAAAAGAATGGGGTCTGTTTGTATGCAAAATGCAAAATGCAAATTCTGGAATCAGTGAAAGAAAGCACTTCTCTGCAAAGTTTTGAGGAGGGATCTGGAATTTATCTTTTGCTCTGTTGATTAGATCATATTCTTTGGAATCTACTTTGCTCTTATTTACTGACAGTTACATATGGTTTGAAAAATGTGATTACCATGCACCAATATGCCAAATAATATTTCTCAGTACCATGTGAAGATTTGGCCATACTTAGAAAGCTCTGCGCCAAAACTGTCATTAGCTGGTATGCACATTTTACTTATGTAGTATATTTTAATTCTGGAGCTGTAGATGCATCAGCTTCTTTAACTAGCAAAATGCCACCAAGACTCATATTGGAGTTGAAAACCAAAACTGGGACATGTCCCCCATGTCTCTGAGGAGATGCCTCATTGCTCATCTCTGCATCTCTCTGCAGGTCTGGTCCCTTCTCCATGCCCTCTTGACCATCTTCTTATGTTTACTCAGGATTTTCCAGCCCATAACTTCCATTTGCATGTGGCTTTGTTTGACCCACAATCTACAATCCTAATTCTATCATGCGAGACCTCAGCTTCAACTTCTTTTGCTAATTGGCAATAATCTTTCAGCTTTCTAGTTCCAAAATTTCTGCAAGCAACACATGGTTGCTTCAGATGGTCTTTTATCCTCAGATCACCAGCTAATGTGTGGATGGGCTCTCCTTGATGGAGTGGATCACATCTCTCTAAATAGCTGAGGTCAGTGACAGGGTGGGATATAGAGCCAGTACAAGCTACAAGATACAGAATGTGGTAGTCAAGGTCTACCCCTTTCTTCAGAGGTTGTGATGGATTGGGAGAAAGGGTCAGAATCCTCAAAATATATCCTATCAATTGTGGTTCATTGTCACCTTGACAACTGGCTATATGGAAGTTCAGAATCTGAGCCTAGAAATCTAGAAGAAAACTGGTGACATTAGCCAAAATGAGGAAAGTACATGCGGAAGCCAGTTTTGTGGGATATGGTGTATTATGATATTGATTTTTCAAGAAAAATGTGGAGATCTTCTCTGTCTGGGTTTTCTTATAAATTGATAGAGAAAGTTCCTGAAACATGACTAAATTATACGTGTGAATCTTCAGCACATTCTTCCTTTTTCCAGTGTAGCTAAACAGTTGCTGAAAATGTCACCTATTAAATAAATTTCAAATATGATTACCTAAAATCCGTCTTATTGCCAAATAACTTCAGGTAAATAATGCCCATTAATTTTAAATTTTTGGTTATAGCACAAAAATGGCAAAAGTGCTAATCACATTCTTGAATTTATAGTGTTTCAGTAATAGCATTATCAGGCCAGGTGTGGTGGCTCACGACTGTAATCCCAGCACTTTGGGAGGCCGAGGTAGGTGGATCACCTGAGGTCAGGAGTTTGAGACCAGCCTGGCCAACATGGTGAAACCCTGTCTCTACTGAAAATACAAAAATTAGCCGGGCGTGGTGGCAGATGCCTGTAGTCCCAGTTGCTCAGGAGGCTGAGGCAGGAGAATCGCTTGAACCCGGAAGACGGAGGTTGCAGTGAGCCGAGATCACGCCACTGCACTCCAGCCTGGGTGACACAGCGAGACAGAGCGAGACTCCGTCTCAAAATAATAATAATAATAAATAATGATAATAATAATAATAGCATTATTCAGGCTTATCTTAGGTCAAATGAATAAATTAAATTTATAAGAGATAAACATTTCCTTTGCTGTGGAACTGTTATAATTCTGGATACCTTGACCTAGGGCAGGAAGTAGACTTTATTTTTAAAGGTGTCTTAAAAGATACAGTCATACTGTGGGCCAATGACACTTCAAGTGTGCATGGCTATTTCTTGCAGTAATGTGGTCTGATTGAGCAATTCTAGAGAAGGAACACTTAAATCACAATAAAAGAGCCCAGTAAGTTTTCAAATTATTCTCATCACTGGAAATGTCTTCCCTAAAGTAAGTCAAATTCTGCTTCCTGTAACTACACTCATTGATGCGAGTTGTTCCCTCTGAAGCCATATAGAATAAGGGTCAGGTTCTTCTACCATTTCTCACCTGACATAATTTTCAGATCCCTCACATTTTCTTACCCTTCTGAATATACTGGTGACTGTTTTTGCTGCTTTCTTAACGTGTTCTGAAGAAGATTCAAGTAGCACTTACAAACACAATGGACTAGAGTTACATAACTCAAGAGTTAAGAAAGACTGGAAATGGCTTTTTAAAAGTTATATAATAACAGCCATTAGATGTTTTATCAAGAAATAATAATGGTGGCAATGACAACTAACTCAGGTGTGGATCTCCTAAGTTCCCAAAGCCCTTTCTTAGCTGACATTTCTCCCCCATCCGTATTTGCACAAGCCATACTAGTCTTATTCCTAACACTAACTCCTCAGGACCTAAGGGAAAGTTGACAGTTACTGTGTGTGGTTTGACATAAGAAGGACAAAAAAACCCTTCTACTTCCTGAGACATTTTATAAATATGTGATCATGTATGCAATTGGCATACATGAATTAAACTTTTTGTACACAAATTGTAGCAATATATCCAACGTGCTCTGCTATCACAGTTTATTTAACAGCTCACCTTCTTAAAATATTTGGTTGTTTCCATCTTATTGGTAACAACAGGGCTGCAATGAATATCTTTGTACATATGTTTCTGCCCACATGTGCAAATTATACTTATGAAATTAATTACTCATAATGAAAATGATGTGCCAAAGAGCATGCACATTTTTAATTTTAATCAATGCCAATTAACTTCCAGTGAACATGCACCAAGTGTAGGGGAGAGCGCCAGTTTCCCCCATACCCTTGCCAAAACAGTTTGTTACCAAATCTGTTGATACTTGACAGAATAAAGGTGAAATATGATGAGATGCATATCACTTTCATTTTAACTGGCATTTTTTTAATAGTGATGTTGAACATCTTTTCAAATGCTTACTAGTTGTACTTTTTATTTCTGGACTGTTTGTATCCTTTTTCTACTGCACTAATGGTCTTTATAAAAATTTGTTTCTAGCAATTTTTATATGTGAAGCTATTAACATTTGGTATATAGCAAGACATAAATATTACTACCAGATTGCATATATCTTTGGACTTGGCTGAATAACTTTGGATGTGTTGAGTTTTAAAATATATTGAAAGAAAAGTTTTCTCTTCTCTGAGCATACATAAAAAGCTGTCCATTTTCTTCTAGTAATAATTATAGTTTCATTTTAATCTTTAAATGTTTGATCCATCTGGAATTTATTCTGGTAAAAGATGAGGTGAAAATTCAACTTATTTTTCAGCTATTCGATTATTCTAGAATTATTTATTGAGCACTCTATTTTTATCCAATAATGTTAAATTTCACTTGTATTATTTACTAAATTTTATTTTGAGGTTCTGTTTATAAGTCCACTCTTGTATCTCATTCGTCTATTTGTATGTACATGTGCCGTTAAAACACTATTTTAATTACCACAAATGGTAAAATGAATCATCCCTCATGGCTGCATTTTTCTCACAGAATCTTCCTGAATATTCTTGTGTGCCTATTTTTCGTTTTGTTTTGTTTGTGTTTTGAGACAGGGTCTCACTGTCACTCAGGCCGTAGTGCAGTATCCTGATCTTGGCTTACTGCAGCCTCAACCTCCCAGGCTCAGGTGATCCTCCTGCCTCAGCCTCCCAAATAGCTGGGATTACAGATGCATGCCATATGCCTGGCTAATTTTTTATATTTTTTGTAGAGATAGAGTTTTGCCATGTTGCCCAGGCTGGTCTCGAACTCCTGGGCTCAAGCGATCTGCCAACCTGGGCCTCCGAAAGTGCTGGTATTACAGGCATAAGCCATCATGCCCGGCCATATGCTTATTTTTAAATGTGATGTTTAGAAATGTATTTAGTTAAAAAAAAATCTATTGGTATGTTATCGAGATTATGAAAAAAATAAAGATTAATTTTGGCATATTGGGTATTTATAACACACCCTGTGCTTAGTTAATGCCTTTTTTTGTCCTTTAGTAGCATTTTAAATTTGCCTTTGTAGGGTTTTCACATTTCTTACATTTATTTTCAGGAATTCTATCTTTCTGTTGCTATTATAGTTTCAAACTGGTTACTGTTTGTATATAGAATAGCCCAGTGACTTAACTAAATTATGTTGTCAAGTAAAATGCTTTAATGTATCTAATCTTATTTTATTAAGAACTGTTTTTGAGATGAAGTCTCACAGTATATGTTTAGCATTTTATCAACTATCTTTTAAGCATCTGCAAATATGAGTATGCCACTTTTCTCCTTTGATTTATTAATGTAGTCAAATATATTATTATATTTCCTAATAATGAAACATTCTTGCATTTCTGATATGAGCCTTATCTAGTCAAAATCTATTATATTATGCTTTTAAGATAGGATCAATTTTACTGGCTCATTTTTTATAATTTAAAAAATCAATTCTCATAGTGAAATAGATTTGTTGTTTCCTGGTTTCATAATATCTTTCTCGGGTTTTAGTCTTGGCATTGTTCTAGTTTCTTAAAAGGAATTTTCCTATTTATTTGTTTTGGAACAGTTTAATTAGCATTGTAGTTCTCTGTTCTTTTAAGTTTCAGAAAATCACTGGTGAAATACCTGGGCCCTGTACATTTTCAGGGAGGAGAGTGGGGATGAACTTGCTCTTTGTGAATTTTTGCTTTTTTTATTTATATTTTCTACTTCTGTGATTAGCTTTATCTATTTCACAGAGGTTATCAAATTATTTGTCATACAGTTGGTTAAAATAATCCTTTATAATTACTTAAATGCACTGTGTATTTAGGTTACTTTCCTATCTCCATTCCTAACTGGCGAACTCCACCTTTTTTTATCTTGGTTGGATTAGCGAATGCATCTCTGTTTTACTGTTTTCTTTGCTTGTTTTCAAATAATCGACTCTTACATATACTTAGTATTTCTATTGTATTTTTTGTTTCCTAATGCATTTATTTCTAAATCTTCATCTTCATTTTCTTAAAGCTGTAATTCTTATTAATGTGCAAATATACTTAGAAAGAGACATATTTAAACTGTTAATACTCATTTCTATCTTAGGATAAATGAGTTCCAGATATTGTTGTGGGCCTAGGTTTTGGAAATGGGAAAAGATAGTTAGTAATCAAGCAATTACTTGAGTCCTAGAGAAGGGGATGGGGGTGACAATAAGTATAATCATGGAGTTCAGAGTCTGGAGAGATACACACTTCCCATGTCATAGAACCTCTCCGCACAAATTCATCAGAATGTGTCCCTGTAACATCACTACATAATGGTTTGGTGTTCCAGGGAAGCAAATAACTTAGTAGGTGTTGGGAAAGTGCTTAAATAAAAAACATGATATTCAGTGACATAAATTGTTAAACACAAGTCATGGTACTTTTTGTTTTTCCATAGTATAAATTAAACAAAACCAGGAAAACAGCTTCGTAGGGAGGCTTATATCTATCCAGTAAAATTCCCAGTCATGATATTTATTCACCCAAAGGTGCTACCAGAAGGGACAGAACAGACGGGTGACACTGTGACAGCCCAGGGCTGCCTAGGAAAGCCATGGAGTCTTCCTTCTCCCTGCACTGCTCTCCTTTTTCTAATTGAAGTTTGAACGCCACCTTGCATTTTCAACATTCTTTTGTGCACTTCTATTTGATGCTAATAACAACCTCGTTTATTAGATTTTTCTTGTGTACCCTCTAACATCCAACCAAACATATCTTGCTACCTTTTTTTTTTTTTTTTTTGAGGCAAAGTCTTGCTCTGTCACCCAGGCTGAAATGCAGTGGCTTGATCTGTGCTCACTGCAACCTTCGCCTCCCAAGTTTAAGCTATTCTCCTGTCTCAACCTCCCAAATAGTTGGGATTAAAGGCGTGTGCCACCATGCCCGGCTAATTTTTTGTATTTTTAGTAGACACGGGGTTTCACCATGTTGGCCAGACTGGTCTCGAACTCCTGACCTCTTTCTCATCTTTTTATTTCCAGGGTTTCCTTCTGAGTTTAGAATTGTATTATTTCATATCCAAATTCCTGTGGTAGTCTTCCATCATCCTTCTGGAGGTAGGATAGGCTAGCTGTTGAAAAACAACTCCTGAATCTCAGAAGTATAATATGATAAGGCTTTATTTCACAATTACATCATAATTTAATACAAGGTATGAGTTGGGGTAGTGCAGGGTCAAAAATTGTCTGTGTTGTCCTTCAGGGACCTAGACTTTATGTATCTATGGCCCCAACCCCTGGAGCCTCAGAGTTCCCCACTGTATCCTCTGCCTCTGGCTGACAGATGAGAAACAATAGAGTGTGTGGACAATTGTGCAGGAGGTTTTCAGGGCCACAGCCTGAAGGCGGTATACGTGGATCCTGCCACACTTTACTGGCAGGAAGTCAGTCATACGGCTGCCCCTAACTGTAAGTGACGATGGGAAATGCAGTCTAGTTTTGTGCCCACCTGTCATGTAAATAGGAAAAGAAAATATATTTTGGTGAAAACTGCGTACTTGGCCACAGCCAGCCTCTCTGCCCACCTATGTTGCATACTGCTACCAGATTAGCATTCATTCAGTCATTAAACAAACATTTACTAAATACCACTATCTGCCAGCTACTATGCTATGCACCATGAATACAAAAATGCATAACTTCTAATTTTGCCTTCCTTGGAACTCACAAGCTAGTGGGAGATGAGAGTACTAAAAAAAATGTCTACATTGAGTTAAGTACAGTGGTCCTCCCTTATCTGCAGGGAATAACTTACAGGACTCCTAGCGGATACCCCAAACACAGATAGTAAGCACCCTATATATACTGCTTTTTCCTATATATGCATACCTATGATGAGGTTTATTTATTTATTTGTTTTAGACACAGAGTATTGCTATTTTGCCCAGGCTGGTCTCCAACCCTGGGTTCAAGTGATTGTCTGGTCTTAGCCTCCCAAGTGGCTGGAACTATATGCATACTTTACAAATTAGGCACAGCAAGAGATTAACAACAATAACTAATAATACATAGAATATTTATAACTACATACTGTAATAAAAGTTACGTGAAGGTGGTCTTTCCCAAAATATCTTATTGTACTCTATTTACATGACAGTAGTTTCTTCACTGGCAGACTCAGCCACTCCAGTAATTTTTATATTTTTCAGCCCAAACATATTCCGGAATCTGTATAACCACCCCCCACTTGCACTAAATGACTGATGTCACTCGTTTCTTGGGATCTCTTGCTGAAGTCTTCCTACAGGCTCAATGCTTTCTGGCACAACACACTGCTGTGAATTGGAACATGTTGCATTCATGTCTTCCACCCACATCTTTAATGCCTTCTCCATCATAATTGAGCACTTATACACCGTGGCCATAACTTTTGCAGGTTTAGATGTAAAATAAACCTAGCACAAACATCTTTTTCCTTCTTCACAATTTCACAGACAGAGGATTTGTCCTTACCATAGATCCAGATTTATGATAAAGACAAATCTATGGTATGAAAACTAAGCATACAATATTTTTTTCTTTCCGTATTAAGTCAAGGACTTTGATCTTTTTATGTAAAGGAAGTACTTGACAGCTTCTCTTTGTCATACCTAAATTGCCAACTTACTACTCTTGTGCTTTGAGGCCATTATGAAGTTAAATAAAGGTGTCTTGAACACAAGCCCTGTGATGCCAAAACAGTTGATCCAATTATCCAATCAGCTACTAAATGACTGATGGGCAAGCAGCATCTACCATGTGGAAATGCTGAAAAAAAGGATGATTCATGTGCCAGATGGGATGAAGCAGGACTGCGCAAGATTTCATCATACTACTCAGAATGGCAAGCAACTTAAAACTGACGAATTATTTCTAGAATTTTCCATTTAATATTTTTGACCATGGTTGACCACGGATAACTGAAACCACAGAAAGTGAAACCATGGATAAAGGGTGATTATTGTACCTTGATGCACTAAGCCAACTAAATTTCCTGTGAGAATTCAAAGGGTGACATAAAAGGAATCAACTGGGCTGTATATAACAAATATTTCAAAAATATCAGCTTACATAAGATAGAGTTTTATTTCTCTTTCACATAAAATAAGTCAAAAGGTGGGCCCCTCCAGCTAGTATGGCATGACACTGATGTCAAGGTTGCAAACTCCTTCTATGTTGTATCTCTGCCACGCATGGCTTCCATTTTCAGGGTGATTTTAAGATCCAAGATGGCTGCTGCACTCTAGCCAATACACTTGCATTCCAAACAGCATGAAGGAAGAAGTGAGAAGAAATGAGTGCCACTTTCTTCCAAGGAGATAACTCCTACTTCTGCTTAAGTCTCATAGGCCAAAACTTAATAACATGGCCACACATAGCTACTGGGAAATCAGACAATGCAACCTTTTATTTTATTTTATTTTATTTTACTTTTTTTTTTTTTTTTGAGACAGAGTCTCTCTCTGTCACCCAGGCTGGAGTGCAATGACACGATCTCGGCTCACTGCAACCTCCTCCTCCTGGGTTCAAACAATTCTCCTGTCTCAGCCTCCCAAATAGCTGGGACTACAGGCGCACGCCACCATGCCCGGCTAATTTTTGTATTTTTAGTAGAAACAGGGTTTCACCATGTTGGTCAGACTGGTCTCAAACTCCTGACCTCAGGTGATCCACCCGCTTCAGCCTCCCAAAGTGCTGGGATTACAGCCGTGAGCCACTGCGCCCGGCGTATAACCTTTTAAATTAGTGCCAGAGTGACCAGTGAAAAATTCAAGGTAACATAGTAAGAAAGAAGGAGAGAATGGATATTGAGAGACAAGTAGACTCTACTAGAGAGGGGGAGAAGCTACTTGAACTGAAGAAAACAAAATAAAACAGAACCGAGTTTCTCCAGTAAGACGAAATTTAAACTGACTCTTAAAAAAAGATTAAGACATTACTGGCTACCTTAAAGACCATTTTCAGTGAAGTGGTAAGGGAAGGTGTTCATTCCTGTATGGCTCTAGTAAGCCAATTTGGTGGCCTTATCCCACTTCACTGTTCCTCCTTTGCCACATACGCACAAACGGCCACATGAGAAGGGAGCCCCTAACATTTGTCATTCAAAGTCTTGGTTCTCATCTGCTATTATTCAACCCAAGACTCATCCTTTTTCTCATTCTCCATTTGATGTTGTTGGAGAGCAATCTTGCCACTTACTCCTCCAATTTTATCCTTACTTCATTCTTTTCACATTTGAGTTTAATCATTGGGTTTTCATTATGGGCTCAGTTTCTCTGGCTAGCATTCAGCTTTGTTATCTCAACTAGGCTACCACAATATTGATCCAGGTGCACATCTTGATTCACCTTAGTTCAGATGGTCCTCATTCTTGCACTGGGTCTATGAGCCAGAAGAGGATATCTGGTTGTGGAGCAGGATCCTGATTCCCAAACTTCCATATTTATCCAGACTATCATTGGATAAGAGGCAAAATTCAAGGGGGTGATCCTTTTTAAGTTATGTTTAGACTGAGATATAGTGGTGCCCAGAACCTACTGCCAAGCAATGTCTCAGCCTCTAGTAATGAGAACAGAATGAATATTACCCTGATCTATCCTTCTACTTTGCTCCTTGCCTAGACATACGTAGGTTGCTTCCTGAGCTGTTGGGGTCATAATTTGACTTACCTATAAGTCCAGGTTGTGGTACACTTCAGGTCACCAACGACGTTGACTAATTCTTAATCTAACAATCTCAACTTCAAAGGTATTCCAAGCTCTTGACAATCATTTTGGAAATGATCTAGTGGTGCCTGGTGCTGGAAAAGACCATCACACAAGACTATACCCTTCCATACTGGTATGGAAAAGTATATTAAACTATCTTTTGTCTTTCCTATAAGTAAATGGCTTCTCATGTTGTCATCTGGTATTAAACCCTGATCAGCACAACATCCATCCCTGAGAATGTCATGGGAGCTAAGGAGCCATAGCATTCATTTTGGTTTACTGCCATCAGTATTGCCCAAGTGCCATATAGGGAGTCTCTCAGGCCATGCTATCAGCGCCCAGGGTGCCAACTAGGAATGCCACCTATTAAGAAGTCTTTTCAGAAAAGAAGCCAGAAAAACTACCTTTGTTTTAAGATAAGGAGTACACACTCAACCTTAGGACCAGCAGAGTCTACAGCAGCTTCTCGTTTCATGTCAACTCAATCATAATGAGCATATAGCAACCTCCTCTTCTGTATGGGTTTCAAATCACCAACTGCTAGACTGTCAATACTACAAAGCTGATGTCTTATACTCGTATTTAGATGAATATCTGGGGTCTTCAAAAGCCAACATATCCAGGAGAACTGTGCCCCTAGAGAGCTTAGAGGTAATACAGTCCCACATAGAAATGAAGGGCCACCTCAGGAGATGGCAGCAAACCATTGTCTACATCCAGCAACTCCTTCTAGAACCCAGGAGTCTCTTAACTTGGCACCTGAAGAAAATATGGGTTAGAAGCTTTTGCTTGAGCAATAGACCTGCTTCAGCAGGCGAGTCTCAAGCCCAATTCTTTCATCTGTTATGGCCTTGGATCTCTAGTGCAGTGTCCAGAACTACACAGAAACTTCAAGGATGTGTTAGAAGATAAATTGTAATCTGTGCATTTTTTATTTAAAAGCAAAGAGAGCCAAAAAGCCTATAAATAATTTAAAATTGAATGGTGAAAAACATTTAATTATCCCAAAGAAGAAAGAGAAGAAGGAATAAAAAATAATAATAAAATGGTGAACCTTTCCTAAACATTGATCACATTTTCTTTTTCTTTCTTTTTTTTTTTTTTTTTTTTTTTTGTAGCTGGAATTACAGGATTGTGCCACCATGCCTGCTAATTTGTAAATTTTGTAGAGGTGGGGTCTCACTATAATGCCCAGGCTAGTCCTGAACTCCTGGCCTCAAATGATCATCCTGCCTGGGCCTTCCAAAGTGCTAGTATTACAAGTGTGAGCCACCATATATGGCCTACTTTAAATTTAAATGGACTACACATACCTAATAAAACATGAAAACCGTAACAATGAATTAAAAATGCAAGACTCAACTATATATGGCCTATAAGAGATGTACTTTATTTATTCATTTATTTTTATTGTTATTACTTTTTAGCTTCCTCAGGCTGAAAGAGATGTACTTTAAATATAAAGACAAATCGATTAAAAGTACTTTCTTAAGGAAATAATAGAAAGCCAAAATCAATGGAATAGAAAACAGAGAAACAATAAAGAAAATTAATACAGATAAAATTTGGTTCTTTAAAAAGACAAATAAAATTGATAAATCTGCATGTAGCCAAACTGTTGAAGGAAAAAAGGAAGAGAAATTATTAATATTGGGAGTAAAAGAGATGATATCATTACTCTAGATCCTACATACGTTAAGGATGATAATGGAATATAATAAACAACATTACACCAAAAAATTCAGTAATTCAGATGGAATAGACAGATTTCTTGATGAAAATAGTTTACCCAAACTGATACCATATGAAATAGAATCTTTTAAAAATACTATGAAATAATAGTGACAAACAATGTGAATATAATAACAAATATAGGGCTATAATAATTATAAACATATTATCTGAGTTGTCTTATAGCTATTAAAATTTTTAATTACTTACCAGAAAGTTTCCCACAAAGGCCCAGATAGTTTTACTGCTGAATCCTATCAAACATTTAAGGAAGGAATAACAACACTCTTACATAAACTACTTAAGAAAATAGAGGGGCCGGGCGCGGTGGCTCAAGCCTGTAATCCCAGCACTTTGGGAGGCCGAGACGGGCGAATCACGAGGTCAGGAGATCGAGACCATCCTGGCTAACACGGTGAAACCCCGTCTCTACTAAAAAATACAAAAATCTAGCCGGGCGAGGTGGCGGGCGCCTGTAGTCCCAGCTACTCGGGAGGCTGAGGCAGGAGAATGGCGTAAACCCAGGAGGCGGAGCTTGCAGTGAGCTGAGATCTGGCCACTGCACTCCAGCCCCGGCAACAGAGCGAGACTCCGTCTCAAAAAAAAAAAAAAAAAATAGAGGAAGAGAGAATACTTCCCAACTTGTTTTATAAGGCTACCAAAACAGTGATACCAAAATATGACAACTATGCTCAAAAGAGAAAAAAAGAGGCCAGGCCTGGTGGCTCATGCCTGCAATCCTAGCACTTTGAGAAACCGAGGCAGGCAGATCACTTGAGCCCAGACCGGCCTGGGCAACATGGTGAAATCCCATCTCTACAAAAAATACAAAAATAGGCCAGGCGTGATGGCATGAGTCTTTAGTCCCAGCTACTTGCCAGGCTGACATGGGAGAATCACTTGAGCCCCTGAGACTGAGGCTGCAGTGAGTCATGATCATGTCACTGTACTCCAGCTTAAGTGACAGAGCGAGACTTTGTCTTAAAAAAGAAAGAAGAAAGAAAAGAAAGAGAGAGAGAAAGAGAGGAAAGAAGGAAAGGGAAGAGAAGGGAGGGCAAGGGAAGGGAAGGGAAAAGAGAGTGAGAAAGAAAGAGGGAGAGAGAAAGAAAGAGAAAGAAAAAGAAAGAAAGAAAAAGAAAGAAAGAAAGAGAAAGGAAGAACAAAGAGGAAGGAAGGAAGGAGGAAGGAAGGAAGGGAGGGAGGGAGGAGAAGAAAAAGAAAGAGAAAGAGGGAAAGAAAGAAAGTAAAAGAAAGAGAAAGAAAGAGAAGAAAGAAAGAAAGAAAAAGAAAGAAGGAAGGAAGGAAGGAAGGAAGGAAGGAAGGAAAGAAAAAGAAAGAGAGAGAGAGGGAGAGGGATAGGAGGGACGGGAGGAGTGGGAAGGGAAGGGAAGAAGGAACAGGGAGAGAAAGAGAAAGGAAAGAGGGAGGGAGGGGGGACATTAAAGACGAAGAAAAATTACAGACCAATATTCTTCATGTACGTAGACACAAAATTATTTTTAAAATATAAGTAAATCAAATCTTGAAATATATGTAAAGTATGATACACTATAACCAAGAGGGGTTTATCCTAGGGCTTCAATAAATGAGAGAAAAAAATAAATGTAAAACAGGTGAGCAAATCGAATGTATACAGTAAGATGGTAAAAGTAAATACAAATATAAATAAATAAAGGTAATTGACTGAATGTAAAAAAAAATTCAGACTTCCAGAATGGATTAAAAAACAATAACAACATACCATGTAAATGTAATGTATATTAAAAAAGACAGCAATCATATGTAGTTTACTGTACATAACAAAACAGAAAAGTTGAAAGAATGGGAAAAAATCATACAAATTAATTAAAAAGAAAATTGGTGTAACTCTACTACGGGTTGATTCTCCCTTATCTAAAATGCTTGGGACCAGAAGTGTTGCAAATTTCAGACTTTTTTGGATTGGAGAATATTTATATATACGTAATGAGATATCTTGGGGATGGGACCCGAAGCTAAACACAGAATTTATTTATGTTTCATATACACTTTATACACGTAGCCTGAAGATTATTTTGTACAATGTTATTAATAACTGTGTGCATGAAGCGAAGTTTTCACTGCATTTTGACTGTGACCCATTACATGAGGTCGGGTGTGGAATTTTCTACTTATAGTGTCATGTCAGTGCTAAAAAACTTTAAGTTTTTGGAGCATTTTAGATTAGGAGTACTCAGCCTGTACTAGCAATGATAATAGACTTTAAGCCAAAAGGCAGTAGTAGAATTAATAACAAGAAAGCTTCGATTCACTGGGAATGTTTAACAATTCTAAATTCATAAGTACCTGTAATATTTACATGGCCTCAAAGTATGTAAAACAAAAATTAACAAGCACTACAAGGAGAAATAAAAAATAATGAATATTTGCCTCCTTTTCTCACTTGTTTTTAATTCATTGGATTATGTTATATTCTGTGCTCATTTGTTAGTTGGTTTGAAATTTTTTTAGGACAAGCAGGGATACAGCTTAATTAATTGATTGTAAAACTCTAATAGTGAGACCTCACCTAAATTATTAAAATTTCTCATCATGGTCCCTAATCCTCTTCTGAGAAGGAACTGGAAGTGTGTTGTCTTGGTAAGAAAGCCCCTCCTTTGGGCCTAGGACCTCCCAACAAATGCTACTTTTTAATGAGACTTTCCTCCTTTGGTCAGTAGATTACCCCTAAATTAATTGAAGCCTTAGGCCTTGGATATAAAGCAAGTCATGTGACTCCATTAAAATAGTAAAGTTAAAATGCCAATGCTATCTTTGAAATTAAATGTAGGAGTTGCATCTCTTGTTTTTATTTTCATTTTAAATCTTTTATTTATTCTTTCATGTATTTGCTTCTTTTGAAGTTTATTTAATGGTAATGCACACATGCGATACAAGATTTAAAACACACGAATGGAAATATTTTTTAAAAATTCATCCCTTAGGCCTCCGCTATCCAAGCCCCAGTTCTAATTGTACAGGTAACCCATTTTACGGAAAGGTAGACTACCCAACAAATGTTCTTCACCTTGCTTTTTTTTTTTTTTTTTTAACTATTTACCCTAGGCACTATTTCATACCAGTTGATCGCGTGGGTACCACATTTTTTTTAATGTTCTGTGTTCTGTATAACATTCCTGCACGGATGAAGCACATTTATCTTACCTGCCCCTTGCAAAGGAGGTTTGTCGTCATTTGCTATCACAGACAACATTGCAATGAACAGCTTGGGACATATACTTTTGTGTTCTTGCTGGAGATCATTTAAAGAGAAAATTTTTTTAAGTGACTTAGGTAAAAACGGCACAAATACCCATTTAATTTTGATAAACATTGCCAAATCATTCCATAGTTAAAAGTTCTACAAATGTACTCTCCCAACAATTACTGAAAGTGCTCGTGCCCCTGAACTCTGGCCAGAACAGTTTATTATTACAATGTTTAGCTTTAGCATTCTAATCAGTGAAAAATAGTTTCTTGTTGTCATTTCAAGAAGGACTATTCTTATGAGGGGGTTGAGTATCTTTTGAAAAATACTATAAAATATTAACAAAGATATGAGTATAACTAATATAGTGTTATAATTTTAAACATAATAAATCCATCATAAATATGAAATAACATAAGATATAGTATTTGTCAAAAAATATTACATTACCAATCAGATGAAAACCACCGTATACCCTTCCCTAGTTGAACTTCTTGCTCTCTTTATTTCAGAAGTATTTCCTACCTTGAATTTAATATTTATCATTCTCAGGTATTTATGTAGATCTTACATTTATTTCCTCCCAGATGACATAGATTTGTGTATATGTGTGTGCATATAAGCGGTTGGCATGTTTTTAAATTTCGTATAGTGTCATATTGCAAGTATTCATCCTGCAGTGTGCTTTTTGTCCTCGACATTATTTTTTGATAATTCATTCATGTTATGTATGCAGCTCAGATTCATTCATTTCCTACTGCTCAGTAATCCATTGAATGAATATATAACCATTTATTTATTCTACTCTTGATGGTCCATTTAGGCCATTTCCAATTTTTGCTCTTTGTGACAATGCTACTATGAACATCATTGTAAACGTCTCTTCATCGACATATGAGCAGACCTGCTGGGACCCGCTGGGTCACAGGGTTTGGATTCTTCATTTTTACTACATACTGCCAACTTGCTTTCAAATGTAACTGTTCCAATGTATGCTCTCATCAGCAGTAGAGAAGAGTCCTCTTGCTTCACAGTTTTGCCAAACTTGGCTTTAGAACATACTAATTTTTTGCCAATAGGATGCATTTGAAACAAAATTTCATACAGATTTAGTTTTCATGTGCCTGACTATGAATAAGACTAAACATCTTCACAGATGTGTAAAAGCCATTTGTATTTTTCTTGTATGTAAACTACCTGCTGTGGTGTTAGCTCGTTTTTTCTATTAGGTTATTGTTTTTTGTCTTATTTTTAACTGCTTTGTGGAAAGGTTTTTATTTTAGGAGATTAGGTACCTGCTGCCTTAACTGTCATTTTTTACCATCAATAGTTTTTCTAGATTTTCTTTTTTCTTGTGTCCTTATTTATAGTACCTTTAAAACCAACTATTTAAATGTGTATATTTTATACATATATTTACATAAATATAACTTTATATAAATGTGATCATATATAGGCATTTTGTAAGTGTGCAGTGTTTTTCCACTTTTTATGTGGTTTTCTCCTTAGTCTCTCCTACTTTTCCCCTCATGTGGCTTCCCTGTTCCCCCTACAGAGATAACTCACATTATAAACTTTACATTAATTATTCCATACTTTTGTTGCATTCAAATCCTTCTGTACAGACTTGTACATTTATGACATACTCTGCAGGATGTTTTAATTTGTCATTATTTGGTTTATAAACATGCAATTATGCTAACACAAATTTTTTTTTTTTTTTGCTTTTTATATTTTCATTTAACAATAATTTGGGAAAATACCTCCAAGTTAACCTGTGTAATTCTAACTCATTTTTCTAATGGCTCCTAAATTTTGTTGCATCAACAAAAATTTTGCTGAGCAAAAATCACAGCATAGAAACTTACAGGGACCTAAAGAAGAAAAACTGCTTAGTCAAGATTTTATAAATATATTTTGGATATGTATATGCATGAACTTTAAAGTGACATTAAGAGGTACACTTTACTCCATAAAATTTGTTGTTGTGGAAATTAAATATATGAATGTATATGTACCTCTTTTGTTTATATACTTATGTATCTATATTATATATTATAATTTGTGTATGTATTACATAAATATATATTTTTATACATTAGAGGTAACTATTATATATTTATGATATTTATATTATTTATATAGCATATATGAGGTAAATATATACTTATATATTACATATACAGTATATATAAGTATATACTATATATGTATGATATGTATATACTATATATTGTGTATATATAGTGTATATATATCTATACACACACATAGAGAAAGCGAGAGAGACAGAGAGAACAGAGCCAAGTGATAGGAAGTACACTCTATTCCTGGCTCAGTAACAGACTGTGTGGAAGTGGGGGAATAATTTCACTCTGTGGACTTCAGTTGTCTCTCCCGTAAAATGGAGGATAGAGTCAGGACATAGACTGCTTTTCTGACGAGGTCACAGAGTTCCTCAAGGCAATTTAGGAGGAATCCAAGGTTTGCCAAGGCTTTACATTCACCAGCTGACATGGCGCCACCACGTGGTGATAGTGTAAACAGTTTAAAATGTACTGGATCCGTCAGCTTTTAAACATGATTCATCAATGTTTATTTTGAGGAATTAAGATTATTTAAACTTTGGTACGTACATTGAGACTTTATTAATATGTTTGCTTTTCACTATTTGAAATTTGCATAAAATGTGACTACATTGTATAGACAGGGAAGTTTTGAAATCTAACGTTGTTTCTGTACCACAAAGTAACAACCAACCACATTTAAAAATGGGGAAAATATTATAATAGAAGAATTATTCACATCAGAAAGTATATTTTAAACAACAATATACAACATCTTTAATAGCCATATGGTTAAAAAAACTTTTCAAAATGCCTGAAGTCCCTGAAATTAGTTAAGTGAGTGGGGTAAGCACAGAGTTGGGTGAAAAGACATGAGACAGTACCTCAAGAACTTTTATTGTTAGTATTATATTATCATTTAGACTTCAAAATATTTGGGATTTACACTAAACTGAAAACTGGATTTGCACAATCCAGTAGTGAGATAGTAAATAGAATCAAAATGGAGTATTAATTTTGTTTAACATTTACATACCTATTGTCATTTATTGAAATAACTGTATCAACTCTTACTGTTTTTAGATTTTATTTTAGTAAATTCTTAATTTTAGTACAGTTTTAGATTCATAGAAAATTTGCAAAGAAATGAATTTCCATATACCCTGTACCCAATTTTCTATGTTAGCATCTAACATTACCATGGCTCATTTGTCATTAACTAAATAACAAACATTGATACATTGATACATTGTTATTAATTACAATTTGTACTCTATTCAGATTTGCTTAATTTTAATCTAATGTTCTTTTTCTGTTCCAGGATGGCATATTACATTTAGACATTATGTCTCCTTGTGCTCCTTTTGGCTGTGACAATTTCTCCGATTTTCCTTATTTTTGAAGGCTTTGGCAGTTTTGAAGAGTGTAAGGTATTTTGTTGACTGCTCCTCAATATGGGATTGTGAGATGTTTTTCTCATGATTGGAATAGGGTTCTGGTTATTTGGAAGGAAGGCAACAGAGGTAACGTGCCATTCTCTTCACAGAACATCAAGTATTCATACTGTCAACATGACCTGTTACTATTAATAACCATGATCATCTGTTAACCTTGATCATCTGGCCAACATAATGTTTTCCAGGTTTCTCAATTGGAAAGTTACTCTTTTTCCCACTTTGCCTGCAATACTCTTTGGAAGGAAGTCACTATGCAAAACCCATACTTAAGAAGTAGGTAGAGAGCTATATTCACTTCCCTAAGTAGGAACTATGAACATAAGTTACCCAGAATTCTGTATATTTGTCTCTTTTCCACATTTGTTTATTTATTCAGCTATTTATATCAGAAGAACTCATGAATATTTGTTTTATACTTTGGATTACAATCCATTACTACACTATCTGTCTTGATGCTCAAATTGTTCTAGTTTTGGCCATTGGGTGTTTCTTCAGGTTGACTTCTCCTTTTCCTTTGACACACTCCCATCGTTTTGGTTTTGGAGCACTTCTTTACTTCCTGACACTAAAAGATGCTCCAAGCTCATCTTGTATATTTCCTGCCCCAGCCTTAGAATCAGCTATTTATTCACGTTCTGGTTCATTTCATTCAAGAATGGTATTAGAAACCAACCAAGATGTGGGCACGAGGCATGACTTTTGTTGACTTTGGATCCTCCCTCTGTATGTATTTACATAAACGCTTTCCTCTCCATGTCTTGATCATCTTAAAACTGAGCTTGTTTTAAATAGAGCTTTGAAATTCTTAAGAATAGTTTAGTCAATAGGACTTCTTTCACTCTTGTTAACTATTGTTTCGATTAGTGCTACTGTTACTACTACTCCACTAATGGTAAAGTTTGTCACTCTCAAATACGAATTCAGGATAAAAGCTTTCTGGAGAAAAATATATAAATTATTTACGCACTGTTCCTCGCTAGATTCCTTTTCACTAAATCAGCAGCTAACAAATATGTGTCTCTAAGTGAATAAACAGAGCTGTGTGTACATATGCATACAGGTGTTTCCCTTTAGGCTTCTTATTGGAGCACATTTCTAGAAGAAATGTGCCAAAATTATTAGACTTTGATTCACTTGAAAGCAGCACCTGTGTGTTCTCTTCATCTTTACATTTCCAAGGCTTAGATCAATGCTTGATACATTCCAGAGGTTTCCTAAAGGTTTGCCAAATAAATTGCAGAGCCCCCTGGAACATGGTGAAGTTTACCATCAATCATTTACATGCGTCTCAGGTTTTGTTTTTTTGTTGTTGTTGTTTCGGGGGGTTTTTTGGTGATAAGTTTTTGTTGTACTTTAGTTGCTTGTTTTTGCTTAGGAAGGCTTCAGTGACAGTAGTTAAAGAAATTGTGGTCACTATCACTTTTTTTTTTTTTTTTGGTGGAAACTGATTTCATCTCTCTGATACTGTTTTATCTGAACCATGGTAAATTAATCACAGCTTTAGGCTTCTTCTTCACTGGTAAAATGAAGCCCAAACTGCTCATTTAAGAGAAAATGCTTGGCCAAAAGAAGCCTGTAAAACCAGAGTGTGCTTTTCCTTGATTCACAGTAAAACATGAACCCTTTATTTGAGCTCTTTATGACATGGAAAAGCATTTCTATGTATTGTGTTGAATAAGCTATTCTTCCCCCCGATGGTATTGAATTTAATTAGAAGAAAATATGGCTTTCATGATATACTGCTTCATTTTAAGACCATAAGTCATCATATCCTCTAAATGGTGGGATAACGATGCTGAAACAAAACACTAAAGAGGGAAAAAGTTATTCATTTGGTGTTCAGTCTTTCTGTGGAAAGCGTGTGCATTTTTATTCTTTATCTTCCTTATATTTTTACTTCCAATTTCCCACTTAAAAGAAGATTCTCTTGTACGTTCTATTTTAATTTTACTCTAGATTCAGTACAATTTCATAAAATGAAATTCATTTATATATAATTCAGGAACGAAGCCGTCTTGAATGAAAGTATTTTGAGACAGCACTCAGGGTTTCAATATAAACACCACCATCATCCATTCATCCATTCATTCATTCACTTATTAAAAATCTGTGTGTCTGTTGCCATCCTGGTGCTGAGAAAACATGAGTGGGAAAGAGAGATGCATGGCCTCAGCAATTTGCAGGGAAGAAGGAAAAAGAAACTGAATAATGTAGGATGGTCCTAGCTGGGTGAAAGAGAGCATGAGACCTGGATATGAACTGAAGTCTGGTTATATAAGAGTTTGTATGAGATAGCCTCCAAGGATAAAGTGTTGTGCACAAGCGTACAACAAATGGGGCAGGTGAGAACTGAGACAACCTGAAGTCTTGTCTCTGGGCACCAGTGTTTTTCTTTTTCTTTCTTCTCTTTTTAAATAACAATTGACATTTGTCAAGTGTTTGCCCAAATATGGACACTGATCTAAAGATTTTGTGTGTTCTTAATTAATACTTCATTCTTCACAACAGCTCATCACAACACTTGGTGCACTGAGACAGATTCTGTGTTGCCTGGAGTAGGCATTGTAACTCTCATTTCCATTTTACAGATAAGGAAACCGAAGCAAAGAGAGTTTACATAATTTCACTAAGATCATACATCCCCAAGTGTCATAGCCAGGATGTAAACCCAGGCAGCATGCCCCAGAGCCTTCCTTCTGCTGTAATAATGGTCTGAACTGCTTGAGCTTTAAGGAGAGAGGAGCAGCAGGCAGAAGCAGAAGGAGTTGTTTTTCCAAAGGGCTTCATGAGACAGGTAGAATCAGTGAACAGGGGAGTGTGGGGTGCACACAGTGCTTCTTAGGTCTGTTAGGTGGCAACAGGTGACCTAGAGTCTGGGAGAGTGAATCTAGCCTTGATCCTTAAGAGTGATGGGATCGGGAGCCCTGAAATCCACACGTCTCAGAATGGATACCATTCTCAGTTGGAACAACGGTGGCCCTGACACATTCTCTGGAAATTTCGGAAGCCCAAGGATAGTGACAAAGAGGGAGAGATGTTGGGAGGAATCAGGGTATGGATGGAGTGGATCGAGAAAATAAGTGTAACCTAGAAGATACTCTATGGGAACTGTTCATGATGCTGGTTGTGTTGATGCAGCTTAAAGGTTATTTCAGTGCAGGGGACGCTTTGATAGCCTTGTCAAAAGTGTGTAAGCGTTGCTTTGTCAGTTGTTGATTTGTTTTCTCAAGCAATGCATATGACATCCCTGAACCTTTCTCTGCTTTCTAGGCACACCATGATTATGAGAGATTTGTGTTTTTCACTTCATTGAACATGGTTTAAATGTCTATAGGTCTGTATTACTTTCATAAACTGAAAATAAAAATCTCTCATAATTTGATAGAATTCAGTTAACTTCTAAGAAAATAATAGTACTTTATTTAAAAATAAAGATTCAAAATAGTAATCATAGTTTAAGCACATTGTTGAGGTGAGAAATGTCAGAAATCTAATTGAGCCTTATTATACAGTCCAGATTTAAGAACAAGGGATCATACAGGTGGACCAAATAGTCACCGTCCCAGTGTCTTTAAGGGACAGATGAGAAAACACGAGGTGTCTCACTGAAGATGCAAGTGAACTCTCGGACATGAGCAGATGTATTGCTTGGAATGATTGATGGCCTTTTCTGAGATGAGTGAGTGTGGTAAGTTGATTTCATGACTGTGCTTCTGCCAAAGGCTCCAGCCTAGTTCTCCTCTCATCTCTAAGCCCCTTCCCTCTTAGACTACCACTCTATCAGTGAAGGTAAAAATAATAGGTTGAGTTTTTCCCAAAAGTGGGACAAAGGAGTTCATTTTCCCATTACCTGGTAATAAAAATTGTTAAAAGAAAAAGAAAAAAACTGGGATACGGCTGTTTTCAAATGTATCATCAAAATGTCCCTGCCTTGGGAAATGCTATGCCAAAGTGACCATTTCCAAGTCTCTGAAGTCAAAACAGCTGCATCTTAGTGGCTGCCTCAAAATCATGGTATGAAAATGACTGTCAAAACAGCCCCATCAAACTGTCACGTACCTGGAGCCCATGTGAGATGCCCTGTAGACATCTCTGGGCATCATGGGACAGGAATCTCACAATGGGTTCCCCTTTGTATCCACAGTCCCCTGAAGCTTCGAAATACCCGTATTAAAATTATCACACCACAAAATAATCTGTACAAACAACCCCCATGACACATGTTTACCTGTGTAACAAGCCTGCACATCTTATGTCTGTGCCCGTGAACTTAAGTTAAAAATAATAATAATAAAAATTATCACACCAACTAAGCATCAGGGAAAAGGTAAGCAAAAGCTTTTACAGGAGGAAAACTCCAGAAGGAGAAAGCTTCCTGTGGGAAGGGACATGGCCTGGGGATTGGAGAGATGGGGGTGCACTGGAGAAGGGGCAACAGGAAGGGAGAAGGTATTCCAGGCAGAAAGGACAATGAACACAGAGAAAGGAATGAGAAACTGAATGGGATGATGGCCACAACCTGCAGGTGTTTCAGGTTGCTCACTATCCAGCCTTTACTGAGCACCTACTGTATGCTTTAGCATGTTGTCCCCATCATTTTAGAGAGGACATAGTCAATCTAATACATGATACAATCTTTTTTCCTTCCACTCAACAACAGCAAAATACATCTGGTTCCCAAAACAATATGGTTTTCCCTCAAATATTTTTCTAATTAATTTCTAAATTACATTGATTTGAATTAAATAATTCAGAAAAATGATTTTTTTCTCTTTATTTTTTGAAATCACCTTAATCTGAATTAAATACAGAGAAATGATTTGGTTTCTTCTGAAACACACAATTACACTGGAAATATAAACATACAAAATACTGCTGGCCACTTAAGTATTAAACATTCACTTGGTATGCTACAGTTTTTGGAAAATAAAATACCAATAATTACTCAATTTTAATAATAATATTTTGTGTTCTATGGAATCAAAAAGTGTGCTGGAATATTTGAAATACTATGTCAATCTTCTTTAAAAATGAATCTTAAATGTGGATTAACTACAGATTATTTTTCAGTAACATTACTATTAACCTGAATGTTCCCATGGTAACAAGACATCTAACAGAATATAAAACAGATAACTTTCAATATTTAAATCATAACTCATAAATAAAAACATGTCTGTAGTTGTGCGAAAGTTACACATTAATTCCATTGATAAGGGATGCAGAAATCTCCTTAGAAATCATATTTTTAAAATTTTGCATTAATTTTTTATAACCGATTTCTGATTATAAAAGTGAAAATGCTTTCTGTAAAACAAATTGTAAAAATATAGCAAAAGAATAATTAAACCTGAGATGAGAACCGCTGATCTTTGTTTTAATCATTTTTGTACGTTGTTTTATTTATGTTTTAAAAACAAAATTTGGATCAGAATATCAATTTAGTTGTGCTGCCTTCATTTGTTACTTCTTCCCGTATCAATTATTTTAAAAATTTGCTTTGTAGATGGTAGATTCATGACGGTCTCTACAATGTAACCATATACTTCCTGCTTCAGTCATTTTTATTTTTTAGTCTTGTCCACAAGAAATCTAATACTTGGAGTTGCAAAGTCATACTCCATGCCCTCAAAAAATAATGACTGAAGTAGTGTTAAATTTGTTTATATCCATTTTTTTTTTTTTTTTTTACTGATTTTATCAGGTCATCCCTATAAGCATTCAAAATTGACTAAGGATGTTTTAGACTAATTAGCCCTCACTAGACATACCCTATGTCTAAAACACAGTAATTGAGAAATGTTGTAGGAACACAACCCTTAAACAACTAATTTGTGAAAGAGAATTTATGGAGAGAAAATGGCTTACACGAGGACTTCTTTGTTATTAAATACCTCTGATTTCCATAATTTTAACTTTGAAGTAGTGTCAAATACCAGACACACAGATTGTAACTGTCCTATCATGGTCCATTTAATAGCACAGGGACCGTAAAATCTGACAGACCCAATTTACTGGAATGTAACCTCATGGTCAGCCAGGGACATCCTGACTTTGCCTTTTGGTTGCAACTAGCAGCAAGGAAGACAAATTTACACTAAGTTGAAGAAGGCCTCCACCCATGAGGAGAAATGCAGTTGGGGACCAGGAACTGTGGGAACTAGGAATGGAAAGATTTGGGAAAATGGGAAGTCCTTCTTTTTTCCTAGAAGTCTCAGGTCGGTCGCTCTCTGTCCCTTGATGTGTGGTTGTTCCCCTGCCTAGAGAGCGCCTTCTCTGCTCCTGGGTCCACAGGGCAAGGGAAGATGGCCGCCCACAGGTCTGGGACTCACGGGAAGATTCAGGCCTGGCACATCCGGGAATGGATTCTCCCTTGCTCCCAGTTCACCAGGTAATTGTCTCAGCTTGACTCAGGTGCCCAATTTCGTGCCCATCGGCTGTGACCAGGGAGCAGAGTCACCTTGTAAAAGTCTCAGTGCTCTGATTTCCCACTGATTATTGAGGGCGGGAGACTGTATGACGCTCCTGATTTTTTCTGCTGTAATCATGTGGCTAAACCGTAGGCTCCGAATTCATACAAAGTATGATTTTCCTTTTACTATTTTCTTCCTTTTGAGAATTATATTTATAGTAGATGAATACATTTTCCTTGTATCTTGTGTATAAACTTCCAGACCAAATTTTTCTTTGGGGGATATTAGTTTAGGTGTTGTTCTGCAATTTGTTTTTGTTTTAATGCTTAAAATGTCGTATATATTAAGAGTTATATACTTTTAATGAATTAATTTTTAAAGGTATACAGGTAATACACGAATGCATTTTTATTGTTAAAATCTAGTAATACAGATTATATGGATGAAAAAGTCGAAGTTCTCTTTCACACAACACCTGGGCTATCATTTTTTACCTTATTAGGACTGTGGTTTATATATATTGTTCCAGAACTTGAATTAAGGTACAAATATATACTCATTATTTAACAATACATTGCTTTAAAAACAGTACTTAAAATACATGTCCAGAGGAAAAAACAAAATCCTCTTTCAACATCCTCCTTCTACAAAAATTCAACTTGCTTTCCCCAAATTGCCATTAACAGTTTGATACGTATTCTGGATATTTTTTCTATGTATTTAAATACACACATCCATATAAAAATATACAATTGGGGATTTTTTTTAACATAATTGGGATCACAGTGTAGAGATTAAATAGAACTTTGCTTATTAGAAATTTACAGATCTGTGTTGAAGACGGTTTCATGTCAGTATCTGTAGATAACTTATAAAGTTCTGCAAAGCATTCCATATCATAGATGTTTCATAATTTATTCCTTCATTGGTGGATATTTATCATTTCCATTTTTCACTATTAAAAATACAGTGATGATGAAACTATTTGTACATATTCCTTCATGGCCATATGAGGATATTTTTATACATCAAAGAAACAAAAATATTACAAAAGGATACTCCAGAAAAGGCTGTGAACATTTCATTTCTGCCAATAGTATATGAAAGTGCACATTTCCACACAACTTTGCCAGTCTTGGATATCAGCAATCCTTTTTAATTTTTGCCAGTCTAAAGGGTTAAAAATATGTAGCTGAACTTTCTTTTGTTATAATTTGTGTTTCATGATAATTAATGAGAATGGGCATTTCTTTATATATTCATTGGTCATATATATTTTTTCTTCTTTGAATTGTCTATTCATATATTAGTATGTTCTTTTTTTCTCTTGAAGTTTTTACTCTATTTTTTAAAAATCAGTTTGTAGGAATAATTTGTTGATCTGTCATATATTTTGCAAATATTTCCAAGTTTTAACTTTGTTCATGGTGTTTTATCATATGAAGTTTTAATTGTTTAAGTGGTCAACACTATTAGTCTTTTTCCTTATGGTTTCTAGATGTTCTGTAATGTTTAGGGAGTTTTTTACTACACCAAGTTTATAATGTATTCTCTAATTTGTAAATAAGTTGATACATTTTCTAAATGCCCAGCTTTTAAAACCATCTAGAATTATTTGTGTATGTTCATATTGTAAATTGGAAGCTATTTTACTCTAAACAGCCAATTGTCTTATTTATGTAAGTGACTAATATTTACCCAGCAATTTGAAAATCTACCTTTCTTATAAATTAAATTCTCATATATAATTGATCTGCTTCCAGATCTTATTTTCTACTTACCTATCTCTACTCTTACAACAGTGCTATACTGTTACAGCTATGATAACTTGATATATGTTTTAATATGTGGTTGTTCTCTTTTTTTTTAACTTTTCCTGAATTCTCACATGTTTTTCTTCTGGATGAGCTTAAATATCTTCCAGTTAAGTTCCACAGGGTGTCTTTTGTGGATGTCTTTCCAATTTCCTCCCAGAAAAATTCCCACAGATTGGAAAACTCACCTATAAAACCATCTGGGACTGGTGCCTTTCTGAGATTGATCTTTGGCTATTTTCTAGGCTCTTCAGTGGTTATTGATCTATTCAGGTTTTCTATTTCTGCTTCAGTCAAACACAATCATTTGCATTTTTTAGAAATCCTTTCATCTAGATTTTCAAATTTTTTATATAAAATAGTCTTCCTTACTCATTTCTTATGCTGGTAATTTTGTCTTTTCACATTTTGTTGTTCCTGTTCTTTTACTTTTTCTTAATTGGACATGACAAAGATTTGTTGACCTTATCCACCTGGATAGGGTCTCCTCTGAATTGTGTTGCTTTTCTTCCCCAAGTAGTCCCTTCTCCAAAGCAAGACCTAATTGTGTGCTATGTAAAGTCGGCAGGGCATTCTGACTGCCAAGTTCCATTCTGAGCAGGAAGAAGTCAGGCAGGCTAGTGACCTCCCCCGTCCAGTTACCAAAATCAAGAGGGCTTTAATCTGGGGTGTAGCCCATTGGCTTTATTGATCATATGTTCCCTTTTCTTCCCTTCTGTATCTGTGGTGGAGTTCCAGGGAAGTCTCTGCTGAGCTTCTCCAGGGCAGGATAATTCTCTGAGGGGACCTCAGCCTCCCATGGCAGATTATTCACCCTCCAGAGAGAGTTTTTCTGATTTTATCCAGGGGCAAAGACTGCTAATCCCCGCCACTCAGCCTAAGTGGAAAGGGAGAAAGAAAGAAGGTGCCCAACTGGCCTAGCTATTTCAAGAATGTGTTGACTCTGAGCTCGGATAATCACTGAAATTCCTTCAACACTGTAAAATTTTCTCTTACCCATGTTTTAGCCTGAGGTTTTCTCTAACCTCGTTTCTTCATCAACCTGATTTCATTTGGTTTCTATTTATCTTCCTAGAAAATTTCATTTTCTGAGCATTCTTTCTCATTTTCTAGCACTGATATAGATTTATTCTTGAGAAACAAATAAATAAAACCATTTCTGCCATTTCCTTAAGGGTTTGGAAGTGAGAAAGGGTATATACATGTGCACTCTTCCACCACTTTTAGCCTGTCTTTTTAAAAGTTTGTTTTGCACTGAACTAAAGAGGATAGTCCAAATAAGTGATGATCAAAATAAAGACTGAATAGCTCCATCCCTTCTTCATCTGCTATTGTGTCCCTTATTAGAGTAATAAACTGAAGCTCATATCTCCTCTCTGATTATGTTGTAAAGTGTATTAGCATTTCTGGCCTTTAATGCCTTTGCAAAGGAAAAGATGGTAGTTAGATTGTGTGTGGATGGGTGAGTGTGGGTATGAGAGGGTGGGTGTATAGGGTTCATTTGTTTGTTGTTTGAAAAATTTAACATCTGAGTTAGGGAGAATAGTGAATTGGTAAGTCACTGGTTTCCTAGAATAAGACTGTTTCTTTCCAGAGAAGAGTAAAATGGCCCTTTTCTATTTTGTTCTAGCAACATAGTAACCATGGATCTGTGAACCTAATAGCTAAATTGTGGCGATCACAGAAGACCTTTCTAAAACACACTTTGATATAATCCATTTGTTCACCAACATCTTACCGCAGGTAAATAGATGTTATTTTTCTTGCCAGTGATTATGCTGCTTATATGTCTAATGTGAACGATGGGCTGGGCTTAGCAAAAATATTTTTGTTTGCTTTTATTGTAATTTTTGTTTTCTTACTTTCTGGTAAACTCTGAACGTAATTTTTTTGTGTCAGAAGTTTGTGCTTCAATTTTTCTTCTACAGATTAACATAAAGGTGATTATTACCATAGAATTATTTACCAAAACACTTCTTATAATATAGACAAGGCACTACTGAGCTTGTTCCTGAAAAGGTTTGTGTTATGAATAAATGTTAATTGTTATGCACAATAATTTCTATGGAATCTGGAATGTTTTCAGATTGTAGGTCCTGACAAAATTAAATATATCTACCTTATATTAAATAGTTGCCAATAAAAATTTAAAATTGGCGTTCACCAGCTTCTATTTAGAATGGTTTGTACATGAAAAAAAAAGAACAACTATTTTAAAAGATAGGATATGCAATTCCAGTTTAGCCAGAAAATACTTCTATAGAAAACAGGGCAACCTGCCACAATGTCTCAGATAAGGCTTGTCAGAGTAGCATCGTATCATGAAATCATAGAATGTTACAGATTGAAATTACTTTGAAGATCTTTTAGTCTGCTTTTATATGTATAGTGGTGTAAATTTTCTCCATGACCCTTGAACATAAGAATAAATAATGTTTCTTAACTTCTCTGAGTCAAATCAAATCTTGTTAGGCCCTCACCTCTTAGGATTGTTGAAAATCGGTTCTTCCTCATTTGGAAAGATGGGCCTTTCCTTGAACCCTGTAAAAATCCAGGGTCATACACTGTGTAGAGAACTCTGGGAGTGGTCTTCTGGCCTACCATCAAAGTCACTGGGATGTTTAACTTGTCACTTCGGCTAGGCTATAGTGTCCAGTTGTTCAGCCAAGCACCAGTCTAGATGTTGCTGGGAAGATAGTTTTTAGATATCAGCATTTAAATCAGTAGACTGAATATAACATAACAGATTACTCCTCAGAATATGGAGAGGCCTCATCTAATTGAAGGCCTTAAGAGCAAAATCTGAGGTTTCCCAAAGAAGAAGCAATTCTGCCTTCAGACTGCAACATAGAAATTCTGCCTGAGTTTCCAGTCTGCAGGTTGCAGACTCAAGATTGCAATACCAATTCTTCCATAAATTTCCAGGCAGTGGGCCTGCTCTCCAAATTTCAAACTTACCAGCCCCCCACAATCGTGTGAGCTAATTCCTTAAAATAAATCTCTCTGCATTGGTTCTGCTTCTCTGGGGAACTCTGATTAATACATTCCCTTTTGAGCTCTTTGCTGGCCATGTGTTGCATTCAAAGTTGAACCTTTCTGCTGCTCTCAACATCCTCACCCTTTTTGGTAAGTCCTTGCCCCTGTCGTGCTTGCTTTGGTCATCAAGGCAGCAGCCCTTAAGGTTCAGTCCCACGACTCCACATGCTGCCTCACCAGAGGTCCTGCTACATCCTGAGGCCATGTGAAGGCAGAGTACTAATTTGTGTCACTTTGGGGTCTCACTACTTTTCTACCTTCTCAGCCTCTGGGAATCCAGCTCTTCCCTAGGGTTGAGTCATGCCCCAGCCAATACCTTCATATCCAAGCATTAGAATGTATCCTTTTCCACCGACCTCAACTCTGACACCTTAGGCAGAACCAACTACCTCCCAACAAAGATCTGAGTGGGGATATATTCAAGAAGGATTTTAAAATACACATGAAGCTGTTTCTTTCTCTTTGGGCAACAAACTCAGAACACAAAGGCTTGACATTACGTATTAGGAAATTTACTCTTTTATTCCTTTGATTATTCTACATTAGTGAGAATAGACGTGAACTAATTTTCATTAAACTGTCTTGCTTTGAATGTAAAGAGCCAAGACCCAGAAAAGTTAAGTGGCTTTCTCGAGTTTCCCAGAACACTCCTTTAAGAAGAATAAGATGCTATCTGATGCCCTATCCCTCCCACTTCCCACTCCTTCACCTTACATCTAGCTATAAGCAACTGCATATTTCTGCAAGTTCACGGAGGAACCAGTGTTGAAACTGCTTTGCTACTTCGGTATGAAATGGCAGGTTGGAAATTGATGGATCACAGTTTCTGTGGCTATTGGCAGCCAGAGCCTCCCCACATTATTCAGCCACAGGCTTTGGAGGGAAGGGAGACCCTTCTGAAATACGCAACTTAGTCCAAGCTTGAAATTCAGTTAGCGCCACCTGGCATCCACGATTAGAAAGTTCTAAAAAGCATTACACAAAGAATAACTGCTTTATCCCACCTTTTGATAAGTAATCCTCTCTGTTTTTGTTTTTATTTTTTAGTTTACCAGCTCAGTAGATGAATGATGCAAAATGGGGCTTCGGGCTGAGGCAATATAACTTGGGTTCTTCCTATCGATCTCACGGTCTTATTATGTAAGCTTATGTCTTCTGCTGATACAGGAGCAAAAAAGGCTGACTTGTGACATTTTTGCAGTTGCACTCAGTTGTCTAAACATACTCAGACACGCAGACATTCAACAGTACATGAGTAGCCAGCCATTTGGTTTTGCAGCCAAGAAAGCTGTGGCTGAGGATTGCCTGAGAAAATATCTGCTTTTGATCAAAATAAAATTCAAACTGTAAACCAATATAGTTCATTGCCTATAATAAACTTTGTCCCTTAGGGTCACAAGAAAACCGTCAGCTTTATGTGTCACTAGATCTCACTCGCTTCTCCCTTTCCTTCACTTTTGCTCTCATTATTCATCTACTTTGTAGCTAATGATTTCTAAATTCTGGTTGGTTTCTTTAGACATCTGCTTTCTATAGAGGTTATTGTATGATGTCCTTGAATTTTTTTATGTTTAATTATAAGAGAGTGGCATATGTGTATAGATCGTCAGGCATGAGGACATAGCGTTTGAAATCAGAATATGTCCCCTTGTCATGGCACCATGAAATACATCTGCCAGGAGCAGAAGTCTCAAGATTTCCCCAAAATCTATTTCTGCCAGATTAGCACCTGTGACCACTGCCTCGTGGCCACATATTGCAAGTATTATAAAAGGCACATTGTACAAACTCTAAAACAAAGCTCAAATCCTAGCTCTACTAATTGCAATCTGTTTATAAACAGTGTGTAAGTTACTTTTCCTCTATGCCTCAGTTGCCTCATGCATAAAATTGCAGATTTAAAACAAAAAAGTTACATCACAGAGTTGCTAAGAGGCTTTGGTGAATTAGTGCATGTCAAGCCTGCTGAATGGTACTTGGCACATTGTAAGCACTGAATTAGGGTTACAGTAGTCCCTATTTATTTAGGGGGAAATGTTCCAAGACCCTCAATTGATGCTGAAATGGTGGATAACACTGAACTTTATGTATACAATGGTTTTTACTGTTCATACCTATGATAAAGTTTAATTTATAAATTAGGCACAGTAAGACATTAACAACAATAACTAATGATAAAATAAAACAATTATAACAATATGCTGTTGACATGGTTTGTCTGTGTCCCCACTGAAATTTCATCTTGAATTGTAGCTCCCATAATTCCCACACATTGTGGGAAGGACCAGTGGGAGGTAATTGAAACATGCGGGCGGCTCTTTCCCATGCTGTTCTTGTGATAGTGAATAAGTCTCAGGAGATTTGATGGTTTTATAAAGCAGAGGTCTCCTGCACAAGCTCTGTTGCCTGCTGCCATGTAAGACATGACTTTGCTCTTCCTTGGCCTTTTGCCATAATTGTGAGGTCTCCCCAGCCATGTGAAACTGTAAGTCAATTAAACCTCTTTCGTTTATAAATTGCCCAGTCTCCGGTATGTCTTTATGAGCAGCATGGCAACAGACCAACACAGCTGTAATTAAAGTCACAAGAATGTGGTCTCTCTATCTCAAAAGATCTTATTGTACTGTACTCACCTATTTTCAGACCATAGTTGACCTTGGGTAACTGAAACCCTGAAAAGAGAAACTATGTATAAGCAAAGACTATTGTAGTTATTATTAACCAGATTTTTGAGAGACTTTTGTTCTGTTTTACTGAAGACTAAAATAGAGTTTACAAGAAAAAAGTGTGTGTATTATATTTGGCTCTGTTATGAACACTGATCTAGAACATAGTAATATTCCTTTGGTTTCTTTGAATAAAAACTGTATGCTTATTCTAAAAAAGTCTTTGCTTTCAGGCAGGAATATTTGAGATGCACCCTCAAGAAGTGGTTTTTGAGATCACTGTAGCTTCAAAATTCTTCAGATGATCATCTGGATTCACAAACATTTCCTTATGGGTTGTAAATAAAATGGGGAGGAGATAAAAGTAATAAGCTTGGCTTCAGATGTAGAAGATTTAAATTCTAGGCTTTCTTCGGCTGTGTAAAAGAAAGTCTCTGAGATTTAGTTTTCTCATCTGAAAATTGAAAGTGTCCCTGCAAAGAAGCTATTTAGGAAACAATTCTGTTGAAGCACTAATTTATAACATACAATTTTAAGTTCTAGATATTTAAAGAGTTAAATGTAAGAGTAAAACTATTTAAGTATTAATATAAAGCATAGATGAATATCTGATATGGCATAAGAAAGATCTTTCTGTTCAGGGCAATGAATACACAATTCAAAACAATATGTTTACATAAATACATGCATGCATGAATATGTTCTCTGTGTGTGTGTGTGTGTGTGTGTGTGTGTGTGTGTGTGTAAAGCTTACCTCTCATGGGGGAGTGGAGGGTAATGTGATCAAGGAGGGGTCCTTGGGGACATCAACTCTACAATTAGTTTTTTAATTTCCTACATCTCAAAAGGGCAAATTGAGTTATCAAAATTTTTTAAATAACTTCTATAAATAAAAAACCTTAAAATATAAAGGTAAATACTACAATAGTATTTTTAACAACGCAGGGAAATATATATACTATGTAAACAATTCTTAAAAACTAATAAAAAGGATGAAAATACCATTATAAAAATAAATAAAAGAATATGAAGCCAGTCACAGTGTGTGGACCTGATTTGGATCTTGATTCCAAGAAACAAACTGCAAAAAAAATTAGAGGTATAAGACAACTGGAAATTTTAACACGATATCTGCTGACAACAAGAATTATTGTTAATCTTTTCAAGTATGATCATGGTACTGTAGATGTGTTTAAAAGCATCCTTAATTTTTAAAGATACATTCGCAGTCATTTACAGATGAAATGGTATGATATCTGGCATCTACTTCCACATAATACGTGGGTGGGATTGGTGGATTAGAGGTAAAACTGAAGGAAGATTGGCCATGAGTTGATAATTGTTAAATATGTATGATGGGCTCGTTATTCCATCAACTTTTGTGTAGTGTTCAAAATCTTCCATAACAGGAGGAATACAAAAAGTGTAATACTGTATAGGATGATGAATAAACCATTCAATATGTTTACATAGATACATGAATGCATGAAGTGTGTTCTCTGTGTGTGTGTGTATGTGTGTGTGTGTGTGTGTGTGTAAAGCCTACCTCTCATGGGGGACAGGAGAGGAATGTGATCAAGGAGGAGTGCTTAGGGACATCAACCCTACTGCTAATGTTTTTATTTCTTATGCTGGGCAAAACATAAAGTGGTGGTTGTTACATTATTTTTTATTTTATTTTGTGCATCTTTATTATTCCTTTATATGAAAAGATATTTTTAAACTGTCTCCGATTATTTTTCAAAAATAGAAAAACTTGTTTGTGTTTTGTTTTTTGTTTTTTGTTTTTTTTTTGAGACAGAATCTCACACTGTCACCCAGGCTGAAGTGCAATGGTGCGATCTCGGCTCACTGCAACCTCAGCCTCCCAGGTTCAAACTATTCTCATGCGTCAGCCTCTCAAGTTGCTGGGATTACAGGCATGTGCCACCACGTCCAGTTAACTTTTTTATATTTTTAGTAGAGACAGGGTTTCACCATGTTGGCCAGGCAGGTCTCGAACTCCTGACCTCAAGGGATCAGGCCGCCTTGATCTCCCAAA
The DNA here is from genome assembly GCF_000951035.1 of Colobus angolensis palliatus. Taxonomy (NCBI): domain Eukaryota; kingdom Metazoa; phylum Chordata; class Mammalia; order Primates; family Cercopithecidae; genus Colobus; species Colobus angolensis. The sequence goes on along the minus strand of NW_012116511.1, from coordinate 1,260,912 downwards.
GTGTTGGGATTACAGGCGTGAGCCACTGCACCCGGCCTAAAAACATGTTTTTTAATAAAAGAAAAAAATAAAGCTAACCATTAGCTATTAGGAAAAATATTTAAACTTGTTTTAGCTAAAAGGAATACAAATTTAGATAAGATTCCATGGTCTTTTTTTTTTCCTAGCAGATTGGAAATGATTAAAACAGTATACTAATCAGTGCTGGCTAAGGCATAGTAAATTAGATATCCTTATATACTGCTGGAAATAAAAAATTATTTTCTAACATTCTGGGAGGCAACTTGATGTACAAGACAAAGTAATTCCATTCCTAGGTAGTTATTCCATAGAAATAACCAGAGAGAATCACAAGATTTATATTCAAGTTTGTTCATTGCAATTCTATTTTACAGGAAAATTGGAAACTTCTGTGTCTAACACTAGAATGTACTTAATACATGTATGATGGTATGTTCCTAAAACAGAATTCTATGTTGGAATTAAACAGTCTTGTTTCTAATCCATGGAAAACATGCTTGACATATTATTAAATTTCAAAAGGCAAGCTAAAGATTGTGCATATAGCATGATTCCATCTTTGTAAACAATAAACAGCATCTGAGCGAGTGTGCTGGCAGGGCTGTCTCAGTTTGAGATTGTGTGCTGCCTTCTGCGATGTAAGCAAGTCTGGGCAGGCCTAAGTATCTGGTAGGTGGCCTTCCAGGCTTTTCTCAGTTTGCTTGGGGGAATGAAGGAACTTCCTGGAAAATAACTCATTCTAAGCAAAAAGGGAGTTGTGGAAAACAGTGTGACGGTAAGACTAGGCCCTGGGATGAAAGACTACCCTAATTCTGAGTCCAGGGGTGTCTGAATCCTGCATCTACCCAGGCTCAACCTCTAGGATCTAGGATAGGAGCTGGTCTTAGGAGACAGAGGACGGTATGCAAAGGCAGGAATAGCTGCTTAAACCAAAAGACTTGCAACCCATCAGAGCACCACCGTGTTTGAGTGTGCCGTGGCGCAATGTAACACAGATGTGGAGGAGGACTTGTTTTGCTGCCTTTCTCTTGGCCTGCACCCAGCTTGGAACCTTGAACGCTTCAGTGTGTCAGGGCCATTCTTGGTTGTAAAAAGCAGCCAGGGGCCTGCCATGTGGGATCCGCCTTGGCTAGTGCCTGGGCACCTGTACATTACTCTCCAGAAACCACAGAAATGTGTTGGGAGCAGGGCAAAATTTTCCCGGGGACTAAGGTCCTGCATTTTCACAAGCCAGTAAAACAGAGGTGACACTATCAAAGTGACCCTGTGCTTAACTCCAGATGGGATGACTTGAAGAAACTCACATTACACATATATGTATATATGTCCAGAAAATGACCGAAGAAAATAAATCAAAATGTTATTTGTTCTTATTATAGGTGATTTTAGTTTTTCTCATTTCTGTGTGGGTTGTGATGGTATCAGTTTAAGATTAAATATCTCTACCACTGAGATCCAGACATGATGGAGCCTTCCTGAAGAACCTTCTGGTGAGTGTTCTATGATCACTATGGTGAAAGTCCCAGGTTTCTGGCCCAGTAAAGGCCTGGGGGTTACTCTAAGATATTTTACTCTGAAGAAAGAGAAAGCACATTCGATGTTTCTTTTGCTACTGTTATTAGGAAAATATGCAATCTCGATTCCCTTTTAGGTCAGATATTCTATATTATTTTATAATTCTGTGAAAATGTTTATAGGTCCATAATTAAATATCTTTGACTCATCCAGGAATATGAATGTATAATCAATAACTTCTGTTGTACAGGTTGTGTTTGGCTCACAACATTTTCTTTATCTCCTAGCAGAATTCACTAAAATAGTCATGGAGACCATTGATTTAAATATATTCCTAGGGGCTGGGTGTGGTGGTTCATACCTGTAATCCCAGGGATTTAGGGGGCCAAGTAAGAAAGTATGCTGCCCAGGAGTTTGAGCTTGTAGTGAGCTATGATCACACCACTGCACTCCAGCCTGGGTGACAGACTGAGACCCTGACTCTAAAAACTAAATAAATAATAATAAGTAAAATATTCATATGAGATCCAACAGCTAGAAATATCTAAAACAATAAAAGACAATAAAATAATTTACTGAAATTTTTTCTATTTATGCCAGTCTTTTCAATCCCTTACATATCTGGAAGTGGCTCTGTCTTTATTTTAGCTATTAATATATTAAACTGTTTTGCATTTCTCAGGGAAGATGAACTATGAAAATGATGCTTTTGCATATATCAGGGAACTATGTCTGACACAAGAGCAGTTTCACGTGATATAAGATAAATGCACTGAGGTCTCCAGGGGAGGAGAATGAGGTAGAAAATTTGACAAAGACAATTTGAATGGGATACTAATAAATTGTACTTCAAAGCTGTCAAAGTCCTACATTTACTAACGATAAAGTACTCACAGTCTTTTTCTAGAAGAGTACCACATTAAGAATATTGTTTTCAGTTAAGATTTTGAGCTTTTAGAATATCTGTTGATTATGGAAGAATCAACCTTTTGACTAAGATTATTCCTACATTGTTCCATATTTTTCCATCAGCATTCATAGTTCATTATTAATATGATAATCATGTTTGTTTGGGTGAATGGCCTTTATCATATTTGAGTAATTTCCTTTGTTTTCTACTTTACATTTAGCATTAGGAGAATTTTTTATCAAAACACTTTTGGCATCTATGATATATTCATGGCTCTTCTCCTTTAGTGTATTTATTCTTATTTAGTCTATTGATGTAGCCACTGAAAGATTTCCTAGTTTTGAATCATTCACACATTCCTGGAACCACCTACCTGGTTGTGTAGCCTTCTTTTGATGTACTGCTGTTCTATTTGTTAAAAATTTATTTAGAAAATTTGCATATATATCTGTTAGTAAATTTGGCCTACATAGCTTCTGTTCTTGTTGCTCTACTAACTGTATTGGGTGTTGGAATTAAGGCTATATTGGTTTTATAAAATAAGCTAAGGAGATTTCCTTTCCACCCCCATGAGTTGACATCATTAAAATAAGTATTATCTATTCTTCCAATGTTACTATCAGTTTAAAATCAATATGCGCCTGATGCTTTTTAAATGGTTAAGTTTTGCCTTCTTTCCAAATGCTTATAAAGGGTATTTTTTGTTTTTGTTTTTTAGTCAAGTTTCTATTTCTTTGTTGTCAAATGCTGTAGATGCGTTAGTCTGGATGGGTTATGCTAAGCTGAAGTAACAAAACATACAATCTCAGAAGCCTAACACAATACAAATTTATTTCTGGTTCACATCACAGTCTGAGATGGGTCATCCAAGAGCCATCCTTCAACTTATAGCTATGCAATCTGGAATATTCTAAAATCATCATTTAAAAGGACTAAAGGGATGAGCAGGCTATGTTTAGGTCCCAGGACCTGAAAGTGCCCTATATCACTTGTATATTCTCACATCTTTCACCAGATCTCTTTCTCATGGTCTTAGCCTAATAATGAGGTGTCTCGGTGCCCGTAAGAAGAAACAGTAAGAAAATGAAATAGCATCTCTCTACCATATAAGTTATATTTTGCCAGGAAATTATCTAGTTCTCCTAGATTTTAAAATTCATTGCCATATAATTGATGACAGTGGTGGGCCATCTGGAGCAGCGGCTGCCATCACACCAGCTGAAGGGGGGAAGCATGAGTGGTGGTGGCAGGAACGGCTGTGGGAGTTGCCGTGGTGGCGGTGGGTCCCCCGTGCCTTGCATCCCAAGGCAGCCAGCTGCACCACTCCCACCTTTGCATGGCCGGGCAGGACCGGCTCCTAGGACCACAGCCTCCACCGCAGCTTCAACCTCATTCCCCCACTTAGTCCCAGGGACCCGCAAGCACCTGGATGAAGGCGCAGCCGGGGCTGCGGGGCCCACCCCAGGAGCATGAAGTGGTTTGTTTGTGCAAGGTTGGCCAGGGATGCCACCCTAGGAGCTGCTGCAGTGGGGCTGGGCCAAGTTGCCCACCAGCAGCGGAGCAGTGCAGTCAGGCATTGGGGTGGGGGGTGGGGTTGCGGGCAGAGAGGGTCCCTGAGGTGAAGCTGGGCCCAGGGCAGTGCCACGCTCCATGGAGCTGGTGGGAGCCAGGAGAAGGTAGGAGCCCCATCCTCCCGGCATGGCTGTAGCCTCCCAGATTGCAGCTGCGGACCCAGGCATCTCTGCACTCTCGGGGGTCCCGGGAAGGTACCCCCTTGCCCTGAAGGCTCAGAAGTATCTGATCCTACTGCCTGGCCTCTCCTCACTCAGTGCCCACTCAGATAATGGAGCAAAGTTAAGGCCAAGCCCGGGTGCCGTCGCAACCTGGTTGGATGTGTGCACACTGGGAGCAGCACTGACATACCAGGCCCCAGCCACCTTGGCCCCCTCCCGCCTTTGGGCACCAATGAGCACAGGAGAGAAGCCAAGGGGGTGCTGAAGGCAGTTTGACTCTGGCTTGCAGGCGCCCCTTGGCACAAACAGCCTGGGCACCACGAGCAGCAGCAGGAGGCAGACAGAGGCAGAAGGGGGCAGGTCCCTGGTGAAGCCCCACCTTCAAACCGGGGAGGACCTGAAGCCTGGGGACTGGGCCGCTGCTCCCGTGTGGACGAGAATGGGAACTTGGGGTGCCTTTTCTGGGCCCGCCCATGGATTCCCATGGACCGATGGGTGCACACTTCCTCCCCTCTGAGGCCCATAAAAGTCCTAGACTTGGCCGCACTCAAGAAGGCAATGGGAGGACCAGCTGCAGAGAGGAGCTGCCCACCCCAGGATCTTCTCTCTGCTGAGAGCTGAGGAGAGGACAGAAGGACCAGCTGTGGAGAGGAACTATCCTCTCTGCTGAGAGCTGGATACTCATCCGGGGGACCTGCCTAGCAGAGAGGAGCTACTCCCTCTCCTAAGAGCTGAAGAGATGATGGGAGGACCATCTGCAAAGAGGAGCTATCCTCTCTGCTGAGAGCTGAACACTCATGGGGACACCTTGGCTGTGGAGAGGAGCGTGTCTCCTCTGAGCTGTTCTATTGCTCAATAAAGCTCCTGTTTATCTTACTCACCCTCCAATTGTCTGTGTACCTCATTCTCCCCTGATGCAGGACAAGAATTTGGGACCCATTTGGCGGGGCCAAAAGAGCTGTAACACAAACAAGGCTGAAAGATTCCCTTTGCCTGCCACCTTGCGGGTGTCAAGGAAAGAAGAGAGAAGGAGGGAAGAGCTGTGGCCCTTCGGGTACTCCAGACCCAGAAGCTCCCCGACCCGGGGCTGTGACACCCTTTTTAGGGTTCTGCGGTTCCTGGTGTCTCTCTAGGGCTCTGCGGGTCCTGGTGTCTCCAAGCTTCCGGGTGCCACAATCACATTCCCCAGTGTCAGCCTGCTTTATGGTACGACTGGTCCGGCTGCAGGCTCCGCTGCCCACCCCTCCGCAGCCAGTGTGCCTGGCTGTGCACAGTGGCTTACACACCCCCTCACCGCTCCGTGCCTGGCTTGCCCTTGGCAGGCGGGGGTCCAGGCGGGTAGTGGGGTCCAGGCCAGTAGCGGGAACCAAGGGCAGGCTGCCAGGCGGAGTGGGCGGAATGAGCTCAGCAGGCCGGAGCAAAACTCGATCAAAGGTGCACCAGCGACAGCGGTTTCAGGCTGGCGCAGTGACACCCCGAAGATACCATAACAGAATGGTGTATAACCTATAATCTTTTTAATTGTATCCCTATCTCAGATTATATCTTCTTTGTCATTCTTAATTTTGTATAATTTTTTCTCTTTTCTTCCTTTATCTGGCTTACCTCACATCTGTCTACTGGTCTTTGTACTATTCCAAGCAATTAAATTAGTTGCGATAAGCAAAAGAAAGTTCCTGTTCCCATAAAATTTTTATCTTCCTGCTTTTGTTCAATCTATTTTGTTGTTTCTTATATAAATTAGATGACTTTTAAATTTTTCTTTTTTTGAGACGGAGTTTTGCTCTTGTTATCCCGGCAGGAGTGCAATGGTGCGATCTCGGCTCACTGCAACCTCTGCCTCCCAGGTTCAAGCAATCCTCCTGCCTCAGCCTCCCGCCTCAGCCTCCCGAGTAGCTGGGATTATAGGCACCCGCCACCATGCCAGGCTAATTTTTGTATTTTTAGGAGAGACGGGGTTTCACCATGTTGGCCAGGCTGGTCTCGAGCTCCTGACCTCAAGTTATCCGCCTGCCTCGGCCTCCCAAAGTACTAGGATTACAGGAGTGAGTCACCGCACCTGGACTTAATCTTTTTTTAAATTTTTAATAAAAGCTTTGAAGTTTATAAAATTTCTTCCAGCTTTAACATATTCCATGAGTTTTGGTATTAACAGTTCTCATTTTCTTTCCTTTTTAGATCATTTTTTTCCTTTGGTTTTGATTTTCTCTTTGATTTGGGATTTTAAAAATAAAATTGCACATTGTCATTTCCAAAGAATTAAATTTTTTGATGATTATATCTTTTTTATGTTGAATTATTATCAGATAATGTGGCCTGTAAAGTTTCTACTTTTTAGAATTGATTTAATGTTGTCTTTGTGGTCAAGAACATGATTGATTCTTCTAATATTCCATAGATTTTGGTACAGAATATATGTTCTCTGATGGAAGACATAGCTTTATACACCTTGTAGATTGTACTATTAAAATAATCTATGTTCTTATTTATTATCTACTTGATCTATCAAATTCTAGAAAAAGCATATTAAATTCTTTCACTATATTTCTTTAAAGATCTAGCTGCACTTATAGAACCTTTGTACGTGTTTGATGACTACACTATTTTGTGCATTAAATTTTATGCGTAATCTATGGGAAAAAACTTTCTTGAGTCTAGGTGAATGGCATCTCTCACCATTAAACAATACCTCTCTCAGTTCTGTTTAACGTTTTTGGCCTTGGGCTTATTGGCGTGAGCCACCGCACCTGGCCCATAGCTGCTTTCTATTTGTCTGTTTTGCTGGTACAGGTTGAATATCCCTAATCTGGAAATTCAAAATACGAAATGCTCCAAAATCTGAAAATTTTGAGTGCCGACATGATGGCAAAGTGGAAAATCCACACCTGACCTCACGTGATGGGTTGCAGTCAAAACACAGTCATACAACAATGAAGATGACATTGTTAACACCGCAGAAAAAGTGCCTACAGATGACATGGTGAAAATGTGTGATGGACTTATTAAAAGAATAGAGAAATGTGCATTCACAGAGAACAGGACATTATGTCAGTTCATAAAATCAAAGAGACTTCTAAAACAAAAACTGTTATTAATGAGGCAGATGACTCTGGAGGAGACATTTTAAAAAGCCATCTGGCAGAATGCCTCCTACTCCCCAGAGGACCCAATTCTAGGCCCTCACCTGCCTCTGATGTTTATTCTCACCTAAAACAGAAGAAGAATGCAGTGTACAACAACCTTTTAAACAAAACACAGCATTTTAGTTGCAGACTGAAAGCCCGCCATAGTTTGTTGTTGCTGTTGTTTAACAGCTGAAACAGGTATTCCATGCTGCTTAGTTACCTGAACACATTACTTTTTCACTGTATTAATGGTATGTCATATTTTTTAGTGTTAAGTACTTGTTTGTGAATAAACGTAAGAAAATGATTGATTATTGGTAGCATATACATTCAGAGTCGGAAGTGATGGTGATGCCAGACAATCACAGATTGTCCACATGTATGGACATGTATGAACTTTGTTTCATGCACAAAATTATTTAAAATATTGTGTAAAATTACCTTCAGGCTATGTATACAAGGTGTATATGAAACATAAAGGAATTCCGTGTTTAGAATTGGTTGTTGTTCCCAAGATATCTCATTATGTACATGCAAATATTCCAAAATCTGAAAAAAATAGGAAATCCAAAACACTTCTTGTCCTAAGCATTTTGGATAGAGGGTACTCAATCTGTGTGTCTTTGCTCACGTATTCCTTTTCAATGATTCTTTTCTACTTTGTTTTAGATGAGTGTCATTTCAAAATCATTTTGTAGTTTGGTGGGGTTAAAAAATGTAGTGAGAACTGATATACTCTATTTTATTCTTTCCATTATGTTATATTTTATTATCCTGTTGCTGTGTTTTCTTCCATTATTACTTCTTCTGCTTATGTCAGTTTTTTCTTCGTTGCTTTTTCAAATTTGGTAATTTGAAATTTCTTCTCTCTTTTAAATTCTTCTTTTGGTTAAATCTACAGTTAAATCTATTCTTATCTATTATAATATCAGAATATAATAACAACTATATTGAATCCTATATATTTTATTTGTTCATGTGTCTTCTCCCCGTACCTGAAAATTACAGTGTTTTTACTTCTTCACTCTCCTGCATGCTCTATTCTTTCTGTCTTGCAGTTTTTTATGCTTAAACTTCAAGAATTTCAATAATATCCAAAGTCTATCTGGGCAGTAAGTGGGGACATTCGCCGAGCTCACCTCCTTTGGTTCCTTTCTCTCAGGGCTGATCGTTATTGCACATGTGTTGACTAGTTTTCTAGTTATTTAACGTGGGAGGGTAAGTCTAGTCCTTCTAATTCCAGCATTGCCAGAAGGGAAAGTTTGTGTGTCTCCTTTTAAAGTAACCTTTTGTAAAATCTGGTTAGGTCTATTAATTTGTATCCTCAAGTCTCTTGCTACTCAGGGGAATTTCCTCTAATTTTTTCCTTCCAATTTGCCTCCTCTGGAGTTCCAGAAGGAGCTGCACATGTTGAATTAATCCCTCGTTGGGTCTCCTAGATCCATCCTGCTCTTCTCTTTTTCCTTATTAATTCCACCTCTTGGTATTTTGTTCTGTGATCTGACATATTTTCCCTATGGAATTTCTGCACTACTAATTTGCTTCTCAACAGTAAATGTAGCCTTAGGTGGGTTGTTTGCCTGCTCATGGTTTTGGGTTCCCTCAGCACCCATGCATACCCAGGCTGTTAGGTCTGGAGAGCATCAGATGGTGTGAGGCAGACCAGAATCCTTCTGTCCTGGACAAGCAGCAATAACTTCTTTACAGACCGTGAAGAATAAAGGGCATGTTCAATGGCTGTCATTTTGCAAGCATTGACTTCTTCCCAAAGTCCCACTGTGTACAGTATTATGCCATTAATTTCTGTACATCCTTCTATCCCAGACTTCTTCGAATTGTGTTTGGCATTCTGCCTCTGAAGCTTCCAGAATCACTCCCTCACTCAATACGTATCTATTGAGCATCTGGTTTTTGCCAGGCACTATTTTAGCGACTAGGAAAATGCCTATGAACGAAAACCTTGCTCTACCGACACTTACCATCTAAAAGGGAGAGATAGAAAATAAACAAAACAATCTATACTGGGAGGTGTATGATAAGTTCCATGAAGGCAGATAAGCAAAGTAAGGGGAATGGGCACGTGGGATCTGTCATGCTATTGAATTTAGGAGGGTCAGGGAGAGCTTCCTTTTGCAGGGTCCTGAAAGAAGTGAGGGTGGGGAGTGATGTGGATTTTGAAGAAAAAACTTTCAGGCCAGACACAATGGCTCACACCTGTAATCCCAGCACTTTGGGTGGCTGAGGCAGGCAGATCACTTGAGGTCAGGAGTTCGAGACCAGCCTGACTAACATGGTGAAACCCCATCTCTACTAAAAAATACAAAAATGAGCTGGATTTGGTGCTGGGTGCCTGTAATCCCAGCTACTTGGGAGGCTGAGGCAGGAGAATCACTGGAACCCAGAAGGCAGAGGTTGTAGTGAGCCAAGATCATGCCACTGCACTCCAGCCTGGCAACACAGTGAGACTCTGTCTCAAAAAAAAAAGAAAAAGAAAAAGAAAAAAAATTTCAAATGGAGGCAGCAGCAAATTGCATGATCCTGCAGTGGAACCTGCAAGGAAACCAGGAGGGTTAGAGCAGATGAGCAAGGCAGAAAGTGGTGAAGGTGAAGGCAGAGAAGTAGCTGCAGACGGAGAAGTAGCTACAGACAAAGAATGCAAGGTATGCTCAACCCCAGCACACATTAGGTCCACCTTTGGAGCTCCACCTAGAGAGAGTATGATTTAATTGGTCTAGGATGAGGTCTAGTCATGGATATCTTTTTGAAACCTCCCCAGATGATTCATATGTACAGTTGGGGTTTAGGTCCTATGATGTATGGATTTTTCAAACAAGTAAAGCTTTAGATTTTGTTCTCTGGATTAAGTAAGTAAATAGGCTCTGAATAAAGAACAAATAAGTGTCATGTGGGATAAGTATTGTGAAGAGAAACCAAGCCAGTAATAGGGGTAATGAGGAATAAAAGTGCTAGAGAAGGTTCTATTTTAGGGGAAGTAGTCAGTGGAAGACTATCAATTTTAGCAACAAAAAATTTCACAGTAGTCAAAAAGCAGAAAAACCCAAATGTCCACCAACAGATGAATAGATAAACAAAATGTGGTATATATATCCAATGGAATATTATTCAGCCTTGAAAAGGAAGGAAATTTGAACATGTTACAACATGGATGAATCTTTAAAATATTTTGTTAAATGAAATACACCAGTCATAAAAGTGCAAATATTGTATGATCCCACATATATGAGGTGCCTAGAATAATTAAATTCATAGGGACAGAAAGCAGAATAGTAGGACCAGGGACAGAAAGTAGAATAGTAGGACCAGGGGCTGGGGAGAGAGGAATGGGAGTTATCGTTTACAGTTTCAACTTGGGATTATAAGGAAAGTCTGGAAATGGATGACGATGATGGTTGCACAACAATGTGAATGCACTTAATGCCACTGAACTGCACTGCTAAAAATGTTTAAAATGGTAAATTTTCTTATATCTATTTTACCTGTATATATATAATATATATATAAAATTAACAGAGTATATGGGAATTCTTTGTACTTTGTTTTGATTTTGCTACGACCCTAAAATTTCTCTAAACAATAAAGTTTATTTTTAAAAAAGAAAATTTACCTAAACTTTAGGTTGTTTTTGACAAAATATATACAACTGAGGACCACAAAGGACAGAAATACATGTAGGAAGCTTAGCTACTCTAAAACAATTAACTGGAAAAAAGAACAAAGGAAAGTAATTTTGCAGTTACATAGTCATTCAAGGCTACTGGACATTGTTTGAGAGAGATAATGTCAGATCCCTGGTATGAATGAAAAGAAGAGTGGGATTAGAACATGTTTTCCTGCTAGCCTACAAAGTTCACTCTCAGTATGTCTTGACTATTAGGACTCGGCGTGATTCATATTAAGTCTTGACAGCAGTAGGCATTGATAATTCTAATGTCTGTATAAGCAGAATTCCACTGGGTGGGAGCAGAAAACAAGGCTATTCCTCTGCCCCTTCAAACCAATTCTTGGCTTTTTCTGTCACTCAAGTCATTTTTAGTCACCAGAGCAACCTATTTTAGTAAACAAAATGTGCAGTTCAATGTAATACATTTCCAAGCTTCATTTAAAGTTAGAACTTCTCCCCGACCCCAGCCTGGGTCCACTGGGTCACAGAGGCTTCCAATCTCCTGCCTTGCTTCTCCTTTCCTTTGCCCTTACTAAGTTGCAGGCTAGGAATGACGAGAGGTAGAAGAGGTAAGGGACAGGGTGGACCCTGTTGGGCCAGCAGTGAAGTCATCAGGTCCTGGTTCCCATGTTTGGGGGTAGATTCCCAGTGCTGATTCTTCTTCTGATGGGATCATTTCCTGGATTCCTTAAAGACACTCCTCACTGGAGGCCTCCCTCTGCAGTCCCCCAGATATAAGCAATGCCTCTAATTGGTAGGCTACATATACTTTATCCCTTTGTCCCTGCACACCACTGGAATTCCCTTCCAAGCAGTGCTCCTGAACTTGATTCAACAGGGCTCCAAGCCAGATTCTTCCTATGTGGCCTAAGTCTAGTTGAGTCGAAGAACCACTACACACTCCTGCCACCCTTGCTGAACAAGCAGTGCACTCAACAGTACAGACCTTTCCCACTCCTTTGCTCTGCCATCTTGGGCTGCTCTAGTTAGAACTTCTTCACCAGCCTTCATGCTCCCCAACTTCAGAAAGCATAGGTCAAGCTCTCAGTGTGTTTTTCTTGAAGCCCCTCTCTAGCTTGGCTTAAGGTGACAGAGAACTGACAATCACCAACCCCTCCCCTAACAAGGTGTGATCAGGGAAACCCCGAAGTATTCCAACAACACACTTCGAAGAAATCCTCTCTCTTACTCCACATCTTTAACCTCATTAAATTTATACCTTTGAGAGGAAAACGGGAAAGGGTTTAAGTATTGTTTTTATAGTGGTGGTCTAGCACCTCTTCTTTAAACATCAGGGTTTTGGGAAACCATTTTGTTGTTGGCCTTTGTTGCCTCAACCAAAAGTCAGACTTAAAAATCCTTTTAACTTGTTAGCACGAATTCTCTCCATATTAAGTAAAACATACTAGTTTATATTGTTTTAAAAATGATTGACCCAGGTAATATATTTTAAATCATGAGCTACCATTATTGCCTGCCTCTCCACTCCCCCTATAGTTTTTATATCTTGGTAAATGACTGTAAATTTAGAAAAGTAACAGGAGAATGCTAATCATCTCATTGCAAAAGAAGAACAACAAAAACTTCTTTCTCCCTTGTTTGACAACTCATTCAAAAACTTGTTCCACTGTATGAGTAAGAACAAAATGTTATAGTAGTAAATACAAACATAAAGCATAATTAAATCTTGCTTAATTGGAATATTTTGAATAAACTACTCTGCTAAATTGAATTTTCAGATTAAGCAGCAACCTCTTTCTGTTTCACTGTTTGTTATTAAATATCTTCCTTAAATTCCTTAGCTGCCTTAAATTCCTTTTGAAATCAGGCAACGTATAAACGAACTCAAATTAAAATATATTTCCTTTTCTGCCTTAGTATGGATTGTAGGAAACTTAATTTAATACGTGAGAATTATAGGAAATGGAAGGTAGCCCTTGTACCCTTGGCCTTCCTCCTCTGACTTTGTTACACACTTCTGGGGATATCTATGCCCCATAGGAAAGTAAAGCAGTGGGCAAGGTGGCCTCATATCTGAGCAGCTAGGAATCAAAGTCAAGTCATTAGTCTCCAGCCAGGTGCTGCTTTGAGCATGAGAATGTGAAGAACCAAATTTGAAACACTGTCCTAGATCCCACTTGGTTGAGGGATACTTAGACAGGGAAGACTGGCAGAATAATATACTGACATACTAATTTGTTTGTTCTTCTGTATTCTTCTCTTACTCTATCTCATACAGGTAGCCAGGCTTTTAACTTCCTCCATGAAGGATCTCGGCAGAATACACTGGAGGTCAACAATTTTTGAGTAACACCCATTGAATAAATTTTGTGGTGAGACTACAGGGTAGGAGGAGAGTGATTTTGAAAGGCTAACAGTAGAAGCAGGGAATTCTATGAGTTGTGGAGAAATGAGGGGCCTGTGGGACCCTGGAAGTTTTCTCAGAGGAGGTGAAAGTCTGAAGAAACCGAGTTTGCAAGGTGTACCTCGGAAGGAGAGATTTCAGGCACGGTTTTCTGGTTTAGGCAAAGGTGCCTACTTCATCCATGATAAGAGTAGAACTTTTGAAGAGAACGGAACCATATATACAGGAATAACGAATATTTTGAACAAAAACCAATATGGCCTAATGACTGAAACGGGTTCTCATGTGCATTGTTGTCATCTAAGACCCCCAAATCTTTATACAACTTTGGGCATGAATACGTGTAATCAAGGAAAAGAGACACCAAAGAGACTAAGCCTAGTAGGACCGATGCTGGGAGTAAAATTAAGTGGATTTAAAGAATGATGACATTTGTCGCACCCGGGGTATGTGGGCTAAGGTTCCTTGTCTCTGAGTTCAATGAGTTTAGGACCCATGGTTGTGTTTAATCACCATTAAATTCCTTAGTCTAGCCGTTGGCACCTAGAAGGTGCATAGTAAAGTAGAAATGCACGATTCCTCCATTAGAATCTTCCATTGTGTTGCATGGAATAGGAGACTTGTTGATTTTCTTGATTTAATTTTCTTATCTTTAAAATATCAAAAGGAATTTTTTCTTTTGTCTAGAAGGTTGTCAAAGAGTTTAAATGAAAAAACACAAATGGCTATTAGGCAGACCAGGCAAGTTTCCTTCCAGTTCCTCTGTACTTTTTTTTGAGACCTTGACATCTTTGCCTGGTCCATGGTCTGCTTTGAAGGCTTCACTGTTGTAATACAATCTCACAGATTTCTGACAGCTGAGTTTGTCTGTCTTTTTCTAGGCTTCCCCAGAAGCCATGGTTACCAGGGACAAGGTTCTGAGGTAGGTGCTGATGTTGTAGAGGGCCATTTTGTGCAAATGACTAGGCAGCTAGTCAATAGTCTGTGAGGTGCCTGGAGCTGTATTTCCCCCAGTAGGGGCACATTATCCTTGATGGTGACTGACTTAGCCAACTAGATCCTTTGAATAGGGATTTCAAGTATGAAGTACTAGAGTCAACTGTTACTAATGCGGGCAGAAAGTCATCCACTTATTTATTCAACAAACACTTATTAAGTCTCAACTATTTTGCAAATACTCTTCTACAAGATGACAAATAGCTAACACAGAAAACAAATGAATATTCTGCCCTCCTAGTGCTTACATACATTCTTGTGGGAGATAAAACAATAAGCACATACTATTTTTAATTGATTCAAAGACACACATCTTTTCACACTTTTAGATCTCTGGAAAAGGTAATACATCTTATAGTCACTGGCATTTTACAAGCACACCAGTCATTTTCCTATGTGAACTTAGATATAACTGTTTATAAACACAATTAAATTATGTGCATTGCTAGAATTTAAATACTGGGGGCTTAAAATGCCTTCAAAGGATAGTATTCTTATGTGGCTGAAAAAGAAAATGTAGACTAGCCAGACTCAGAAATAGAGAAATGGGACATAAATTGATATTAGAATACCAAGTATATCATTTGAAGGATGACCACAAGTTTATATTTCTTCTTTTATCAATACTAAGAAAGGTAGATACTCACAAGTGGATGAGGCTGTATTGCATTTTATTAGTGAGATACTGTGTGGAAAAACACGGACATTGACAAGTATGAGTTGAGAAATGAATCAGAAGATTAACCTGAATGTAAAGATGTTTTATGTATAACTAAATTGATTTATTTTGCTTACATTTCCCTTTTTCTGGGAAGGAGATATGACTTTTTAAAAACCAGATCTAAATAAGTCTAAAAGAGCTTGTCAATGAGTATAAAATAAAAATTTTAAGTGACAAGAAAGATGATGTCAATTTTGTCAGAGTTTCTCTTAATGGGTGTATAAAATAATGGCACATATTTCAACTGATAACATCTCAGAACTGATGAAATTCAGTAGCTTATAATGTCCATGCTAAGTGCCATAAAACAAAGGAGGTAAGGAGATAGAGAGTAATGGACAGATTATGCTGTTTTCAGATGTGGTGTTCAAGGAACACCTTCCTACTAAAAAGATATTTAAGCAGGAATATGTAAGAAGTGAGCAAGTAAACCATGCAGATGTCTCGGGGGCCGGGGGGGCTTTTCCACGTAGAACTGCAAAGGCTGGCGTTCTGGAGAGAGAATGTATGAAGTGTCTGAGGAATAAAAAAGAGTTTCCTGTGGCTGGAGCACAGTGAGTGAGGGGGAGAGTGATATTAGTTGAGGTAGTGGTGGAGGTACATACACATTATGGGAGACCTGGGAGACCATGGCAAGGACTTTGGATTTTAGTCTTAGTTTGATGGAAAGTCATTGGGGATTTTTCAACACTAAATACTACATGAAGAACACAGTAGGCAGCAAGGTAGGAGACTATCACAATCGTCCATGGAAACTTGATGGCAGCATGGACTAGAATACTCATGGTGGAGGTGATGATTGCATTTTGGATACATTTTGCAGGTAAACGTCGCAGGATTCATGGATGGGTTGCATATGCAGATATGAGAAAAGGAAAGAATCAAAAATGACTCCAAGGTTTTTGGCCTGTATACCTTATTAAATGGTGGTGCCCTTCATTGAAAAACGTATGACTCTGGGAGAATAAGGTCTTGAGGAGAGTGTCAGGAAGGGAATTAGTACCTAAGTTTAAACACCTAAGAGGAAAAGGTGACTACACAGTCAATAGAAAACTCATTGGTCAGGGCAGAGGCTGAGGCTGTAGAAATACATTTAGGAGTCCTCAGAGTATGGATGGTATTGAAAGTTATCAGACAGGATGAGATCACCATGGGAGTGGGTAAAGGAGAGTGAAAGAAGCAGTCAGTGAATTGGGGAGAAATCAGGAGTATTTTGAAGTCAAGCGAAGAAAGTGTTTTGAGAAGGTGAGACTAATTAACACAGTGTCAAATGTTGCTGACAGACCAATTAAGATGAGACCTGAGCATTGAGCATTGGTCTAAGCAACATAAGGTCATTGCTGGCATTGACAAGAGCCCTTTCAGTAGAAAAGTGGATACACAATCAGACTGGAGTAGATTCAAAAGACAATGGAAGGAGAAGACAGTGAGACTGAGGAAAGAGATAGTGTAGGTGACTTTTTCATGGGGAAAGAGAAATGGGTCAGATGCTGGGGGTAGATGTGAAGAGTTTTCTCCTTTCTGCATTTTTTAAATAATGAAAATTATTACAGGATCTAAGTGTTGTTGATGATGATGTGGGCAACCCAACAGAGATAAAATATTGGAAAGAAAAGAAAACCCAAGAGTGGACAAAAAGCAAGGAGTTTCAATGAACAAGTGAAAAATTTGTATAGGAGCTTTAAAAAGTCTGTGATTGTGGTCCAGATCCAAGTAATATTAACAGACTATTCTCCATGGACCTCTCAGGGTTTTGCATATCTTGTGAACAGAGGCACTGACTCCTTTTATTTCCAAGTACCTCTTCAAAGATGTTAGTATAATAAACAGCCTTGGCAGATAGAGATCCTGTCTCCCTTTGGAGCAAAGAGGAGGCCTGCTCTCTGCCCATGATAAAAGATTTGAGTCCCTAGTTTCAGAGTTCTTCTTCTGAACACAGCCTATGGCATCGGCAAGGATCCATTGGGGCTTATTTGTCAGGGACATGGAGGAGTGGGAAAGGATGGTAAATATGCTGGTGCTCATGTTGCTTTCTGTGCAATGAATAATACAGTTATTTGTCTCTGACCCAGGAGTCTTGTGTCTTCTGTGAGCATTCATGAAACCCTGTTAGGCTAACTTGTTAGCTTACACATGCGGTAAAATCTCAGACCATTCAGTCCTTGACATATAACTCTGCCAAGTCATACCGAGGTCATATGTGAAGATTTTTGGACATAATTGTAGAGTGCCAATGGTCTGTATAGTCATTCATTTTTCTCTAGCCACTTTTGGCAACAGGGGCATAAAAGGAGAAGAAGCAGAAAATTAGACTTAACTAGGGGTTGGGTTTCATTCAAGGTGAGAATGCTGAAGGGAAATCATGGTGGGCTTGAAGAATTGCTGAAATTCCTATAGTAGGGGTATGATCTGAAAAGGTAGAAGGGAGGAGTTTAGCAGTAAGATGCTTGAAATTGAAATTCTGCAGTTTATCAACTTAACCACTCAGTTACCTTATCACAACAGCAAAATTGACATTTTCAAAGTGGTAACATTATGGGTAATTGGTCCCTATGTTGATATTGATGTCACCAAGAATGAAGACCAAGGTAGTGGTGGAGAGAAAGGTGATAAATCAGAGATAAAACCTCCCATTAATGAAGAGAGTGTTGTAGATGACTACAATAAGAAGGTGGTATATTCTTATCAAGGTGGCTGCTCCTTCCTACAGTGAGTACCTTAACAGAAAGTCGTAGAAAACCACCCTCTGGATGATGCAGCCTTGCTCAAACTTGCTTGGAAAATGGTTTATATCTCTTTGCAAATTAGAAAATGGAACCCTTTTTCTGGTCACAGCCAGCATCCACACAGGCTTCTATAGGCTCTGCCTCCACATCACTGCATGGTAGCCCTGAAGAGGACGGCATTTGTTTCCCCCAAAATAAGTTATTTCTGATTTTGTTTTGCTTTGTTTTGTTTTGTTGAGATGGAGTCTCGCTCTGTAGCCCAGGCTGGAGTGCCGTGGTGCGATCTTAGCTTACTGCAACCTCCGCCTCCCGGGTTCAAGCAATTCTCATGCCTCAGCCTCCCAAGTAGCTGGGATTACAGGCACCTGCCACCATGCCTGGCTAATTTTTTGTATTTTTAGTAGAGACAGGGTTTCACCATGTTGGCCAGGCTGGTCTCAAACTCCTGACCTCAAGTGATCCGCCCACCTTGGCCTCCTAAAATGCTGGGATTACAGGCATGAGCCACCACACCTGGCCAATATTTTTGTATTTTTGTTTATTTTAAGAAACAAGGGGAGTTTTTTCTAGGAATGGCAATGGCAAGAATGGATGAAGACTTACAAGTGATGACTGTTATTCTCCTGCATTCCAAGACCAAATATTCTGTAGGATGCAGGAGAATAGCAATCATCACTTGGAAGGATCATAGGGAAGCAAAGCCCTCAAGGGAGAGTCTGGCTACAGTGAGAGGAAAAAGGTTTAGAGAAGAATTCAAAGGCATAGAGTATTTAACTGAGACAGGTAATGAGTGTCAAAATGCAAAATGGGTAACTGGGCTAGGAGGGGTGGAAGACTGGGCCAAATTAGAGAGTCATCTGCAGATAAGAATCCCAGAGATAGTGAGAGATAATCTAGAAAGTTAGTCTGTGTGATAAGACAGAGCTTTATGGATTTAGACTTGACGGTCTCTTAACATTTTCAAATTATTCTAACTATAGGCATACCTTGTTTTACTGTTATTCACAGATATTGTGCTTTACATTAATTGTACTTCATAGATACTGCACTTTTTACAAATTGAAGGTTTGTGGTAACCGTTTGTTGAGCAAGTCTGTCGCCATCATTTTTTCCAATAGCCTGTGTTTGCTGTGTGTCTTTGTGTCACGTTTTAGTAATTCTCATAGTATTTCAAACTTTTTCATTCTTATTATGTCTGTTACAATGATCTGTGATCAGTCATCTTTGATGTTACTATTGTCATTGTTTTTAGGAACCACGAACCACCTCTGTATAAGAACTTGATAAATGTTACTCATGTTTTGACGGCTCCACTGACCAGCTGCTCCCCTGTCTCTCTCCCTCTCTTCAATCCTCTCTATTCCTTCAGAGACAATAATATTGACATTAGGCCAATTAATAGCCCTACAATGGCTTTGATGTATTTGAGTAAAAGGAAGAGTCATACATCTCTCATTTTAAATCAAAAGCTAAAAATGATTAAGCTTAGTGAGGAAGACATGTCAAAAGCCAAGATAGACTGAAAGCGAGGCCTCTTGCACCAAATAGCTAAGTAGTGAATGCAAACAAAAAGTTCTTGAATGAAATTAAAAGTGCTACTCCAGTGAACACATGAAGAATAATAATAATAATAAAGCAAAATATCCCTGTTGCTGATGTGGAGAAACTTTGAGTAGTCTGGATGGAAGATCAACTCAGCCATAACATTCCGTTAAGCCAAAGCCTAATCCACAGCAAAGGCCAAACTCTCTTCTATTTTATGAAGGCTGAGAGGTGTGAGGAAGCCGCAGAAGAAAAACTGGAAGCTAGCAGAGGTCGGATCATGAGGTTTAAGGAAAGAAGCCATCTCTATCATATAAAAATATAAGATGAAGCAGCAAGTGCTGATGCAGAAGCTGCAGCAAGTTCTCCAGAAGATTTAGCTCCGATCATTGATGAAGGTGGCTACACTAAACTGTTTCAATGTAGATGAAACAGCTTTAAATTGAAAGAAGATGCCTTATAGGACTTTCACAGTTAGAGAAGAGAAGTCAATGGCTGGTTTCAAAACTTCAAAGAGCAGTTTGACTCTTTGGTTAGGGGGTAATATAGCTTGTTAATTTAAGTTGAAACCAAGGCTCATTTACTATTCTGAAAATCATAGGGCCTTTAATAATTATGCTAAATCTACTCTGCCAATGCTCTACTAATGAAACAACAAAGCTGGAATGCCAGCACATCTGTTGACAGCATGGTTTAATGAATATTTAAAACCCATTATTTAGAACCACTGCTCAAAAAAAGATTTCTTTCAAAATCTTACTGCTCAGTGATAATCAGCCTGGTCACCCAAGAGCTCTGATGGAGATGTACAAGGAGATAAATGTTGCTTTATGCCTGCTTACACAATCCATTTCTCAGCCAATGGATCAAGGAGTAATTTCAACTTCCAAGTCTTATTATTTAAGAAATAAGTTTCATGAGACTATAGTATAAATAGTGATTCCTCTGATGGATCCAGGAAAAGTAAATTGAAAACCTTCTGGCAAGAATTCACCATTCTAGATATCATTAACAACGTTTGTGATTTATAGGAGGAGGTCAAAATATCAACCTTAACAAAGTTTGGAAGTTGATTTCAATGCTCATAGATGACTTTGAAGGGTTCGAGACTTCACTGGAGGAAGTAACTGCAGACGTAGTGGAAATAAAAAGAGAACCAGAATTAGAATTAAGGCCTGAAGATGTGAATGAATTGCTGCAACCTGACAAAACTTTAAAGGATGAGGAGTTGCTTCTTGTGGACAAACAAAGAAAGTGGTTTCTTGAGATAAAATCTAATCTGGTGAAGACATATAAACCATGTTGAAATAAGAATATTACAAAAATTGGCTGGGTGCAGTGGCTCACACCTGTAATCCCAGCACTTTGGGAGGTGGAGGCGGGTGGATCAACTGAGGTCAGGAGTTCGAGGCTAGCCTGGCCAACATGGCTAGTCTCTACCAAAAATACAATTTTTTTTGTACCCTATCTCTACTAAAACTATGAAAATTAGCCAGGCATGGTGGTAGGCACCTATAATCCCAGCTCATGTCAATCTACAGCAGCTTTTCAATCACTACAGCTTCTGGGGACCACTAGGGCTACTGCTGGAGTTTCAACTGAAATCAAGGCCTCCAACAGATCCTCAGGAGGGAGGCCAGCCGACATAGTATCTTGACATTCCTCCCTTCCTTCTTCCATCCCTTTCTTCCATCCTGACTTTTCTCCCTCCTTCCTTCCTTTATATTCTTACAATAAACCTCTGTGGTCTAAGGTAGATTTAACATATGCATGACCTTTAAAAATAGAAGGGACCTGATGAACAATGGCAGAAAATCACAATGCCTCACACATATTGGCAGGTCAAAAATGGTTAAAAACAGCAATAAAATGGGCTCCTCCCAGGATTCAGACTTACCTTCTCTAAAGCAGTGTCTCTCTAACTTCCTTGTGCAAATGAATCACCTGGGAATCCAGTGCAAGTGTAGATTCAGTGGCTCTGGAGTGGGGTCCCGCCTCCTGCCTGCTGGTCTGCGCACTACACTTGGTGTAGAAAGACTCCAGAGCAGGGAGAGAGGAATGTGGTCATTTGTCTATAAAGCAGCGCTGCCCAACCTTTTTGTCACCAGGGACCTATTCCATGAAAGACAATTTTTCCACAGATAGTTGTGGGGGGATGGTTTCGGGATGATTCATCCTCCTTATGAGAATCTTCATTTATCATTAGATTCTCATAAGGAGTATGCCCAACCTAGATCCCTTGCATGCACAGTTCACAACAGGGTTCATGCTCCCAAGAGAATCTAATGCCACCGCTTATCTGACAGGAGGCAGAACTCAGCCTCGCTCACTTGCTTGCCACTCACCTCCTGCTGTGTGGCAGGGTTCTCAACAGGGACTGGTCCGTGGCCTGGGCATTGGGGACCCCTGCTATAAAGGGCCAGATCATAAATATTTTAGACTTTGGGGACTGTATTAGTCAGGGTTCTCTAAAGGGACAGAACTAGTAGGATAGTTGTATATATGAAAGGGAGTTTATTAAGGAGAATTGACTCACATAATTACAGGGTGAAGTCCCAGGATAGGCCTTCTACAAGCTGAGGAGCAAGGAAGTCAGTCCGAATCCCAAAACCTCCAAAGTAGGGAAGCCAATAGTGCAGCCTTCAGTCTGTGGTCAGAGGCCTGAGAGCCCCCAAAAACAACTAGTGTAAGTCCAAGAGTCTGATGTTCAAGGGCAGAAAGCATGAAGCATGGGAGAAAGATGAAAGTCAGAAGACTCAGCAAGCCAGCTTATCCCACCTTCTTCCACCTGCATTGTTCTAGCAGTACTGACAGCTGATTGGATGGTGTCCACCCAGATTGAGGGTGGGTCTTCCTCTCCCAGTCACTGACTCAAGTGTTAATCTCCTCTGGCAACATTCTCACAGACACACCCAGAAACAATACTTTACCTGCTATCCAAGCATCCTTCAATCCAATCAAGTTGACACCTAATATTAACCATTACAGGGACCACACAGTCTGTCATAACTCTACTACTCTGCCATTGTAGTATGAAAGCACAAGGCCATAGACAATAAAGAAGTGTAGCTATGCTTCAATAAACTTTTATTTGTGGACACTAGAATTTGAATTTCATATGATTTTTTACACGTCACAAAACATAACTTTGCTTTCATTTTTTCTCAATCATTTAAAAACGTCGAAATCAACCAGGCATGGTGGCTCATGCCTGTAATCCCAGCATTTTGGGAGGCTGAGGCAGGTAGATCATTTGAGATCAGGAATTCAAGAGCAGCCTGGCCAACATGGTGAAACCCCATCTCTACTGAGAATACAAAAATTAGCCAGGCATGGTGGCAGGTGCTGGTAACCCCAGCTACTCAAGAGGCTGAAGCAGGAAAATTGCTTGAACCCGGGAGGTGGGGGTCACAGTGAGCTGAGATCATGCCACTGCACTCCAGTCTGGGCAACAGAGCAAGACTCTGTCTCAAAAAATAATACTAATAAAAAAATAAAAATGTGGAAATCATTCTTAGCTCACAAGTCACACAAAAATACATGTTGAGCCAGATTTGGCCCAGAAACACTAGTTTGCCAGCTCCTGCTCCAAAGAGAATCTGTTAGTTTCCTATGCCCAAAATCGATTTCACTGTCCCATAAATACAACTTCATTTTGGGGGAGATGGTGGAGGGAAACTACCATGGTTTCGATTTCCTGAAGTCATAATGGGGCCATGAATTATGATATCTTGACGAAAGTGTAGGCATATGACCCACGCTAGGCCAATCACGTATTCTCTCCCAGGAATTTGGCTCTTTGATAAAGTGACCTAAGGTTTTATGACGCCAGTTTCTCCCCTGGTTGGGCCCAAAAGACAGTCTCCAACAGTTCTGCTTCCTAGACCCAGGAGGCATTGAGATAATTCCTTTGTAGAAAATTGTGTCCCAATAATATGGTATACACATCTGAAACTTTCCTAGGTATAATGTATGCCAGTTTATTTATTAGAATTTAAATCTAAATTTATATTTTTTTGCCAGCTTCATGAAAATGCATATGGGCCCTTTAAATATTTTTCTTTTGTCAGCTGGTACAATGTGAAGCTACAGCAGTTGAGGGCAATGGAGAAGCACTGCAGAAGGAAAGGGTTTTACTTGCTGGTGCTGGTGTGTCAGCCTGGAAAGCCCCCCACGTGACAGTTTCCCCAGCACAAAGCTCCTGAAGCAGACACAGCTCCTCCGGCATTTGGCTTCTGCATCATATGCAGCTTTTGTAGCATTAGGCTTCTGCAGCGCACAGCAGCCGGCAGCTGCCCCTGGAACACCCTTTAGGTGGTTTTGCCACAAAGTGCCTCTGGTGAGATACCACTCTGTGAACAGGTTTCCTCAGCAGCCTCTACTCACTGGAAGATTTTCAGCAAGTTGTACTGGTGTGACATCACAGTTATCTGCCATCTGGTTAGCCACGCCACGCCCTCTCCAACAGGGTCGGGATCTCCGCCTTGAGGGTAGGGAGCGCTTCCATGGGCATCTATCCAAGCCACAAAGATAGTGGCTACTGCTTTTGTCTGTTATTTCTGCATTCTTTAGAGTTCATTTCTTATTACTGATCCCTTGCTACTGTAATATTCTGTTGGAATTAATCATTCTTTCTATTGAACTTTCTCTGTTAAAATAACTGTGTGGTTTCTGTATCCTGTTTGGACTCAGACTGACACATAATGAAATTAACCTCCAAAATGGTGATACCAATTCACTATTTTATACCAGCAGTGTGTGAGAGTTTTCATTTCGTCAATCCTTTGAATTAGAAGGTCTTTAATGGTTGCCTGTTTGATGAGTTTGAAATTGTATCTCCTGGAAGTTTTAACGTGGTGTTTCCTGATCCCGAGCCCCCTTTGACCAGTCTCCTCAAGCATTATCTGCGCCGTGCTCTGCTATACCAGTCAGAGGCCTGGCTCCTATAGGCTTTAACTGGTCACTATCAGGACACTGTGCCACACAAAGTACCTTGAAGCAGTAAGGTGTTTTCTTCATAAATATTCTAAGCCTAAATCTGATTACTATGTTACACTCTTTCAGATTCCTATGGCCTACAATTTAGAAACCTCAGATTCACCAATTGTGAACATCGTCTCATACTTTCTTTAGCAAATAAACTCTCTTCATACATGTATATATGTATATATAGACATAATGTCAATATATACATACATATATTATTTTTAGAACCACTTAAGAATAAGATGTAGACATCATTGCCCCTTTACCTCCAAATATTTCAGTGTGCATAACTTAAGAACTTCTATGATCATCGTACAGTTCATTTATAAAGTAGAGAAAATTTAATAATAATAAATTTCAATATATAATATACAATCAATATTTAAATTGTCCCAATTTCCCCCTTACCTAGGATCTATGATAGGCTATGAATTTGCATTTACTTATCATGGCTCTTTTGTTTCCTTTAACCTGGAAAACTTTCTCAGCTTCTTTGCATTTCATGACGTTGATATTTTTGAAGGATACAGGCAGTTGTTTTGTACACTGTTCTTCAATTTCAGTATGTCTGATGTTTCCTTATCATCAGATGCAGGCCATGCATTTTTGGCAGAAATATTACGGAAATGATCTTGCGTTCTTTTCAGTGCCTTGTATTATAAGCACATGATGTCAGTTTGTCCTAATATTGGTGATGTTGACTTTGATCCCTTAATTAAAGCGGTGTCAGTCAGGTTCTCCCTATAAAGTTATTATTTCCCCCTATGTAATTAATAAGTAATCTGAGGAAAAATATCTTGGGACTATGTGTTCCTCTCCTTTCCCAATGTCATATTTTACGCCTCTGTTCTCCTACAGTAAGAACCCTGGTTCCCAATAAAATTAAGATATTTACTCATTTTCTCTATTCTATAAATACCAACAATATAGTTTCAGATTTACCATACTACTACCACTAGCAGCAACAACTGGTTATTGAGTAAATTCAAGAATTCTTTACAGTTCTTTTTCCTTAGACTATATCCTACTGAAGCTATACAGAGTCCTGTGTTCAAAGTTACTTGTATTATGTTATTTCTGAGTGATTATTTCATTGTTTTAATAATACACATTTGGTTTACTTATGTTAATCGTTCACTTCCTGTCTTTTTATATTTGATTTTACATTCTGAATATTTAAAATACTAAATGGTTTGCCCTGTTCCCACCAACCTCTAAAGGAAACCAATTTTGTAAGTTTATGGTTTATTATTTCTGTGTTCCTCTTTGTGAAATTAAGCAGATACATATGTGTACTCTTGTTTCTTATACAAACTTGTGTATTATTAAGAATTATACAAATTCTTAATAATACACATTTGATTTGCTTATGTTAATGGATCACTTCTTGTCTTTTTATATTTAATTTTACATTTTGAATATTTAAAATACTAAATGGTTTACCCTGTTCCCACCAACCTCTAAAGGAAACCAATTTTATAAGTTTATGGATTATTCTTTCTGTGTTTCTCTTTGCAAAATTAAGCAGATACATATGTGTGGTCTTGTTTCTTATACAAATGGTAGTATAGTATACAAACTCTTTTGCGCTTTACATTTTTCATTAACTAGGTTTCCCAGAAATCTTTATAGGTTCCTATGCATCTTCCTCACTCTTTTTTACAGCTTCACAATGCTCTGTCGTGTAAATGTATAATGTTTATTTGACCAATTTCCTAGGCATTTAGTTTGTTCCTATATTTTGCAACTATAGATGCTGTACTAAATAATATTTATGTATGATTTTAATTTTTTGTGGTGTAACTTCAGAATAAATTCCTAGAAGCTGTATTTCTACATTAAAGGGTAAATGCATAAATGGTTTTTTTAGATGTAACTGAATTTTTTGCTATAAAGCTTGCACTATTTTACAATCCCATGAGCAATGCATGAGCATGTTCTAGGCCACCATTTGAAAATCAAGGCTATTAGTTACAGAGGCCAACAAAGGAAATGAGGATATTCAGCCTTCTTGTGGTGGTGTCTAACCATCAATCACAGTGAATAATGAGAAATGAATGGAACAAAAAAATAGGTCAGAAACAGACCAATATATTTATTGAGTAAAACATAAATGTGACATATGTTTTTCAACAAATGTTTTTAGGCAAGTGGTTAATCATTGGTTAGGGGTGGAGGGCGGGGAATCAAACTTGTAAACAGCATTGCAGACTGGGTTATTCAGATCAACTCAGATCAACTCCTGGTGGAAATAACCAAAGAGTCTAAAGAAAAATGCAAAAAATATCTTTCTAAATGCTAAGAAGATAATGAGAAAAACAATTATAGGCCAAAGCTGAAAGAAAATAAGAACCCAGATAGTTTCATCTACACAAAAGAGCCTTTACCCAGAGAACATTTTCTGACCTATGAAAGGTAGAACCTTAGTTTGACAATCCACATGATGAGGGGAAAGGAAATCAAAACCATAAACTCATTCAAGACAGGAGCTCTCCCTGCAATAAGCTGGGTAACCTCAATGGGCTATACCATCAAGGTGAGGATGATCCAGAAGTTAAACTCTGAAGTAGAATTATAGCCTAAGTTCAAATTACTTGAATTGCTTTAATATAGTCTTAGTCGGGCAGTGCCCCCAAGTGTCTGACAGAAGAAAATGTAAACCATCTCGGGAAGAAGTTACCTTCATTACAGTTCTTACATTATTTCCACAATCTCATGTCCAACACACAATATATAATAAAGAGGCAAATAAGGAAATGAACTGTGACCCAACAGAAACAACAAACAACAGAAACAGATGCACAAAGATGTCAGATACTAGAATTATCAGACACGAAATACAAAACAACAATGCTCACCATGTTTAAATAAATAAAACAAGCTTGATGATATCTGTACAGAAGAGAAAGGTATAATAAGTGATACTGAAGATTCGAAAAAGGACCAAATGGAATTTCTAGAAATTAAAAACTAAGCAAAATTAAAACTCATTAGATACTTAGCTCACACCACAATACAAAAATTAACTCAAATTTTTTCGTCTTTCCAGTGCTTTTGGTCATATTTTTCCAGCACTTTTTACGGCAAGCAATTTTGGATTGAATCCTGGACACTGGCACTCTTATGATGTATAGATTTGGGGTTCTGTTATAATCATCCAGAGAATATTGATATTTTTGTTTTAGTAGTCAATTAACCTAGGCAGGTTCAGATGATAACCTCTTCTTGCCTTCTTTGAGTGGTGGTCCAAATCTCTATTTCTTTGAGCTTTTGCTATTTTGAATCTGTTCCATGTGTATGTGGTTCTAGGGATTGGCAGAGTTTGTGTTCATCACCTACTTCTGTTGATGAACAGAATGATAACATAAGGATGAAGAGGTGATAACCTTTTCTTGCCTTCTTGCCTAAAAAGTTAGTGAACTTTAAGCTAGATCAACAGAAATTTCTGTCACCCACTTCTGTTGATGAACACAAACTCTGCCAATCCCAGAACCACATATGCATGGAACAGACTCAAAATAGCAAAACTCAAAGAAATAAATTGAGATTTGGACCACCACTCAAAGAAGGCAAGAGGAGGTTATCATCTGAACCTGCCTAGGTTAATTGCCTACTACAACAAAAATATCAATATTCTCTGGATGATTATAACAGAACCTCAAATCTATACATCATAAGAGTGCCAGTGTCCAGGATTCAATCCAAAATTGCTTGTCATAAAAAGCACTGGAAAAATATGACCAATTCTAAGAAGAAAAGACAATCAATAGATGCTAATTCTGAGATTATTAAGATAGTGGAGGTTTTAGACAAGGACTTTACAGTGGCTATTATAACTTTCATTGAGGTAAAAATAAACATACCTGAAATGAATAAAGGAAATCTCATCAGAAAACCTATTATATAAAAATAAACAAACAGAATGTTTTAGAATTATACAATAACAGAAATAAGAATGTCACTGGATGGGCTCAATAGCACAATATAGACGGCAGAGAAAAAAAGTTAGTGAAGGCCAGGTGTGGTGGCTTACGCCTGTAATCCCAGCACTTTGGGAAGCTGAGGCGGGTGGACCACGAGGTCAGGAGTTCAAGACCAGCCTGGCCAAGAGGGTGAAACGCCGTCTCTACTAAAAATACAAAAATTAGCCGGGCGTGATGGTGGGCGCCTGTAATCCCAGCTACTCCAGAGGCTGAGGCAGAGAATTGCTTGGACCTGGGAGACGGAGGTTGCAGTGAGCCAAGACCGCGCCACTGCACTCCAGCCTGGGCGACAGAGCGAGACTCCGTATCAAAAAAAAAAAGTTAGTGAACTTTAAACTAGATCAATAGACATTTTCCTATCTGAAGGATGAAGACAAAAAAATAAAAAAGCTAGAACCTCAGGGACGTATGGGAAAATATCAAAAGGTCTAATGTCCATGTAATTCCAAAGTATTTCCAAGAAGTATGAAAAAGATGGAAACAGAAAAAAAATTAAAGCAATAATGATTTTTAAAGTCTTCAATTTTCTGAAAGACATAAATTAGCAGATTTAAGAAGCTCAAAAAACTCCAGATAGGATAAATTCAAAAAAAACTATGCCTAGACACATTATAATCAAACTGCTAAATGACCAAAGATTTTTTTAAGATCTTAAAAGTAGTCATTTTTAAAATGGCACATTCACACAGAGTAACAATGATTTTAATGACTGCAGATTTATCATCAGAAACCAAGGAGGCCAGATGACATGGAGCAATATCTTTAGTGCTGAGAGAAAAAAAAAATCAACCCAGAATTCTATAGCCAGACAAAATATGCTTCAAGATTTAAAACAGGATAAAGTCTTTCATATAAAGGAATACTAAAAGAATTTGTTGCCAACAGCCCTGCATTATAAAACATGCTAAAGGAAATTGCCTTCCAGATTGAAGCAAATGATACTAGAGGGAAATTGGGATTTCGGGATCAAATAGTAAGCATCAGAAATGATAAATATCTGAATGAATATAAATATCTATTTTTTCCTCTTGGGTGTTTTAAAATATATTTAACTTTCTACAGTGAAAATTACAATATTGTCACATGTTGTTTTCAATGTATATAGATATATGTGACATCTACAAAATAAAGGATGGCAGGAGGAAGGAAAGCAATCTACACTGTTGAAAGATTTTTATAATGTACATAAAGTAGCTAGTACAATATTAATTTAAAGTGTAAAGAATAGTATACATTAAGAGTATGTGTGTATATGTATGTGTGTATATATGTATATAAGTCCCTAGATCAACCACTTTAAAAAATATAAAGAAGTATATCTTAAAAGTCTATAGTAGATACATTAAAATCAAATACTAATAAATATTGAAATACTATAATCCAAAATTAGGTAGGAAAGAGATAAGAGAGGGACAAAAAGGAGGGAAAAACAGAAAACAAGTAATAAACTGGTTATTAAATTCAACGATATCAATTATTGTATTAAATGTTAATTGTGACCTAAACATCCCAATTAAAAGAAATTATCAAATTGGACAAAACAGTTCCAACTACAAGGGTTTTCAAAAATTCAGGTTAAATGTGTATTATCAAAAAACTATGCATACATTTCAAAAAGTTTATACACCAAAGTAAACTCACTAATTTGTTATAAAATCTGAACAAGATCTAATTTAAGGCACTAAGAAGGATAAGGCATCCATTTGAAAAGAGCTCCTAACAGAGCAACAGCAATTCTGTAAAATTGAAGCAAGATTAAACATCAACTTTATGGTGAAGGTTGGGTAGAAGAATGGTGAAACCACCAATGCTTTATGAAAAGTTTGTGAGGACAATGCCCCAAAGAAATCAACAGTTTACAAATGGACAACTCATTTTAAGAAAGGACATGACAATATCAAAGATGAAGCCCTCATCTTTGATATCTTTGATGTGGCGGACCATTCACATCCATTTGCAAGGAAAAAATTCATCTTGTTCATGCTCTAGTTGAAGCAAACCAACAATTAACAGCACAAGTAATAGCCAACACCATAGACATTGCAATTGGTTCAGCTTACACAATTCTGACTGAAAAATTGAATTTGAGAAAACTTTCCACTCTGTGGATGCCAAAACCGATGTGCCCAGACTAGTTGCAGACAAGAGCAGAGCTTTCAATGAAAATTTTAAACAAGTAGGACCATGATCTTGAAGGATTTCTTTGAAGAATTGTGACAGGAGACAAAATGTAGCTTGACCAGTGTGATCCTGAAGACAAGGCACAATCAGAGCAATGACTACCAAGAGGTGGACATGGTCCAGTCAAAGCAAAAGTGAGCCAGTGAAGAGTAAAGGTCATGGCAATAGTTTTGGGGAGATGCTCAAGGCATTTTGCTTGTTGGCTTTCTGGAGGGCCAAAGAATGGTAACAACTGCTTATTACGAGAGTGCTTTGAGAAAGTTAGCCAAAGCTTTAGCAGAAAAATACTCAGAAAGTCCTGACCAGAGAGTTCTTCACCACAGCAATACTTCTGCTCATTCCTCTCTCAAGCAAGGCAAATTTTGAAAAGATTTCTACGGGAAATCATTAAGCATCCACCACATGGTCCCAATGGGCTCTTTCTGACTTCTTTTTGTATCCTAAACTAAAAAAAAAAAAATCTGTAAAAGAAATCCATTTTTTTCCAGTGAATAACGTAAAAAATACTGCACTGATAATGGTTATATTCCCAGAACTCTCAGTTCTGTAAGAATGGACTAAATAGCTGGTGTCATTACTTAGAAAAGTCTTGAACTTGATGGAGTTTATATTAAGAAATAAAATTTATATTTCTATCTTTTAATTCCATTTTCCCATGAACTTTTTGAAGTTCCCTTACATATGCTGCCTATAAGGGATACATTTTAAGTATAAAAACATAGTATGAAAACAATATACTCTTCAAAGAATAAGTAAAAGAAGCCCAAGATGTTTATATTGACAGCAAATAAGTAGTCTTTAAGACAAAGTTTATTACCAGAAATAAAGAAAGATATTTCCTAATGATGAAAGGGATAACTGCTTAGAAAGAAGTAAACGGTGTGTGCCTAGTAATAGAAATTCAAAATATATCAACATACATAACTCATGGTATCTTCATGCAATGTAAGACTACTTAGCAATAAAGATATACAGATGGCAACTAAACAAATAAAAATGCTCACCATCATTAGTCACTAGGGAAATGCAAATTGAGACTATAACGTAGTACAATTACAAATCCATACACTAGAATGTCTAAAGTGATCAAGAATGTATCAGTACCAAACACTGAGAAAGATATACAGCAACTGGAACACTCTTGTAAAAATAATACAACCAGCCGGGCACGGTGGCTCATGCCTGTAATCCTAGCACTTTGGGAGGCCAAGGCGGGTGGATCACC
>NW_012116511.1:1190448-1228032 GCF_000951035.1 Colobus angolensis palliatus | reverse complement strand
ATGGTCTCGATCTCCTGACCTCGTGATCCGCCCGT
The DNA here is from genome assembly GCF_000951035.1 of Colobus angolensis palliatus. NCBI lineage: Eukaryota > Metazoa > Chordata > Mammalia > Primates > Cercopithecidae > Colobus > Colobus angolensis. The sequence goes on along the minus strand of NW_012116511.1, from coordinate 1,227,997 downwards.
CTCGGCCTCCCAAAGTGCTGGGATTACAGGCTTGAGTCACCACACCCGGCCGAAAGTTTGCAAATTTGTGTTGGGTCATATCCAAAGCCTTACTGAGCTCCACGCGGCCCATGGGGTGCAGTGTAGACAAACTTGAGTTAGAGTTTGGTTCTCACGAACTCTTAAGTTTTGTTTTTTTTGTATGTGTGTTTGTTTGTTTTTATCTCATTGGGGTTTCTTTTAGATGAAAAAAAAGAAACAGGCATAATTCCTCTCTTCCTCCCCCGTCCCACCTAAAATTAATGTGAACTTAGTAGTCTAATAAGTGTAAAAGAACAGTTTTTCTCAGTCTTGGAGAAGACAGCCTATCGCAGGTGAAATCACCTATGCTGTAACTTCAGATTTGTATTTAAACTGCATCTATGATATTTACCTGTTAGACAACTCTGGGAAAATTATTTATTCTTTTGGAGTTTGTCTCCTTATATGTAAAATGATTATAACACCTATCTATTAATAGCTGGGCTGCCAGGATGAAATGAGACAAGGTTTATAAAATACCTGACACAGAAAGAAAATTTGGAAGAAGTAGTTGGTCCTCTTTTTAGAAGAACTACAGACCCCAGATTTTAAAACACAAGCTCAATTCCAAACGTCTTATCGACCCTGTAATCTCATTCATACTTCTCATACCATGCATCTTGGGTTCCACTGTTGTTGTTGTTTAGACAATAGGTGACTATGTTTATAAAGAAACAAGCTTAGTGTTTATTTCAGTCGTTACCAACTTTTAAAAGTCTGCAGGTCACTCAGTCAACAATATTTATTGACCATCCATTTTGTGTCAGGTACTTTTCTAGGCCCTGGGGATACTGTTGGGGAATAGGTAGGAAATAACTAAGATGTTTTCAGTTAGTGATACAGATAATCCTTGTATGAATTCATTGTATGAACTATACACACACACACACACACATATATATACGTACATACACACACATATACAGACATATACACACACAAATTAAGTTTAATGAATCTATATACAATATACTATCTTGTAACAAGACTCAAGGGTTCTATGCCAGCTCTAACAAGACTAATGTCATATTGGACAAGTAAGTTAACTAACAATAATTTCTGTATGTATAAAACAAGAGATCTGAACTACGTTTCCTTTCAATTCTAAGACCTTGTATACTAAAAAATGTCTAAAGTCCCTTTCTAATTTTCAAAATCATTCAGTACATATGTTGTTTCTTTCATTAATTGTGAGTGTGCATTGTTAACCAATTATAGACCTACAGATCTATAATTGGTTAACAATGCAGATCTACAAAGATAATTCTGAATTATCTCAAACAAAAAATTTCAATTCATTCATTCACTCATTAAACTCTTATTGATTGGAACCACCTATATATTGTATAAGAAACTATGCTAGGTTCTAGACATCAACACAAACTTCACCCCTGACATCATGGAATTTATTAGGTGTAGGGGGTAGGAAAGAATATTTCTGATTTGGTAGGAAAATAAATAATTCAGTTTTGGTAGGTTAAGTTTGAGATGCCTGAGACATATCCCAGTGGGACTGGCATGTAAAATAAATTAGGGAGGCATCATCTGTTAGATAATAGTTTTTAAAACAATGAGACTGAATATGGTCAACTTGAGAGAGTGAGTACAGTGAGAAGGAAAGAGATCAAAAGTCTAAGTTTTCATGAAAATTAAGATTTAGAGGTTAGGCATAGGAAGAGGAGCTAACAAAAAACACTGAGATGCTACATGGAACATAGAATAAAAACCCTAAGTGTGTAGTCTATCAAGTATATCAAAAAGAGGGAATGGTTCACTGTATCTAGTTAAATTTTTTAAATCCGTTGGATATTAAAAAACTAACGTCATTGATGCACTTGGCAAATGCCGTTTAGTGGGCTGGTTGAAGCAGAGACAAGGTTGGAGTGGGCTGAGTAGAAATGGAGGGTGAAAACCTGGAGACTGTGCAGATAATCATACAGAGGAAAGCTGTGGTAGAGGGGAGGAAATATAGGTTTGACAGGTTTGTTCTTGTTGTTGTTTCCTTTTTACTGTGATTGTTTCATTTTTATTTTTTGTTTAAGGTGAGTGATATTGGGACTGAAGGGATGCTGAAGATGAGCAAGAGAGAGGAAGAGAATGGATGGAGGGCTCTTAGAAGGCAGGAGCACCTGGCTATCAAAGGAGAACAGAAGGATTGGCCTTTGACATTTGAAAGGGCCTAAAAGCAGTGGAGGGGACATGATGAAGGTAAGTTGTTAAGGACGGAGAAAGAAAGAAGAGGTAGCATGTCAGAGAGTTTAGGAGCTGGAACCAGGCTGGAATCCAACTTCTTCCACTTACTGTAAGTGTGGTCAAGTTACACTCTTTCTAGACTTCAAGTTCTTCACCTATAAAATGAAGGGAAAGTATTACCTATGTTATAGATTTGTTATGTTAATTTTTAAATGATTTAATATTTATAAAAGCACTTACACCATGTCCAGCACGTACCAAGTGCCATAGAGGTGGTGTCTATTATATCAGTGTGTTTTGATAAATAGGGGTCTGTTTGATGGCTCCCATTTTCTCCAAGAAATGAGGTGAAGATGAAAAAATTGTCAACCTTTCTCTAAAACGTAAAATCATGTATAAGTAAACAATGAGAAAAACAATTTTTTTCTGTTAAATTGCTGAAGGTTTAAAACTGTAATACCCACTATTGGTGATGGTGGGGTGTCTCAGGCCTCTTTCTCCATGGCTGGTGAAAGCATAAATGTGTACATCCCCTGCTCCCCAAAAGGCAATTTGGTAATATAGATCACAAGAGTTTACCAACCTGTAAAACAGAGGTCCTCAGAGGAGGAGCGTGTGTGGTAAAGAGACGTGGAAAGTCTGGCCTGAGAAAGCAAGTCAGTTATATTCAACTCCACGCCCAGCTCCCTGATTGGTGACACTCTCAAGTCCTCCCCCTGGTTCCTGTTAATTCCCAGGTTTATGCTCTGTGGTGTAATTGGCCTCAGGCTGTATGCTGTTTTTGTTTCTCTGTGTAACAATTCAGCTTCTTCACAAGTCTCCAATAGAAATCCACTCACAGGGAGGGGGCCACACCCTGCATCCCTGAAGCACACATTCTTATGTCTTATTTCCCTGCCTTATTTTCCCCCACCATTGCCTCTGGGGGTTCAAAATTCTTTAGTGTTGCACAGAGCATTTTAGCTCTTTCAAGTTTTTAATTCCAGAATTGATACCAAACCTTTCAAGGTACCCAGGAGAGTACTCTAAGACCTGCTGTTCTTAGAAGGTGTACCAATGGCAAAATTTTACTACTGCCTCAGCAATTCCACTTCCAGAACTTATCTCAAGATATCATCAAATACTCATTTTAGTATCACAACTGCCAAAACATTATAAATTTAAATACTTAACAAAAGGGATTAATAAATCATTATATGTGTTACATGGTAGAATGCTACAGGACTACTAAAATATGATTTTGGAAAGCAATTAATATGGGGAAATTTTTGCAATGCTTAAAAAAAATACACTGAGGAACAAAGAATAAAACAACCAAAAAAGTGTATGCCCTAGTCTTTCTCATCAACATTAAAAAAAGAGTAATAACACATGTATATGGTGAAAACATTTAGACAGTGTAGAAAGTTACAAAATGGAGGCCAGGCACGGTGGCTCACGCCTGTAATCCCAGCACTTTGGGAGGCCGAGTAGGGTGGATCACAAGGTCAGGAGATCGAGACCATCCTGGCTAACACGGTGAAACCCAGTCTCTACTAAAAACACAAAAATCTAGCCGGGCGAGGTGGCGGGCGCCTGTAGTCCCAGCTACTCGAGAGGCTGAGGCAGGAGAATGGCGTGAACGCAGAAGGCAGAGCTTGCAGTGAGCTGAGATCTGCCACTCCAGCCTGGGCGACAGAGCGAGACTGCGTCTCAAAAACAAAACAAAACAAAAAGTTACAAAACGGAGAATGAAAGCCTCATTCCCTTCTTCCTTTGCCCTACCACCTTCTCCAAGTACACAATTACTTATCATACTTTCCAATTTAAAAAAGCATAAATATGCATAAAGTTATGCCTATCATATCTATCTTTAATTTTACACAAAAGGAAACAATTTCCATTGTTACATATCTTTTATTACTCTTATGATACATTTTAGACTTTTTTCAATACTACCATATATACATATATCCATTGTTCGATATGGCATAGGTAATATTCTATATTATTCCATCATATCAATACACCGTAACTTAATCAGTCTCCTATTTTTGGAAAGTCTGGTTGCCATGTTTTCTTCTAAAAGATTGTTCCAGTTTGCACTGCAACCTACAGGGTTTTGCCATATTATCGTTGCATCCTTGCTGAGCATCATGAAAATTTACAATACAAACTTATAAGAAAAAAAATTATAAAAATGTAAGTAAAGTAATTCACCCACCAGTTAATGAGAACCTACTGTGTGAATTTTTAAAAATCATGGCATGGTTGTATAACCATACATTAACAAAATATGGTTCTCTGTCCTCAGTCTAATCATCTGGAGGGGAGGATGCAGATGTAAATAATTGACAAAAGGGAAAAAAAACTTCGGGAGGTGGAGGCAGGAGGATTGCTTGAGGCAAGGAATTGGAGACTAGCCTGGGTAACATTGAGAGACCTTGTCTTTAAAAAAGTTTTTTTTAACAATTAGTTGGGCGTGATGTGCACACACCTGTAGTCCCAGCTACTCAGGAGGCTGTGGATTGCTTATGCCCAGGAGTTCAAGGCTGCAGTAAGCTATGATTGCATCACTGTCCTCCAGTCTGGGTGACAGAGATGTCTCTAAAAAAATTTAAAAAAAATTTTTTTAAAGACAGAAATAAAGGCCATACTAAAACGAAAATGAAGAGCAGAATATGGAGTAAGAAATGATTTATTTAAATTGGGAATAGGAGAGCATTCATAGCTGTTTTACTTGGGATCTAACAGTTACATCCGCTGCTATCTGTTGATGCTTGGTATGTACTAGGCACTAGGCTGATTTGGTTCAGGTGCATTTTCTAATTTAACCTCCATAACAATATAAGGTGGATATGATTTTTGTAGGCATTTTATAGATGAGAAAACAATCTGAGTGAGATGAATTGTTTAATGTTACACTGCTCTTCATACACATTCCACGTATAGCTCATTTCATTCTCATGACGTTCCTATCAGGTAAGCACTGTCATTGCCCCTGTTACAGGGGTGAAAATGATGCACGGAGGGCTTACATTGTTTGCTTGAGGTCACACGACAGGTAGATGGCAGGGCAGGGAACACAAACCTAGACAACCTAACTCACAGCCCATCTGTCCTTTCCTGATTTGTCAGACAGGGAATGGGATGCAGAAAGTACATTCCAAGAGGGAAGAGCTGCAGGAGCCCAGCCAGTGTGAGACATGGTGGGATGAACCAGCTTCTAAAGCCCAGAGACTAGTAACAGAGTTGTTCACTGGAGAATGGACAAAGCCAGTGGGAGTGAGAATGGCATAAAGTGGATGGAAATGAGATGCGTCGCAGAGGTAGAGTAGAGAAGACTTGATGACTAATTGGATGCTTCAATCACAGCCCTCAGCCTTTACCTCTCTAAACTAAAGCGTTTGACTCCTTTTAGTCAGAGCTCACAGCCAGCCAGCATTTTATTCCTTTCCTTTTTTTTTTCTTGGTTTCACAGTGTTTGGAGTATTCCTTTCCTTTTATTTTAGGGACCTGTTTCGGGATGCTTCTGTTAGAAGTGTGATCATTTCTCTGCAACGTGGCTTTAAGAAAAGATGATGTGAATGGGCTATGTAGTTCAAATAGTACCTCTCCATCCCTCAGTAATGTACCAATTCCATGAGGTTAGGATAGTTGTTATCAAGTAGGATGCAAGAGAAAAGGCATGCTATCCTCCAGTTTTGTTTTTTTTTTTCCTTAACATAAATGAAGGGATGTGTCCAATGAGCATTTTTTTGAGATGTAGCTTCACTCTTGTTGCCCAGGCTGGAGTGCAATGGCACGATCTCGGCTCACCACAACCTCTGCCTCCCAGGTTCAAGTGATTTTCCTGCCTCAGCCTCCCAAGTAGCTGAGATTACAGGCATGTGCCACCACACCCAGCTAATTTTCTGTATTTTTAGTAGAGACAGGGTTTCTCCATGTTGATCAGGCTGGTCTCGAACTCTCAACCTCAGGTGATCTGCTCGCCTCAGCCTCCCAAAGTGCTGGGATTACAGGCCTTCCAATTAGCATTTTTTAGTTCTCCTACCACTTCTCCCTGCAGCACTGGATCCTACTGATTATTCCATCCTTGAAATTCTCTCTGCCATTAACTTCTGCAATATCACCCTTGCTGTTTTCCTTCTAACTTTCTGATGTGCCTTTCCATCTCCCCTAAATATAATGATATCACTTTCTTTGATGCCTCTTAAAGGATCCTGTGCCTCAGGGATTGCTCAGCATCCTTTAATCCTCTCCCTATTTGCTTCCAGTACAATCTCAAATAAATTTACTTAGGATCTTTCAGCTATCCGTTTACAGAAATAAGAGAACCTGGACCTTTTTACTTATTTCCCTGTTTCTATCCAGAACATCGTTAATCTTATAGCACTCATAGAGTGTTGGTCCCGCACTTATTTTTATGTAGGTCACGTGGGTCAGCTTTCTCTGCCTCCTCTTCACAGTAGGTCTGATGCTTGGTGCTGCTTCTTCAGCTCTGATCCGGCCTTGCTCCTTGGCTATAATCATGCCTAGGACTTTGACTACATGTCTGTCAGCTGCTGTGTGCAAACACTTCACTTGGCCTAATCTAGCTAACAGTAATCGGCATCAGTGGTTCCCAGATTTTATTTCACATTGGAATCACTTGGGGTTCATCAAGAGAGGCTAACACCTGGCCACCCCAGCCATACTGATTTAATTGGTATGGGATAAGACTTGAGACATTAGGCTTTTTAAAAGCCAGTGTGCAGCAGGTGATTCTAATCTGCAGCACATTCAGGAACTACCATTCTATATGAGGGTTCCGCAACCCAATTACTCAACAAAATCACTTAGGGAGTTTCCAGTTTCTTTAAATACAGATATCTGGGTCCCACCTTAGAACTCAGTCAGTATGGCCTAGGAATTTTCGCTTTTCATAAGTCTCTAGGTGAATGGATATAGGGATGCATCGCCATGTATGCAACTTGGAGTGGACTTTTCTGGCCGGGATGCCATGGCCTTCTTTTCAGCTCTTTGAATGGCACTGACAACTTTCATCTATATCTGGAAAACAATTGGTCTGTTGCTTCTCTGCAGATGCATGTTCTCAGCTCCAGACTCCTGTGTATAAGATCTCATAAGACATTTGACTGATGGTCATCCCACATGCACCTAAAATTCAACATGGCCAAAATCGAACTCATCATTTTATTTTGTATTGTTCTTCTCTTCTCTGTGTCATCCAGCGAACATCAAACTTATCCACAAAGTGTGCAAACCCTAAGGCTGACTGTCATTTTAGACTCTTCCCCTCTGATGGTAATTCCATCTGCTGATTCTGTTTTGCAGATTACGGCCTTAATTCAAGCACTTATTACCTCTCAGCCAGAGTGTTGACCTTCTAATAACCTAACTGGCCTTCCTTAGCCAATCTCCTTTTTCCTAAACTCTTAATGCTGCTTGAACGAACTTTCTAAAATGCAGGTCTGATTTTGTCACTACTCTTCTTAAAATTCTTCAATGGGTCCTTGCTTTTATGATAAAATTCAAACTTCTTAGCATGCAGAGCCCTTCATGAGTTTTGCCTCTGGCCTCATTCCTTGAGACATTTTCCCTTTCATGTGCGTCACCTGGGGCCTCAGTTCAGCCCTACTGAGTCAGATACCTTGGAGGAGGAGCCCTAGATATCTACACCTTTACAAGCCCCGAGTAATTCTTCTGATCACATAAGATTGGGAACTCAGCCCTCAAACACACCCACTGCACTTGTCACTTCAGAAACCCAACTTCAGAGAGGATTCCTGAACATACTGCACTGCCTCAGTGTTTCCTGCACTGGTTCCCTGTGTTCATCTCTACTCATCCCTCAAAGTTCCCTCACAGGGTGGGGTTTCCTGACTCCTGAGGTGCCACTCCTCTGAACTCTTCTTCTCTGCTTCTATAATACCTCGGGTCCACCCCTATTTCATGATTATCACCTTGTTATTTAATTTCTTGTTTATCCTCCCCACTAGAATTTTTTTTTTTTTTTTAACAGAGCCTCTGTCACCCAGGCTGGAGTGCAGTGGTATAATCTCAACTCACTGCAACCTCCGCCTCCCGGGATCAAGCAATTCTCCTGCCTCGGCCTTCCAAGTAGCTGGGACTACAGACATGCACCACCACACCTGGCTAATTTTTGTATTTTTAGTAGAGACAGGGGTCTCACCAGGATGGCCAGGCTGGTCTCGAACTCCTGACCTCAAGTGATCTGCCTGCCTGGGCCTCCCAAAGTGCTGGGATTACAGGTGTGAGCCACGGTGCCTAGCCCATCCTCCCCCACTAGAATTTGAACGCTTCAATGGCAGACAGAGTGTCATTTTTCTCTTTATCCTTATGTAGCAGCACAACACTGAGTGCAATGTGAATGAATTACTAGAAAACGAAAATGGAATCCACAGTTAGAGAAACAGACAAAAAACAGATAAATAGGTTGTCAAAAGAATAGGCAGAATTAGCAATACAGACAACTATCAGAATTTGACTTTAAGGTAGGAGGTCCTAAGCCAATAATTTAAAATATACATATATACACAGAGTGCAAGTACAGTATCAATCAAGGTTTTTAATTGCAAGCAAAAGATACTGATGCAAGCTGCTTGAAACAGAAAGGAATTTATTGAAAGGTTGTTCAATAGCCCACAGAATTACCAGGAAGACTAAAATTGCCAGGCTTTGAAAACAGGCGGGAACAAAGGAAGGCTAAGTAGCTAGAATCATAGCCACAGCTGAACAATAGAGGCTGCAGCTCACCCACCTGTCTCCACCAGCACAGGACACGCACACTGCCGATGGCACTGCATCCAGTGACTATTGCTATGGCTGCTGCCACCAAAATGAATTTTCCACTCATCCTATTTCTCTGCTTCACTCACTCCCTCCAGATTCTAATCTTAAACTGGTTCAAGTGACTGGGCATGTCTAGGTCTGGATGTACATGAGATGGGGCGTGTGTGTGTGTGTGTGTGTGTGTGTGTGTGAGAGAGAGAGAGAGAGAGAGAGAGAGAGAGAGAGAGATACAGACTTCTCAACTTGTCAGTATCCAAAAGCAGGTGAAGCAAAGGTCCATACCTTGGAAAATCCCTCAAAGGCAGGGGTTTCGATGCTGGACAGCCAACTAAAAAAAAGTTGTTTCTAATTTTATCCAATATTATATATAGTATTACTAAAATGGTAAAATGTATTAGAATCTTGATACTCAGCAGAAAGTCAGAATAAATAATTTCTAGTAGGTCATAAATTACAATTTTGAACAAACCCTAGGGTTCTGTTAAATTAATTTGAGTAGAATAAACGCTCGCTATCTAGATTGAAATCAGGCTCAAAGAAGGGAGGAGACACTGTTGTCTTGAGGGAACTAAAATTGCAGCATGGATCCCTCCAGGAATGAATGGAGTCCATAGGGGGAAATTGGGTGTCAAACAGTGGGGATGGATAGGCCAAAGGTAGGACTCAAGTTTGGGATTGCAGAGTCAAGAGAGTGTAGCTGAGGAGATGGAATTGAAGCAAAACAATGCAAGCAAGCCCAGGTTCTGGATGGCCACCTTGTGTATGGGGAAGTATTCAAGGTTAAGTCGTTCATTTACTTAAATATTTTATTTCCTCGATGCTATGTGAGGAAGACTTGAAAAATATAAATTAAATTTGATTTCTTTGCTTTTATTTACCCAAAACCCCCATTTTTGTTAAAAGAGTGGATGCTTGGAAATTTTTAAGCAATATTGAAAAATGTGAAGAAGGTTTAAACAATCACAAATTCTACCACCAAGAAATAGGCATTAACACTACAGGAACTTTATTTTAACCACCATTCCATGCATGTATACAAATGGAAGCATCTGAACTGCCACTAAGCAATCCCTCCGGTATTCACCATTATTCACATAGAAAGCACACGAGAAAGACAACTGGGTGGATGGATGGAAGGATGGACTTTTGTAAAATGATCTTATTTGAAAAATAACAATTTTAATTTTATTTAATAGAAGAAAAAGGAAAAGAATTGGTAGACTTCAAATGTTTTTCTTCACCACAAAACACATTGTTTCTTCTGTTTTTGTTTGTTTGTTTGGTTTTTGGTTTTGGGGTTTTTTTTTGTTTTGTTTTATGAGATGGAGTCTCGCTCTGTCACCAGGCTGGGGTGCAGTGGCACAATCTCAGCTCACTGCAACCTCTGCCTCCCAGGTTCCAGTGATTCTCCTGCCTCAGCCTCCCAAAGTGCTGGGATTACAGGCCTTCCAATTAGCATTTTTTAGTTCTCCTACCACTTCTCCCTGCAGCACTGGATCCTACTGATTATTCCATCCTTGAAATTCTCTCTGCCATTAACTTCTGCAATATCACCCTTGCTGTTTTCCTTCTAACTTTCTGATGTGCCTTTCCATCTCCCCTAAATATAATGATATCACTTTCTTTGATGCCTCTTAAAGGATCCTGTGCCTCAGGGATTGCTCAGCATCCTTTAATCCTCTCCCTATTTGCTTCCAGTACAATCTCAAATAAATTTACTTAGGATCTTTCAGCTATCCGTTTACAGAAATAAGAGAACCTGGACCTTTTTACTTATTTCCCTGTTTCTATCCAGAACATCGTTAATCTTATAGCACTCATAGAGTGTTGGTCCCGCACTTATTTTTATGTAGGTCACGTGGGTCAGCTTTCTCTGCCTCCTCTTCACAGTAGGTCTGATGCTTGGTGCTGCTTCTTCAGCTCTGATCCGGCCTTGCTCCTTGGCTATAATCATGCCTAGGACTTTGACTACATGTCTGTCAGCTGCTGTGTGCAAACACTTCACTTGGCCTAATCTAGCTAACAGTAATCGGCATCAGTGGTTCCCAGATTTTATTTCACATTGGAATCACTTGGGGTTCATCAAGAGAGGCTAACACCTGGCCACCCCAGCCATACTGATTTAATTGGTATGGGATAAGACTTGAGACATTAGGCTTTTTAAAAGCCAGTGTGCAGCAGGTGATTCTAATCTGCAGCACATTCAGGAACTACCATTCTATATGAGGGTTCCGCAACCCAATTACTCAACAAAATCACTTAGGGAGTTTCCAGTTTCTTTAAATACAGATATCTGGGTCCCACCTTAGAACTCAGTCAGTATGGCCTAGGAATTTTCGCTTTTCATAAGTCTCTAGGTGAATGGATATAGGGATGCATCGCCATGTATGCAACTTGGAGTGGACTTTTCTGGCCGGGATGCCATGGCCTTCTTTTCAGCTCTTTGAATGGCACTGACAACTTTCATCTATATCTGGAAAACAATTGGTCTGTTGCTTCTCTGCAGATGCATGTTCTCAGCTCCAGACTCCTGTGTATAAGATCTCATAAGACATTTGACTGATGGTCATCCCACATGCACCTAAAATTCAACATGGCCAAAATCGAACTCATCATTTTATTTTGTATTGTTCTTCTCTTCTCTGTGTCATCCAGCGAACATCAAACTTATCCACAAAGTGTGCAAACCCTAAGGCTGACTGTCATTTTAGACTCTTCCCCTCTGATGGTAATTCCATCTGCTGATTCTGTTTTGCAGATTACGGCCTTAATTCAAGCACTTATTACCTCTCAGCCAGAGTGTTGACCTTCTAATAACCTAACTGGCCTTCCTTAGCCAATCTCCTTTTTCCTAAACTCTTAATGCTGCTTGAACGAACTTTCTAAAATGCAGGTCTGATTTTGTCACTACTCTTCTTAAAATTCTTCAATGGGTCCTTGCTTTTATGATAAAATTCAAACTTCTTAGCATGCAGAGCCCTTCATGAGTTTTGCCTCTGGCCTCATTCCTTGAGACATTTTCCCTTTCATGTGCGTCACCTGGGGCCTCAGTTCAGCCCTACTGAGTCAGATACCTTGGAGGAGGAGCCCTAGATATCTACACCTTTACAAGCCCCGAGTAATTCTTCTGATCACATAAGATTGGGAACTCAGCCCTCAAACACACCCACTGCACTTGTCACTTCAGAAACCCAACTTCAGAGAGGATTCCTGAACATACTGCACTGCCTCAGTGTTTCCTGCACTGGTTCCCTGTGTTCATCTCTACTCATCCCTCAAAGTTCCCTCACAGGGTGGGGTTTCCTGACTCCTGAGGTGCCACTCCTCTGAACTCTTCTTCTCTGCTTCTATAATACCTCGGGTCCACCCCTATTTCATGATTATCACCTTGTTATTTAATTTCTTGTTTATCCTCCCCACTAGAATTTTTTTTTTTTTTTTAACAGAGCCTCTGTCACCCAGGCTGGAGTGCAGTGGTATAATCTCAACTCACTGCAACCTCCGCCTCCCGGGATCAAGCAATTCTCCTGCCTCGGCCTTCCAAGTAGCTGGGACTACAGACATGCACCACCACACCTGGCTAATTTTTGTATTTTTAGTAGAGACAGGGGTCTCACCAGGATGGCCAGGCTGGTCTCGAACTCCTGACCTCAAGTGATCTGCCTGCCTGGGCCTCCCAAAGTGCTGGGATTACAGGTGTGAGCCACGGTGCCTAGCCCATCCTCCCCCACTAGAATTTGAACGCTTCAATGGCAGACAGAGTGTCATTTTTCTCTTTATCCTTATGTAGCAGCACAACACTGAGTGCAATGTGAATGAATTACTAGAAAACGAAAATGGAATCCACAGTTAGAGAAACAGACAAAAAACAGATAAATAGGTTGTCAAAAGAATAGGCAGAATTAGCAATACAGACAACTATCAGAATTTGACTTTAAGGTAGGAGGTCCTAAGCCAATAATTTAAAATATACATATATACACAGAGTGCAAGTACAGTATCAATCAAGGTTTTTAATTGCAAGCAAAAGATACTGATGCAAGCTGCTTGAAACAGAAAGGAATTTATTGAAAGGTTGTTCAATAGCCCACAGAATTACCAGGAAGACTAAAATTGCCAGGCTTTGAAAACAGGCGGGAACAAAGGAAGGCTAAGTAGCTAGAATCATAGCCACAGCTGAACAATAGAGGCTGCAGCTCACCCACCTGTCTCCACCAGCACAGGACACGCACACTGCCGATGGCACTGCATCCAGTGACTATTGCTATGGCTGCTGCCACCAAAATGAATTTTCCACTCATCCTATTTCTCTGCTTCACTCACTCCCTCCAGATTCTAATCTTAAACTGGTTCAAGTGACTGGGCATGTCTAGGTCTGGATGTACATGAGATGGGGCGTGTGTGTGTGTGTGTGTGTGTGTGTGTGTGAGAGAGAGAGAGAGAGAGAGAGAGAGAGAGAGAGAGAGATACAGACTTCTCAACTTGTCAGTATCCAAAAGCAGGTGAAGCAAAGGTCCATACCTTGGAAAATCCCTCAAAGGCAGGGGTTTCGATGCTGGACAGCCAACTAAAAAAAAGTTGTTTCTAATTTTATCCAATATTATATATAGTATTACTAAAATGGTAAAATGTATTAGAATCTTGATACTCAGCAGAAAGTCAGAATAAATAATTTCTAGTAGGTCATAAATTACAATTTTGAACAAACCCTAGGGTTCTGTTAAATTAATTTGAGTAGAATAAACGCTCGCTATCTAGATTGAAATCAGGCTCAAAGAAGGGAGGAGACACTGTTGTCTTGAGGGAACTAAAATTGCAGCATGGATCCCTCCAGGAATGAATGGAGTCCATAGGGGGAAATTGGGTGTCAAACAGTGGGGATGGATAGGCCAAAGGTAGGACTCAAGTTTGGGATTGCAGAGTCAAGAGAGTGTAGCTGAGGAGATGGAATTGAAGCAAAACAATGCAAGCAAGCCCAGGTTCTGGATGGCCACCTTGTGTATGGGGAAGTATTCAAGGTTAAGTCGTTCATTTACTTAAATATTTTATTTCCTCGATGCTATGTGAGGAAGACTTGAAAAATATAAATTAAATTTGATTTCTTTGCTTTTATTTACCCAAAACCCCCATTTTTGTTAAAAGAGTGGATGCTTGGAAATTTTTAAGCAATATTGAAAAATGTGAAGAAGGTTTAAACAATCACAAATTCTACCACCAAGAAATAGGCATTAACACTACAGGAACTTTATTTTAACCACCATTCCATGCATGTATACAAATGGAAGCATCTGAACTGCCACTAAGCAATCCCTCCGGTATTCACCATTATTCACATAGAAAGCACACGAGAAAGACAACTGGGTGGATGGATGGAAGGATGGACTTTTGTAAAATGATCTTATTTGAAAAATAACAATTTTAATTTTATTTAATAGAAGAAAAAGGAAAAGAATTGGTAGACTTCAAATGTTTTTCTTCACCACAAAACACATTGTTTCTTCTGTTTTTGTTTGTTTGTTTGGTTTTTGGTTTTGGGGTTTTTTTTTGTTTTGTTTTATGAGATGGAGTCTCGCTCTGTCACCAGGCTGGGGTGCAGTGGCACAATCTCAGCTCACTGCAACCTCTGCCTCCCAGGTTCCAGTGATTCTCCTGCCTCAGCCTCCCAAGTAGCTGGGACTGTAGGCACCCACCACCACGCCCGGGTAATTTTTTTGTACTTTTAGTAGAGACGCGATTTCACCGTGCTAGTCAGGATGGTCTCAATCTCTTGACCTCATGATCCACCCACCTCAGCTTCCCAAAGTGCTGGGGTTACAGGTGTGAGCCACTGCACCCGGCCCATTGTTTCTTCTTTTTAAAAATTAAACAGTAGGGTGTGGAGGCTCACTCCTGACTTCAGAAGGCCAAGGTGAGAGGACAGCTTGAGGCCAGGAGTTTGAGACCATCCTGAGCAACACAGTGAGACCCAATCTCTACAAAAAATAATTTTTTAAAAATTTTCCATACAGGCATGGTGGTGCACACCTGTAGTCCCAGCTATTCAGGAGGCTGAGGCAGGAGGATAGTTTGAGTCCAGCAGTTTGAGGCTGCAGTAAGCCATGATTATGCCACTGTACTCTAGCCTGGGCAATGGAGAAAGAGCCTGTCTCTAAAATAATAAATAAATAAATAAAATTGTAAAAAATTTAGAAAGCTTAAAAGAGTTTATTTTAAAAAAAGAGGTCAAAACTGTTATTTTTTTCAACTAAGTGCTCTGCTTTTAGACAATATCAATTGCTTCATTGCTATGAAAGATGAAGACTTCGGCACTCATGCTTCTTGTCATCTGCCTCTCAACTTTGCCGTGTTTGCAAGTTGTTTTATTTGTATGCTGTCAAGACTTACTGTATTTATATACCCAGTAAGCTGGGTATGTTCCAGTAGTTTTCTATATGGAAATGGATTAATTGCTCACCATGTGTTGCTCTGCCACTATTTATCTATTCCTCAATTTCTAATTTGTATTCATTTTCTAATCAACTAGATTTTGTCATTGAATTTATTTTTCTTTGCAAGAAGAGCTTGGTGCATTATATTCCCTGAGGTCTTTCTTGCTTAGGTATGTTCATTTTTACTAACATACAGTAGGCCTGAGAAAACATTCTTTGGTCCTACTTTCTTTACTTTAGAATACTTTTTGCATTTTACCATCATCTCTGGCATTAAATACTGCTGTGGAGAAAAGTGTGATGCCAATATTTTTTTTTTTTTTGGAGGTGATCTGATTTCTGTCCAGATATTGGAGTTATTTATTTTTATACTTTCAAGTTGAGTGAGTCAACCAGATGTATCTTAGGGCTGAGCAGTTCGTATCTAATTATTTTATGACCATTTGAGGTTCAGTGATTACTCTCACAATTTTGACAGTCCTGAGAAATAGTCTTCTAACAACTTTGAAAAGCTAGAGAGAATGAATGTGCCTGGAGAAGAATGACAAATGGTCCCTTCAATTCTGACTTTGTCTTCTAGGTCCAATATCTTTGGTTTTATGTCCTTGTCATGTTCAAGCAGGTCCTGTAACTCCTTTTGGGTAGCTTGAAATGATTCTATGCACTCAACAGTCTCTAAAAAGATGGTGATGCAAAGAAGTTACAGGAGTAGGATTTGGTTTTTTTTGTTTTTTTTTTTTTTGCTATAGAGGATAATGCTGTTGGTGGAGATTTGCAATGAGTTCTGCACATAGCAAGTGTGGTAGATCAGGTGTATTATTGGGAAGATGAGGTGTTTGTTTGTTTTGCATTTCTTCTGCCTGGTCTATTATTTACTGTAGGTAGATAAATGGATTTAAATGTCTAAATAAAATCTTTCTAGAGTGGGTACACAAAGTGACTAGTAATGTACAGAAGTAAAATATTTCTATGATGAACAAAGAAGCATTGGACCTCCCATGCAGAGCTTATGCATGTCATTTTGCTGAGGGCACCTACTTCCACCAGAATGATACTGTATCTTCAGAAGGAAAAGGGGAGAAGCCAGTGATAAAATACGGGGTGTTATTATCTCAGAGGTGCTTGGAGCTCAAGAGGGCTTGAAGTAATTATTTCCCAGATGTGTCTTGCCTATGTGCATGTGACATAGGAGTTTGCATTTTGGATGTTAACATGAAAGGGCAGAGTCACCAGAAATTCCCAAGGGCCATTTTAAATGTTTTTAGTGGACCACGACAGCCCAGTATGGAAGAAACACAGCATTTGTGGGTATGCGTCTGATGCCAAGAAATAGATCTGACGGGGCTGGTTAGGTCGCCTCCTTCCACTGGGGGCCACGTTAGACAGCCCTACCCAGGTGCTGTGCATATAGGTATTGGTTGGCTTCCCTTGGATGACCTTCCCTCAATCTGACTGAGGCTGAAAGCTCTCAAAGTTTTGGCACTGGAATATCCCTTGTGATGGGCTGATATTGTGGCTTATAGAGCAGGGTGTCTGTGTGATTGTTTGAGTTCCTCTCTCTCATTAGTGACAACATAGCCCACCTCCTCAGATGTGAACAGTTTTCAAGTTTGCCTGTACTACTCACAGCCTTCAAGTGTGCACCTATCCCAGTGTGCGGAGCCTCTTTAATCTAGTGTACAGCTAAGATACCTTTAATCGCTGATAGTTCTTTTTCCCTCACTGGGAGGTTAGCCTTGGCTGGAATAAACTGTCCTGGTGAAGAGAAACAGGTCAACTGCCTTGAAATTCTCTTTGGGCTCAGCTGGTATTTACTAAGATATTAGACAGTTAATTTAGATCAGCGATGTCAAGCTATATGCCTGTGGTCTGAAATCAGCCCCTAGGCTCATTTTCTTTGACAAAGAGAGTGTTTGCCTGCAGACAAAGACTGCAGAGTCTTTTAGAAGAATTTTTTTCCAAGTAGTTGCTGATTTTTAAAAGTTAGAAAATGTACCATAAAAATACAGATTTCCATATTTTCTTGGGAAGTGAAAGATATGACCAACACACTGAGTGCACATTTCCAATGGCAACACCAGATCCAGAGCTGCTAAGGGGAGCCGAGGAGCAGGCGCCCTCTTGACCCAGGTCTGTGCTCTCCAGCTTGCCATCATCCCCACCAGTTGTTCTTATCCCTCTGACTCAGAGGCCACATGTCAGTTTCCATTTCTTATCACACCTGAACTTTTTGTTTTTCTTATGATAGAGTGAGGAGGAATGTGACATATTTTCTACAGTTTACCTCTACCATAAGCAGAAATATGCAAGCCACATGGAGGGCCACTCACTTCTTTTTTTCGTGGCCTGCTTTATTCATTGGTATTACCCGCTGGGAACCTGTGAGTGACTGAGTTTATGACTGTTGCTATAGATAATAGAAGGGCAAGGTGAGTCAGGTAGACCAAGATAAGGATGCAGGAAAGCATGACAGTTTATGGAAAAGGGCAGCTCCTTCTCTGTGATAAGTACTTACCTTGGTTGTGCAGATTTATTGCTTGGAAATGGAGATGGGACTGTCGGAGGGAGAAAAGTCAATGGCAATTAGGGATTATTGGATGTCCTTAATCATTTGCAGTCACATATAGTTTCCGGTTTTCCTCTCTGAGTTTTATTATTATCAAATGGTGGTGTGATTTATTGCAAGTCCCTTGTTTACTGTCCATGCCTGAACTGTGCTAACAGGCAGTTTGTGTGTGAGCCTAACGAATGTCTCTAGGCTAAGCATCCTGTGAGCCATGGTTCCAAAGTCATCGGAGTATGGCACCAGTTAGCCGCTTTGTAACTCTGAAGCCATGCTGAATATTATTCATGTATAAAAATATGTTGTTTCCTCACTTTTCCTGGTCTAGCATTCAAGTTTCTTATACTCTTTAAAATCATTTAAAAATTAATTTCAGAATGACTAATGCGTTCCCTTGGTTCAAATTTAAAAAGTAAAAAGCATATATAGAGAAATGTCTTTCTCCACTCCTGACCCCTATTACCCAGGGCTCTTCATCGAAGGCAAATAATGTAACCAGTTTCTATTTTATTGCTACAGAAATGTTTTATGTGAATGGTTCTCAAAGTGTGGTCTGTATGTCCATCAATGACAGACTGGATTAAGAAAATGTGGCACATCTACACCATGGAATACTATGCAACCATAAAGAAGGATGGGTTCATGTCCTTTGTAGGGACTTGGATGCAGCTGGAAACCATCATTCTCAGCAAACTATCGCAAGAACAGAAAACACTGCATGTTCTCACCCATAGGTGGGAATTGAACAATGAGAACACTTGGACACAGGAAGGGGAATATCGCACACTTGGGCCTGTTGTGGGGTGGGGGAAGGGGAGAGGGATAGCATTAGGAGAGACACCTAATGTAAATGACGAGTTAATGGGTGCAGCACACCAACATGGCACATGTATACATATGTAACAAACCTGCATGTTGTGCACATGTACCCTAGAACATAAAGTATAAAATAAATAAATAAATAAATGATTGTGAAAAAAAAAAAAGTGTGATCTGTAAACTTCCAAGATGCTTTGAAGTGGTCCATGAAATCAAAACTATTTTCACAATGATAATAAGACACCAGTTGCCATGATCAGTGTTGGCATTTTCACAGATGATGCACTGATTTCTTTTGTTCTGGAAAACAAACAAGAAACCACTGGCACATTGATATATATCAAGAGAGTGGCATGAAACTGTAGCAGAGGTCATTTTATTCTTAGATCAGTAACAGATACACACTTACTGATGAAAACATTCAAATTTCACTTAAGAATATTCTTGATGGTACAGGAAAAGCTAATAATTTTATTAAATCTTGACTCTTGAGTACCTATCTTCTGAATATTCTGTCTGATGCTACACAAAGTACATAGGAAGCACTTCTGCTGCATACGGAAGGTACTGTGGTCAACTTAAGAAAAAGCACTTGTGTGATTGAGTTGCAAACTCAAATAGCCAAATACTTCATGGAGCACCATGTTTACTTGAAAGAATGACAAGCAAACCACGCTTAGTCAGAGACTGTTTGGCAAATATTTTTTCAAAAATGAATAAAATAAGTCTGTTACTTGGAAGAAAGGAATGATAGTATGAATTGCAAATGATAAAATTTGAACTTTTAAGTAAAAATTAGAATTTTAGAAAGCTTTTATCTACCACTTTGAGCTCAACAGCTCTCAATACCTGAAAACTTTTCTGTCATAATTGATAGTGGTAAAACATATGCAATTTTTTGATATTGTAGAATAAAATGTGTTAATATTTGGAAGATATATAACTCAGTGGATCGGTATTTTCCAGATCTGTAAAAAATCATGCATAGGTAAAAGAACCACTCAAAGTGGAAGGGAACAATAGATTTTAATGTAACAGAGTATAAATAAGTATTTGATAATATATCAGATACTATAACTAACCTTTGAGAAACTACTAGTTGTCCAGTTTTGTGTAATATCAAAAAACATCCACAATTACCTGAAAAGGCTCTAACAATACTTCTTTGTTTCCTAGCCTCATATCTGCATGAGTATTTCTTTGTATACTTCAACCAGGACAACACAGCACAATAAATTGAATGCAGAGGCAGGTGTAAGTATCCAGATGTATTTTATTAGGGCAGACCTTCAAGTGATTTGCAAAAATATAACAATATACCACTCAACCACTTTTTAGTTTGGAAAACCCAGTTATTTTTTATAAAAATATGTTATTTGTGTTAACATGTAATGGGTTTGCCATTCTGAAATAAACATTTAAATTTTTTCTCAATTTTAATGCTTTTTTTTTTTTTTTTTGAGACAGGATCTCACTCTGTTGTCCAGGCTGAAGCGCAGTGGCATGACCACGGCTGACTGCAGCCTCAACCTCCTGGGTTCAAGCAGTCCTTTTACCTCAGCCTCCTGAGTAGCTGGGACCATAGGCACATGCCACTATGCCTGGCTAATTTTTTAAAAATTATTTCTAGAGACAGAGTCTCCCTACGTTGCCAAGGCTGATCTCAAAGTCCTGGGCTCAAGTGATCCCCCTGCTTTGGTCTCCCAAAGTATTAGGATTACAGGCATAAGCTACCACACCCAGCCTATTTTAACTTCTTATGTGGTAAACATTGGTCAATATAAACCAAGTGAAAAAAGTTATTTGAATTCCCCATTGGGGTGTAAACTGGTCCTGAGACCAAGAACCATTTGTCTATGCATATATTAACTTTTTTCATATCTATGCTACATCCATATTATTTATGTGTATATATGTGTGTGTGTGTGTGTGTGTGTGTGTATATATATATATTTTTTTTACATGGAGTCTCACTCTGGCACCCAGGCTGGAGTCCAGTGGTACAATCTCAGCTCACTGCAACCTCCACCTCCAGGGTACAAGTGATTCTCCTGCCTCAGCCTCCCAAGTAGTTGGGATTACAGGCATGCACCACCACACCTGGCAAATTTTTGTAGTTTTAGTAGAGACGAGGTTTCTGCCATGTTGGCCAGGCTCGTCTCGAACTCCTGACCTCAAGTGATCCTCCCATTTTGGCCTCCCAAAGCACTGGGATTATAGGCATGAGCCACTGCACCAGGCCCATATCCATTATGTATTCTTTTCTTATACAAAACACACTGCATTTACTCTTGCTCCACCTTGCTTTCCTAACTTAACAACACATCTTCAGAACTGACCCATATCAAGACATACAGAGATTCCTTATTCTTTTTATGGCTACATAAATCTCTTTGCAAGAATGTATGTAATTATTTATCTCTTTGCAAGAATTTATGTAATTTTTACACCAATGTCATGCTGATGATTTATTAAAATTATTTTGTTTATACAGACACTGCTACTTTGAATAACTTTGTATCCATATCATGTCAAATGTGTGGTAAGATCTGTAGGACAAAAGTAGAACTGCTAGTCAAAGATTAAGTGCATTTGTAATTTCCATATATGTTGTACAATGTATAAGCTTATAGTTCTTTTAAGAAAGTAAGGTATGTATTACGGCTCTATACAAATAGGCTACATCAGCGTCATAATCTGGATTCACATGAATACAGCAGAGTTGAGGGCTGAGTATGTATACACCTACACAATTTACATGCCTGGAATCAAAAATTAATATTAACTGATTAAAACTTGAAAATATTGAAATGAAAATTAAGTTGGAAAGTCCATTGTAATAGATAAAATGTATTGTTGATTATCCTATATCAATGTGATTTGGGAGAAGGCATAAGTTTTTGGTATTTGTCTGGGTCATGGTTGAAACAATTTGAAAACTTTTGTAGGAAGGCCTGAAGCAGCTGGCACTGACTGCACTAATGAATAGGAGGCCCCGGCATTTTCAAATTCCGAGTTCACAGTGGCCATCCTTACGAAGGCAAGACTTCAGAGCCAGTGGAGATGGATTCCAGGCAAAGACTGTTAAGGAAAAGCAAAACAAATTCTTGAGTTCTTGCTTAGATGCTGCAGGGAAGTGCTTGTAAGCTCAAAAATATGTGATCATTAAGCATCTTTGTGTGCAGGGATGAATTTTTAAAAGAATGTTAACATTTTCAAACAATTTAAAAAATGATAGTCCTCAATTCCCCTCTTCCTGCTCCCAGGGAAACCTCACAAGTTTTCTTGGTGTTTGTTGATTTTTTGGCTCATTGCAGGGTATCCCATATCTTCTATTCTATCTTCACATATCAACGTACATGCCATCTCCTCCAGAATACCTCACCTGGTTCCTGATATGCAACAACCTTTTTTTACTTCATGTTCCCATAGGACTCTGTAACTTTATCTACTACAGGATATATAATGATGTCTTATAACCGCCTGCTTATTGACAATATTTCCACTACATTTTACATCGTGAAGAGAATGATGCTATGTGTCTTATTTAATGCTTTATTCTCAGAACCTACTTTAGTACCTGGCATATAGTAGGTACTCAATAAATATTTGTTGAATTAATAAAAAAACAGAAGGACAATTTTGGCTAGCATACGGGCTCTAGGAATCTCAACAATTTTAATTTAAAAATCCCACATCTTGGCTGGGTGTGGTGGCTCATGCCTGTAATCCCAGCACTTTGGGAGGCTAAGGTGGGTGGATCATGAGGTCAAGAGTTAGAGACCAGCCTGGCCAACATAGTGAAACCCCGTCTGCACTAAAAATACAAAAATTAGCCGGATGTGGTGGCACACACCTGTAGTTCCAGCTACTCTGGAGGCTGAGGCGAGAGAATAGCTTAAATCCGGGAGGCGGAGGTTACAATGAGCCAAGACCATACCATTGCACTCCAGCATGGGTGACAGAATGAGACTCTGTTTCAAAAAGAAAAAAAAAAAAAATCCCAAATCTCTTAGCAACTACTTTAAGCAGCTCTATCTTCACATTATTTGTTTTATTGTTTCATATACAATTTCTAGTAATACTAATACACATAGTATTTCTGGTGTAGATATAGTATGGTTTGATAAAATGTGCAATGTTATTTTCTCCTCTGTTTTCTCTACCTTCTCCCATGACTTTGATGCTATCTGCCTTGTTGGCTGTCAATGGCACCTTTGGCCTAAGAGAAAGAATTAATTCTCCAAGAAGCAACAGGATTAAGCACATAAGAAAATTAGTGATCAATAAACTGGTTAATACACGATGTAACCCAGTGATGGCACTATTAGTACTATTAAGGTACTATTTTCTTTTCTTTTTTTTTTTTTTTTTTTGTTTTGACTGTGTCTCTCTCTGTTGCCCAGGCTGGAGTGCAGGAGTGCAGTGGTATGATCCTGGCTCACTGCAACCTCCACCTCCTGGGTTCAAGCGATTCTCCCACCTCAACCTCCCGAGTAGCTGGTATTACAGGGTGTGTGCCACCACACCTGGCTAATTTTTGTATTTTTAGTAGAGATGGGATTTACAGTTTGAACAAAAATGTATTTCTTTTCCTTGGTTTCCAAACTTTCTTAGGCCAACCAAAGAAAATGGAATTTCAATGTGTGGGTAATTTATCACCATCTCTTAATTATAAAAAAGCTTATATGTCACCTTATTATGAGCAGGAAAAAGTGAGGAGGAATTCATGAAAGGAGCAGTCCCCCAACTTTTTTGGCACCAGGGACCGGCTTCGTGGAAGACAGTTTTCCACAGACTGTGGGTCAGGAGGGCAGTGGGGGAGGGTTTCGGGATGGTTCAAGTGCATTACATTTACTGTGCACTTCATGTCTATTATCATTACATTGTAATATATAATGAAATAATTATAAAACTCACCATAACGTAGAATCAGGGGAGCTCTGAGCTTGTTTTCCTGCAACTAGATGTGGTCTCATCTGGGGATGATGGGAAATAGTGACAGATCATCAGGCATTAGATTCTCATAAGAAGCACACAACCTAGATCCCTCACATGTGCAGTTCACAATAGGGTTCATGCTTTTATGAGAATTCAGTGCTACCGCTGACCTGACAGAAGGTGGAACTCAGGCAGTAATATGAACAATGGTGGTGGTTGTAAATACAGATGAAGCTTTGCTAGCTCACCTGCTCACCTCTTGCTGGGCCCCGGCTCCTAACAGGCTATAGACTGGGGGTTGGGGACCCCCACACTAAAAATTAGAGCATCAGGAAGCTTCTTCTATGTTCCCTGGCAACTCTTCACTTTTCTGTAAAGCAAAATCCTATTCACTTCCTTTGGGAAGACTTCATCTCTCACCCTCTCATTTTGGTAAGAATTTATTATTCCCTCTTCTGTGAACTCCTTTACTCTTTTCCCATACATGATCCTCCCTTTGGGATTGATCTTGTGTCTTCTAGAAAATGCACTGATTCAGGGTCAACCTTGGGTTTTCTCACACCATCCAGGAGGGCTCCAAACCTCTGAGGAGACCTGGCTAACACCTAGATTGCAACTTTGTGAGGCCCTGAGCAAAGGGCCCAGCTTAGTTATGCCCAGAGCCTGGACCTGTAGAAGCTGTAAGATCATAAATGTGCATTAAGTAGCTACCTTTGTGATAGTTTGCTGCATAGTGATAGGTAACAATACACTGCTTTATTGGGAAGATGTATAGTTTATAAGAAACTGATTCCAGCTAATGTTAGATAGAAAAAAAAGGTAGACTTTGTTGGATCAAAATTTGATATGTCACAGAATTGAAGGAAAAGCTAAACCATCAGGCCTTATGGATAACAGGCACAAAGGTGACTGTGAGGGTGTCACTGAGGAATTTTGAGGAGTGGGCTTTGAAATAATCTGCCTACATCCACGCTTGTTCCTTATCCCATGAATCAGATTTTTCCTGACAGACTCTAACTGGCCTCATTCTCATCACCTGCCTATTCCTTGATATCCGGAAGCTTGAGAATGGACCGACCCCAAGACCATGTGGAAGGAGGAAGGAAGCCTCCTAAAGGGAAATTGTGATGTTCTTAAGGAAAACAAAGGAGAGGGATTTGAGACAGGCACACAGAAAAGAAAGCCACTTTTCTACTGCATAGGGTTGTCAAGGGAAAACCATGAGATCATGCATGTAAAATGCTTAGCGTGGTTCTTGGCACACAGTAGTCATTCGATACACTTCGTAATTATTAAGCGTCAGCGGCCTATGCCTCATCTAGAAAGCAAAAGAAAGAACTCTGTTCTTGAAGATGAAGAGAAAAATCCCAATTTGATAAGGGGGGAAGAATCCCCGACACTCAAAAAGACAGGCTTAAATGCCTGTTGCTACCTAGATGATTTACCATCAAAGGGTCATCAGAGGTTAGAAAGGTATAGATTCCAAAGGGCTATTTGTGCTGATTATTGCTATGTACTCAAAATCAAACCAGCTACGAGATATACTCCTCCAAATTCCAGTGGGCCACAGACAGAAGCCAACTATTGGGGCTGTTTCTCTTCACACAAAACTCTTAAAGGTTGGCTCACAGCTTTGATTGTAAGTGGGCTGGATGGTACCTAAGCCCATCCATCCATCCATGCTTAAATCATGGCTTTAAATTTGAAATTTTGGAAAATTAGTTCAGATATGAGATGATGGTTATGTTTACTGAGGATCATCAACCGAATCCATAATATCTGTGTGTACTTGGTATTGAGTGATGTAGATGTGTTCTTGAAGTGAGGCTTTCCTTTGATCTTTTTGTTGACCAATGCCATTCGCTGGTCAGTACAACCATTCTGAGGAAGAACTGTCTATCAGGTGGTATCATTTTGGGCCCAGAACATCACTGATGGCTGGAGTTCACTTCCATTCCATTCTGTTCTACTCCACAAGTATTTATTGAGCTCCCATTATGTGCAATGAACTGTATTAAGTGCTTTGATAGATTAAAAAATGAATAGATAAGACAGAGCTCCTGACCTTAGGGTATTTTATTATCTCAAAAGAGAGACAAACGTTTACAAGGACCAGACACAATACAGAGCAGGATGTGACAAGTGCTAAAATAGATATAGAGACAGAAGAGAGCTTTAAATTTCAAGTGTGCTTACCTGAAGTTTTCATATAGAGGTTGAATTTGAGCCCTTTTTAATCATATGCCCACTAGAACAGGGAGCATTTTATCTGTTTTTGTATTCCTAATTCCTAGCACAGTTCCTGGTACTTAATAGATTCCACTAAAGATGAATTTTTAAATTTCTTGAGGTGTGGAAAAGTAGACATAAAATTTGCCATTTTAACCATTTTTAAGTGTACAGTTCAGTGGCAGTAAGTACATTCACATTGTTATGCAAATATCACCATCTATCTACGAAACTTTTTACATCTTTCAAAACTGAAAGTTCAAGACCTATTAAACAATAATTCTTCATTCCTCCCTGCTTCCAGCCCCTGGCAAATACCATTGTACTTTCTGTCTTTATGAATTTGACTACTCTTGTTATCTCATATAAGTGGAATCATATAGTATTTGTCCTTTTCTGACTGGCCCATTTCACTGAAATGTCGCCAAGGTCCATCCATGTTATAGCATATGTCAGAGTTTCCTTCCTTTTTAAGGGCAAATAATAAATTTTTCACTGGATATATATAACTGCAGTTTGTTTATCCATTCGTCCATCAATGGACATCTCATTTTTGGCTATTGTGAATAATACCACTATGAACATGAATGTACAAATACCTTTTCAAATGAGTTAGAAATTGGGATAGATCAAGAGTAGTCAGAAAGAGGGCATTTCAAGTTCAGGAAATAGCATGAACCAAAGGAAAGAAGAATGACAATGCATTAGACTTGCCTGGTGTGGCTTACTCATGGATTGGGGCTGCACATGGAAAGGTTAATCCGTTCCAGAAGTTGCAGGGCGCTAAGTACCATACCAAGGAGATAAAGTTTTTCTGAAGTTATTAGGAACCATTTAAAAGGGGTTGGAGCAGGTAAGCAACATTACCAACACTACACGTGAAGAATGTAATTGTAATGGCAAAGATGTAGTTAGAAATACAGAGTAATAATCTTGGCAGGAGACAAAGTAGGGCAGTGGCAGAGGAAATAGTACCAGGACGGAGTCGAGTTATTTTTCTTTGTTTGTTTGTTTGAGACAGGATCTGGCTCTGTCACCAGGTTGGAGTACAATAGCACAATCTCAGCTCATTGCAACCTACGCCTCTCAAGCCATCCCCTCACCTCAGCCTCCCCAGTAGCTGGGACCACAGGCATGCCCCACCACGCCCAGCTAAATTTTGTTTTGTATTTTTTTGTACAGACCAGGTTTCACCATGTTGCCCAGGTTGGTCTCGAACTCCTGAGCTCAAGTGATCCACCTACCACAGCCTCCCAAAGTGCTGGAATTCCAGTCGTGAGCCATTGTGCCTGGCTGGGAGTAGAGATATTACAGTGGAACTGCTAATAGGATCTGTTGACCAACTGGATGTGGGTGGCAGGAAGAGGAAGTTGTTGTTAAATCAGTGCCTGAGAGCATGGTGACATTACAAACTGAGATGAAGAATGCAGAGGAAAAAGAAGCAGGCAAAAACAATAGCTACCATTTATTGAGCTCTTTTGTGTTAGGTACCTCACACGCATCATCTCACTTAATCTTGATAATGACCTTGTGAAGTATGGATTATGGTGCATGGGAAGATACTCTGTTTACGTAGAATAAGTTACTGTCTAATATCTAGTAAAGGAGTGGAACTAGGATTCCAACCCAGATCTAATGGCAAATTTCAAACTTAAAAAAAAAACAACAAAAAAAAATACCATACTATTCCATTGTCTTCAAACACATGGAATATCCATGTGGACTCATCTCTCAAAAATTTGGCAATGTAAATTTCAGTTAAATGCTCATGAATAAAAATATAGTCCATCGCTACACAAAGATGACTTAAAGCGATGCTGAGGAAGAACATAAATAAGCTGACTCAGGAGAGACCGTCATGACAGAAGATAAGACCGGAACTTAATTCTGGAAGCACATGTGTCTATCGTGTGACAAGAGAAAGTGGGACTGGGTTTGAGGAATAAGAGAACAGTCAGAACAGTGAATTGACAAAGACGCTGCATGGGAAGGCCATTTCAAAGAAGGGATTAGTCAACACTGTCAAGTGTTTCTAAAATCTTAAATAGGAAATAGACTCTGGCCACTAGATTTGACACTTAGGAAGTCATTGGACAATTTACAGAGAAGAAAGTACATATAGCAGTGTCTGTGGATTGAGGAATGAATAGGAAGTAAGGAAACAAAGAAAGTGAGCATAAACTTCTTGTTTATGAAGTTTGGCAGCAAAGGAAAGGTGAAATTATGGCACAGTATTTGAAGTGATGCAGATTTGAGGAAAGGTTTTCTTTTTGAGGACCTGGAAGATATGAGCATAATTTTTTGGCTGTGAGGAAAAAGCTAGTGGAGAATAGTCAACTGAAAATTTGGGGAAAATAATGGAAATTCATGAAAGACTAGAGACAGGCTGTGATCAGGGGCACATTTCAAGGGATAGTGAGGGGCAGGGAGAAATAGGAATATTCTTTCCCCAGGAATAGGAGAGAAAGAGAGTTTGCAAGTTGAAAGGAAGAGCTGACAGTTTTTGGTGTTTTTTGTTTGTTTGTTTTGTTTTGTGTTTTGTTTTATAGATAGGGTCTCACTCTGTTGCCCAGGCTGGACAGCAGTGGTGAGATTACGGTTCACAGTAATTAGGAACTCCTGGGCTCAAGCGATCCTCCTGCCTCAGCCTTCTGAGTAGCTAGGATTGCAGGTGTGCACCACCATGCTCAGCTAATTTTATTTTATTTTTTAAGATGGGGGGTCTCATGATGTTGCCCAGACTGGTCTTGAACTCATGGCCTCAAGCCACCACACTTGGCCTGAAGTAGTTTACATTGGGATAGAGAGGCAACACTGTGAGGCTGTGGGAAGCTCTGGTGTCAAGACTGGTAAACAGCTGGTTGGGCTAAGGAAGAGGGAGTCAAATAGGGTCAAATGAGTAGATTATCTAGCTTGACTCAGAAGGCTCCTCTGAGTTAGGATGGTTTTACTCTACCGTGAAGGCAACCCATTGAAAGAGTGACTGAGGCCGGGCGCGGTGGCTCACGCCTGTAATCCCAGCACTTTGGGAGGCCGAGACGGGCGGATCACGAGGTCAGGAGATCGAGACCATCCTGGCTAACACAGTGAAACCCCGTCTCTACTAAAAATATAAAAGTCAACCGGGCATGGTGACGGGCGCCTGTAGTCCCAGCTACTCCGGAGGCTGAGGCAGGAGAATGGCGTGAACCCGGGAGGCGGAGCTTGCAGTGAGCCGAGATCCGGCCACTGCACTCCAGCCTGGGCGACACAGCGAGACTCTGTCTCAAAAAAAAAAAAAAAGAAAGAGTGACTGAAACTCAGTATCTTTCACACTGATACATTTTCTGACTTTCCTGAAACTCCACAGAGTTGCCTGATTGAGTTTGGGTATTTCAGAAATCTCCTTAACCTTGAGGTAAATCACTCTTGGGTGATTTTATTGATGGCATGCTGATTTTTACCAGTTTTATTTTTCACTGTCAACAAATTCTAAGGGCATACATGCAGAAACCCCCAACATACTGGCACTGGGAGAGAACTACTTTCTTGGAGAGACTGTCGTAGAAAAGTATGGGGAAATTACTGAGACATGGTGAAATGTTTCAATATTGAATTTCAAAATTTCATTCGTTAAAGACTTCAAACCCATTGAGAAACCTCAGTTTAAAAACCTTTCTATTGATTCTAGTTTCTGAAATAGAACCAGTGCAAGGCATAGCTAGTATAATTTAAAGTAACAGATTGTCTTCTTCTCTTACATTGACATTCCATTCGGCATTCTACGTGAACAAAGTAACGTTCCAGATTTTTTAAATATATAGTTACATTTACTGTATTTATGTGATAAATTCAATTCTAGATATAGGTATTAGCAATTGGAACCATGCTTCAGTTATCTCCCTTATGAAATATAGCATAGGAATGTTATAACAAATATTTAGTTAAAAACCTGAAAAGGGCTTTGAAAATGTAAAAGTGTAATATAAATGCTAAATAAAGATAATATATTCTGAACAGCAGGCTCCTTTGAAATAGGGCCTATGAATCCCATTAACACTCTCTGTTTACATGCTTTTAGGAACTTTTCGGAGGATGTTGCCCATGAACGTAACTCTGATACAATACCTATGGTCTAGTAACCAGCCAGGAAAGACACAACCCAAAGAGCAGCGTAATAATTCACATAAGAATACTTCTTTAAGTCATTTAATAAGTGTGTTTTGCATGCCTTCTATGTGCAGGTACAATTCTGGGTGCTAGGAGTACACAGGGAACAAAACAGAAAAAAGCCTGGCCAGGCACCTGAATAGACTTTCTCAAAGGAAGATATGCAAATAGTCAACAGGTACATGAAAAGCTACTCAAAATCACTAATCATTAGAGAAATGCAAATTAAAGCCACCATGAGATATCACTGAACAGCTGTCAGAATGGCTATTCATTAAAAAAAAAAAGATACCAAATGTTGGCAGTGATGCAGAGGAACGGGGACCCTTGTACACTGTGAGTGGGAATGTAAATTGATACAGCCATTATGGAAAATAATATGGAGGCTTCTAAAATAACAACAAATAAAAATACTATACGACTGAGCAATGCTACTTCTGAGTATATATCCAAAGGATTTGAAATCAGCCTGTTGAAGAGATATCTGCACTCCCATGTTTATTGTGGCATCATTCACTATAGCCAAGATAGGGAAACAACTTAAGTGTCTATCAGCCAATGAATGCGTAAAGAAAATGGGGCATCTACACGTGATGGAAAACTATTCAGCCTTTAAAAAGAGGGAAATTATGCCATTTGTGACCATACGGGTGAACCCAGAGAATATTACGCTAAGTGAGATGAGCTAGACACAGAAAGAGAAATACCAAATATTCTCACTTATATGTGGAAGCTGCAAAAGATTGAACTCATAAAAGGAGAGCATAGAATGGTGGTTACCAGAGGCTACAGGGTGGCTGGGAATCGGGTCAAGGGGTAACGAAGTTCCCGTTAGACAGGAGGAATACACGATAATTATTTCAGATGATGGACATGTTAATTAGCTGGATTCAATCATCCTACATTGTATACATACAGCATCACTTTATACCCCATAAACATATATATAATTATAATTTGTCAATATTCAATAAAAATAAAAACAGGAAAAAGTTCCTTTTAAGAAGTTAACATTTATTGCTTGCTAACCAAGTGCCAAGGATTTTTCTTGGATGCATCCATCAAATCCTCATAACAACCTCATGAGCTGGGTAGTGTCAGTATCCCCATTTTACAGATATAGAAACTGAGGCAAGAGAGTTTCAATAACTTGTCCAAGATCACACATTAGCAAGTAGTGGAGTTGGGATCTGAACCTTGAAATCCAGCCTGAATGTTCCACTAATGAGAAAAAATGACTGGGTACTGGATTGACTAAATTGACCGTCTAACTTGGTCCTCTCTAATTTTGTAAGGCCAAAGAGAATGAGTCATACACATTGCTTGGGGTCTTTGGTTTTTCTATTCCATTCAAAAAATGCCTCAATTTTCCATAAGTGATGAGGAGTTCTTGTTGGGATATCAGTGAAGATAGGAATCCTGCTCTACAAGTAGCCCTTCTGGTAACCACAGAGTGACCAGGCCGCACAAAACTGGAATGACATTTGGGGACAAGAGGACATGCAGCGTCCACTGCAGTTCTGGCACCTTTATCTTTTGGGCCTCCTGCCACCTATCTCTGTTTTTCTCTAACTTATGGCTTCTACTTATGCACAGTTTCTACTGTTTAATCACTAATACACCCATGCTTTTTCTTTCTGAGTTGTTTATTAATCGTTTTTGTAATGGCTATCAACTAACTTTTATCCCCAGTGTCCCCAGTGTCTTCAGTTAATGTGGCCAAGTGTGAGAATATGATTGGGCATTCATATGGGGAAGCACACTCCCTGCTGACTTACAGGCCAACGCTGCTACTCTACTCAGTCCTTAAATTACATGTCCAATCCTGGACCAATCAGCTGTGGCCAGGAGACCAGGTCAAATGGAAAGAACATTCTAGAACCGGGATCGAAGTGTACTGAGGGCTATTGTCACAGGCATGTTCTGAAGTCTGGCTTGTTCCTTCCAATGTTGTTTGTTATATGGCTTCTGAATTTAAGTTTTAAGTGAGTGTGTTATGAAGAATTATAAACTGTCTTTTTCTTTTTAATTTAGAAGTCAGTTGACAGTCCCATATTATTCTATTCTTTTGAATATGCCGGCAATATTTCTATCTTACCTTCTTCATATCTAAATGAAATGATAATATATATGCACATCACATCTTTATATATTTAATTTCCTTATGATGTTTAGAATGTGATACATATTATAATCCTTTCCTCACCTGATGAGTACTATACCCCTTTTTCCTCCCTCAGCATTTCAATTAATTTCACTATCACAAACTTTGTGCTGAGTGTTGGATACAGATATATCACAAGCAAGAGATTGGTATTCAACTGAAAAGACCTATAAGAACATTTCAGTGTTATCTAGAACATTAACAGGAAGACCAAACTCAGCTCTTACAAATATCAATGATAAGAATGTTGGCCAAATCAATGTTAACATCATTTTTGTAGTTGGAAAAACATAGAGCACACAATTACATGGGCTAAAAAAAATCAATAACTTGACTCACATGTAACAGTAAGATAATACATTAAAAGGATGATTTCAAGAATTGTTCTTATAGAAAATTTCTACAGAAAGATTCAATTTTACCTTAAGATAGACTTGTGACCAATAGCACACATTGTAACATGAGGGACCAGGGTTAGGAAAGCAGTCTGTGGCTACGAAACAGATCAAAACTAACTAGCCATTAGGGAATGAAACCCATGACCTTCATCTCATTAGTACCAGGCTTAAGCCAAGCTGAATGAGCTATTCATTGATAACATTATGATACCTAACAGATGGATGAGCCTTTACTCTTTACTTAAAAATCCCTTTCTCAGTTCCATATTATTTGAAATAAAATGTGATTATGTTGCTGTTATGTGAGAAGGGGTGGGGAGATACATGGCTTTCAAAGAGACTTCAGAAATCAGACTGAGCGTAGTGGCTCATTCCTGTAATTCCAGCACTTTGGGAGGCTGAGGCAGGAGGATCACTTGAGCTCAGGAGTTTGAGACCACCAGAGCAACATAACGAGATCTCCACCTCTACAAAACATAAAAAAAATCAGCCAGGCATGGTGGCATGCACCTGTAGTCCTAGCTGTTTGGGAGGCTGAGGTGGGAAGATCATTTGAGCGTGGGAGGTCGAGGCTGCAGTGAGCTGTGATTGCGCCACTGCACTCCAGCCCAGGTGACAGAGCGAGGCACTGTCTCCAAAACAAAACAACAACAAAAACTCCAGGAAGCAGGGCCAATTAAAAGGAGAAAAAAAAAGGGAAAAAAATCAATTACTCTGTTTACTTTGTCTAAGTAGGGAGAGAATTGAAGCTCCTAAAACGTGAGGTGACATGCCTAATGGTTCCCAGTGGTAGTGGCAGAACTGGATTAGAACACCAGTCTCCTGGACTTCACTCCTGGGCACTTTCAATTTGTGAAGGGCTGGCTCATGGAAAACGTAATCCTTGAATTTTTCCAGGACATGAGGGACCTGTCTTATCAATGCAGGACAAACATAGTGTTAGGAAAAGGGTGTTAAGCGTTTGTTTGTTTGCTTGTTTGTTTTGAGACAGAGTTTCGCTCTTGTTGCCCAGGTTGGAGTGCAATGGTACAATCTTGGCTTACTGCAACTTTTGCCTCCTGGGTTCAAGTAATTCTCCTGCCTCAGTCTCCCAAGTAGCTGGGATTACAGGCGTGCACCACCATGCCCAGATAATTTTGTATCTTTAGTAGAGACGGGGTTTCACCATGTTGGCTGGGTTGGTCTCAAACTCCTTACCTCAGATGACACACCTACCTAGGCCTCCTGAAGTGCTGGGATTACAGGCATGAGCCATCACGTCCGGCAGGAGCTAAGGTTTCTAAAATGAAGTTCATGCAGCATCGACATTCCAGGATGGAGTACAGTGAGAAGTTCTGAGTGACATCCATGAGGGTGGGGGATGGGGTGATGAGAAGCTTAAAAAATTCCCTGGAGAGCGAGTACAGTGATTGGTTTAAAACATTTTCTACGTCAAATGACTTTAGCTTTGGTATATTTGGGAATGTAGTAACCTGAAATCATTTTGGGGTGGACAGGTTTGGGTATAAACAAATAAATATAAAGAAAAATAAAGGAGTGAGCTCATAGCTGAATGTGGGATGTCAGGGAAGTTATAGACCTGAACCTGAAGCATGGATTTGGTATTTACATGTGGCAGGGTAGAGGAGGGTGGAATGAGAAGGTGGGAGAGTGGTAAAGGATGATGAGATTAAATGATGCTGGAAAGAAGGCATTCATCATGAATCATTAACAAGTGAGTGAATGGCGGAAGGTGGAAGGGATGGCAAAGAAGCCTCTGCTAGTATATTACCATTTAGTGAACAGATGGGAAAGGTCCGGTAAATAGTACACATTTACACGAAGAATAAAATCATGTTACCTAGCTTCTAATAATGTATTTTGCCTCTGTTTTGGATAATGGCACCAATGGATTCTTTGTAGAAAACTTTGACAGCAGACTTTGAAGTCATTATTCCTACAAGTGAGTACTTTCAAAATCTTTACTATCCTGAACCACATCTTGAGAAAAATTGAGATGAGGTTTTAATAATGATCTCCGGAGGAGAAAGACAGTGTATTGTAGAGAGCCCCAAGTCATTCTTATTTCTATTAGTGAACCTCCGTCAGTACACTTTCTAGGCAAGTGTTTCTTGCTCTTGAAACACTTCTCTGATTGGTTCATGTTCCCAGACACCTTCTGGGAAGAAGGATGGCGTCATGTACCCTGGATGTTTGTCCTTCAAGAATCAGCTTAGCCATCACTTCTACTGGAAAGCCTTTCCTTATTGCCACTGGTGCTCAGCTGTGTTTGCTCTACATACCTCTGCTATAACATTTTCCATATAACATTATTGCAACATAATGCCCAATTTACTACACTGTCTCTCTCACCAGGCTGAATTCCTTGTAACTGGGGCCTAGTTTTGGTCATCTGTTTATTCCCAGCACCTTGCAGAGCACTTAGCACAGGTAGGCCATTAATACACATTTAGAGACTGTTGAACCAGTATCTCTGAAAACGTATGTGCAACAGAAATATCTAGAAATTTTCTTGAGAGAAGGAATCTAAAATGGATTTTTCAGAAAGAGGAATCTAAAATTAATTTAGTTTCTTTGGGGGCAAGGTCTTAGTTTTGTACATAGTTCATGCCCTTTCTTTCCTCCTTCTCCTGTAGTTTGCCTTTGGCCATTCCACTGCTTATTATTCAAGGGCTAGAGAGAAAAGGAGAGAAGCTGAAATTCAGATCAGTTAATTAAGCTGTTTGGGAATAGCTCTGAAAAGGGTTGAATGTGGTGGTGGGTGAAATCAATAGTGAACTGGTGGTTTGAGATCATCTATAGCTCTCACTACCCAGTCTTCTCTACTTCACACCCCTCAATCAACGGCTGTTCAACATATGAAGCATTTTATAAGGTCATTCCAGCTTCACAGGATTTGTCTCTTTGTTCTGGAGTACCTGTTAAGGCATATGTCCTGATTTTTGGTTTGGAGAATTTGGTCAGCACACCAACCGTAGATATATCGGGTGGTCTGCTTCTATAGAGTAATTTCATGGTCCTAAGGAAAGAATTTAAGAGTTTATTTTCTGAAACTGGTTCAAGAAACATTCCTTAAGTGAAAAAATTCAATCAAGAATAATATTCCCTACATTTTGGAGAAGGATTTTTAATATAGAACTTCCATCTGTGATATATTTAAATTCTAGGCCTCAGGCAGCAGTTTCAGAAAAGAGCCTCCTTTACCCTTTATTAGATGCAAAATAAATAGTCTACTTTGCGGATGGGGACTTCCCCTTACCTCCCCACCCCTGCGAAATCTAAGACATGCTTCCCTCATTCCTAAAATCACACATGCTACTTTTTTTTTTCACACAGAAACTCTGCTATTGACATCAAAATATTTATTAAAACTTTAATTACTCGAATTATTTTGTAAGTACTCCTATTCAGTAAAAAAAAAAAAAAAAAAAAAAAAAAAAAAAAAAAACCGGTGAGGCTGTCCTAACCGCGACCTGCAGTCAATGCGCGGAAAGCTGTCAATACTGAAATGTAATACTCTCTTGATCTAGTTTTGACGCTTTAACAAAGACAGGTTTTGCCATTTAGGACCGCTCAGCCATCTTGACTGAATACGTTAAGAGGGTAGTCCTGGACCTGCTTATTGCCAAGGGACTTTCACAGTGATTTCTAAGTTACTGTAGGAATCTCAGCCTATCACTCGACAGAGGCC
This sequence comes from Colobus angolensis palliatus, assembly GCF_000951035.1. Classification (NCBI taxonomy): domain Eukaryota; kingdom Metazoa; phylum Chordata; class Mammalia; order Primates; family Cercopithecidae; genus Colobus; species Colobus angolensis. The sequence continues at coordinate 1,191,567 of NW_012116511.1, read as the reverse complement.
TAACATGTTGGAGCTGTCAATAAAGATCTGCACTTTGGAAGCGGAAAGAAGGCACAAGTTTTATATGCACACTTTCTTTATTATGCATTCTTCCAGCCATCAAAGAGGGGAAGATTGTACTCTCCCAAAGCTTACAACTTTGTTACTTTTCATGACCTGTAGCATGTATTTAGCCTTTGGGTAATGTTTGTGCAAGACTAAGGCCCACTCTTTAATGGCTGAATGCATACATTTCGCAGCACATGGTGGATTCGCTGCTCTGAGAATTGCCTTTAAAAAAAGTAAAGTGAAAAATAGACAAAGAAATCTGGAACCTTAGCAGTGTTTCCTATTTGTTTGGACTGTTCCTGAACCAGCTCTGTGGCGGTGACCAGGCCATTGAAAAGATGCACCTGAAACAGGATCTGCGGGCAGCTGCATTTGCCACCCGGCTTTATTGCTGCTTTCCAGCGGCGAAGGCGCAGCAGCAGTAACAGGGAAGCCAGAGCGAGCCTCCCCGGCGGCGGCGGCGGCGGCGGCGGCGGCACCGGCACCAGCGCAGTTTCCCCTCTCCCCAGCCCTGACTCTACGCGCACATGCGCACTGCGCCCGCAGCCCTGGACCATTTGTCAGGACTACTCGTGAGACGGAGAAAAAAAAAAGAGAAAATTTGGGGGTAAGAAGCGGTTGATCGGATCTAATCTCTAATTAATCTGAAGATTTGTCCGTGCAAAAGCCATTCATTTATTTTTCTGGGTGAGGATGAAAGTTAAGAGCCCTATAGAGGGAAGGAAGCGCACCCTCGTCTTGTGAAACAGATCAGGGGAGGGGAGGGACAGAAGGGGTTTCTCCCCCACTTCTCTGCGCCTCTGGGAAAGAGGAGAAAACTTAATCCCGGGGAAAAAAGTGGGCAAGTGACTCGGAAACGGCTGGAGAGGGAGTCTCTGGGCATCTCACTCTGAAGTAGTGAGTGCGAGTGTGAAAGAGGAACAAAAGAGAGAGAAAAGAGAAAGGAAAAAATGGGGGGAGGAGAGACTTGTATTTTTTTCTTTGCGCGCACACGGGGAAGGGTGTGGGGGGCCGTGCGGAAGGGAGCCGGGGCGAGGCGGGGAAAAAAGTGGGCAAGTGACTCGGAAACGG
>NW_012116511.1:1153786-1189187 GCF_000951035.1 Colobus angolensis palliatus | reverse complement strand
GCCGGCGGGCGGGGAGGAAAACTTGAGAGCCCTGGAGGGGGAGGAGGGCACGGTGGCACGGGCGGGGGGAGGGCGCAACTTTTGGACTGGTGGTAAAACTTTAATTACCGTTCAAGAAAAAAAAAAGGCCCTGCGATTCCCCCCTCCCCCCGTCCCGGTCAAAGCACGGCCCGCAGCGCGACCGTGAGAGAAAGTTTAAAAGCGGGCGGGTTCCTCCCGGGTCCCCGCGGAGGGCTGGGGGCGTCGGTCTGTCCGCCTGCGCTCGGAGGGAGGTGGGGGTAACTAGCTGCTCTCCGGGGCGCGGAGACCGCGGCTCTACCCCACCCTTCCACGGGAGACGGAGGTAAACGTTGCTTCGGTTTCCCTTCTGAGTCCCCCTGCTGCCACCACCCCGCTTCCTTTTCCTCCCCCTCCCCGCCGATTTTTTGAGGGGACCCGAAAAACGGAGTGCCTTTCCTTAGGCAACTTCCTTGGGCACTGTGAGCAGGGCCCTCCCCCTTACCGCCCCCACCCCCAACGCCCCGCATCCATTGGCCCGCTTCTTATCCAACTCGGGGCCACCGCCAGAAAAATGCATTCGAGATCATTCAGAGTGCATAGAAACAAAAATAGATTTTTAATTGTTAGGTTAGGGGAAACTGAGATGAGAAATAAGATTTTGGGGTGGGGGGCGCGGCCGGGGCGAGTGCGTCCAGTTCTCCTTTTGGTTTTCCTAGAGCGTTGTTTGTGATGTCTTTATTGGTTTAGGGAGTCCGAGAGGCTCTGTGCTGGCTATCTCGGTCGCGTGGATTTTTGCGCAAGTTTTTAGAAAAACACTGACTCGAGTAGAGAGCATTTCTCCGGAAAGTTTCAAGTGCAGCAAAATAGCGAACGTGCAAAACTGGCCAAGGGGAGACCTCTAGTGGTTAAACGCGTCTTTAAGTTCGGAAGGCCGAGAGCAAAGTTTGGCCTTTACTTGTAGCTACGTAGTCCGTTCAGACGTGGAAGTAATTAGAGGACCTGAGCGAGCAGCCAGATGTTGTGTGAAAGGATGCTGATCAGAAATCGAAGGTTTAGTAAATCGGAGCAATGAATTCTGAGGACTCAGACCCTGTAACTTCCATCCGACATGAGTTATGTGGGAAAAACACTTTGCTTTTATTCTGGGATTTGAGATTGATCGCTCCCTGATTTGGAAACAATTGTTTGCGTTTGCATTTATCGGTGTCTGTACCTCTGATCAATTTTTAATTACGAGTTTCAGCTGATGACTTCATTTTGAATGTTAATAAAACTGCGAAGTTGAAATGTGTTTAAAACTTTTGAAGAAATGGAAAAGACCTTTAGTTGATATTTGCCTTTTATATGAGCTGTTCGTTTTACTTTCTGATAAATATAAGGCAATTTTAGGTAGTTTCTTAGCTGTATAGTTATGTAGAGTCCGAATAAGTAGTCCCTTTTGGTTCTAAGACTGTAATTTTGTTTCACTGAGTACGAAATTATTTCTGAATACTTGTATAATTTGTGATTTAAAGTCCTTAAATGTATGGGTTAAAACTGTTTATATAATATCTATTCTTTTTCCAGTGTGTATTCTGTAAAATATCTTTAATTTTAAAGATAAAAGCAGTGAGGGAAATTAAAGTTGACTCAAATGATCCTTGTAACTTTCACCTGCCTGTAATATACAATAGGAGACACTTTATTGGGTGAATTTAGGACATGGGAATGATAGGAATGATTAAAATCCATTTCAGCTCATCTAGAACCAGCTTATTTTATTTTAATTTACCGACTGGCATGGTGTAAAATTATGCCTAAGTGATTCAGAATGTAAACTTCTTAATTGGGGATTGTGGATTTGAAGGTTTCTTTTTGATGACAGTGTTTTGATTTTACCTTCCCTCTCTTTAAACCAATGATAGAACCCTTAGGAGAAATCTTGAGAGTGGACAGCAATTGTGAAGATCGCCAGAGAGTTCTGTGTTTCACCACCGCCGAAAGGTAAGACCCGCTTGTTGAAACAAATTTCTTGACATACCTGCAAATGTTAAAAAGCTGCATTTGGAGATCAGGAAGGGGAGTATGAGACAGGGTTGGCAGAAAAACATCATTTTGTGGGACTGCTTTGAATGCGTGAATGTATTGACACTAAGTGTGATTGTAGTTTGAATGAAACATTAGGAAGTTATGAGATTGTCCTGGATAATCTTTGTATTGGCTTACTTACTAGATTCTTAATTAGGATTTTAGCACCTGTTTTCTACTGAAAGTAAATTGTCTTATTCTTTGGAGTTGAAAAAGTAGAAAAACTGGAACAAAAGGGTTGTAAATTAATATAAGTGTTACATTGTTATACAGTGATATGGAAGATTCTAGAACTCTAAATGTCTTAGGGGGGCCAGTGGTAACATTTTGTGAATGAAATTCACATTGAGTACTTTGGGGGTATTTGTCACATAACTTCTATGACTTAAATCCAAGATGGGCCGACTTGTGCCAAGTACCATGTTGCACGGTTATGAGTGTGAGTTTCAGTGTGTTAGCTTAGACTTGTCAACTTTTGAACATATCTCCAAAGGGAATACAGCTGTTGTCTACCAATACCTCTTTGGTAATTTTGGAGGGTGTTGGCTTCTTTCCAGTACTCCAGGACCTCCTTTTAGGGCAAAGGTCATTCTCAGGCAGAGGGGCAGCCATCTCTGGGGGTGGAACATTTCAGTACATTTATGCTACTCCAGTGCTTTCTACTGTTTATACCTTTTTCGGTTTTGTTTTTTTCTTCCTTTAATCTTCCCCTCTCTTTTTCTGCCTGTTTTTCTGTCCTGTCTTGAGTAATAAAGGGGTCGCTAAATCTTGTTTGGCAAAAACAAAAGAAAACCAAAATTAACCTACCTTTTAAAGCAGAATTAACAGCCTTCATTGGGCCAGATGTGATCTAGAAGCCAAAATGAATAATTATTGATATAAAAATGATTAACAGGAGTTTATTGTTTTTTGCTGCTCGTGGATCGTTTTGAATTGTGTAATTAGCAAAATAAGTAGATGTGGTCCATGTAGTATGCAGCAGAGACAATGAGGCAAGGACAGCTATAGGAGGGTCATGCAGACAAGTGGGGTTCAAGTAGAGTAAAATCTGTTTCCTAAGATGGTGAGTTTCATGTTTAAATGTGCTGACTTGAAGACACTGCTTGTTTTTCTTTGTCTGGGAAGTCACTGGGTCTGTGGATAGAATGCTAGAATAGGAATCAGAAGACTAAATTCAATAACTAGATATATCACCTTGTATATGTCACTCTACCTCCTTTAACCTCCATTTCCTCATCTGCAGAGTGGGAGCAATACTTGCCTTGTATCTTTTGTTAAAAGAAAATAAAATCAGATTTTGAGAACCATAAAGAGTTATTCAGATGTATAGTGGTCATATCATTTTACCTTTGTCAAGCTTTATGAAGGGCTGGAGGTAGATTGTCTAAGTCAGAATATATTGATTTAACTCTTGGCTAAAATGTTTAGATTGGTTTCTGATGTGTGTATTATATGGATTTCTCAGAATATTTCTAGGAGTATAGCTTGTCTTGAGAAAAAAGTGATTTCCCTTGTATACTGTTGGCTCTTTGAGGGAGGAGACCATGCTCTAACATGGTGCAGAATATAAAACCTGAAATTTATTTATCCCAAACTAGTCATTGAATAAGTAGAAGGAGTAAATGAAAGAAATACTTTAAAATGATGCCTAATTGTGAAAATGGTAGGGTGATGAAAGTAGAAGGGTTGGTGTGAGGGGAATTAATGTACTGTAATTAATATTTTAGTTGCATGAGTCTGCTGGGAGATGAGGATGAGAAAATAGGTAACTGGAGTAGTAATGATTTAAACTAACTATAGGGGCCAGAACATGAGTCCTCTGAATGACTGAATTTAGGAAAGGTCCAAGTAGGGCTTTTCCTCCTTGTTTTCTAGACCTCTTTGGCTGCAATCTAATTATAGCCAACTATGTAAAATCTAGATTAAAAAAAATTGCAAGTACTATCTGTTGTTATTTTCGATTTGATGCTACTGAACCTGACAAAATAAACCCTGACAAGTTTGAGTTTTATTTCATCTCCACTCTTTGGAGATTATCCAATCAATGTTCTAAGAATCCAAAAACCCAATAGGGGAGGAAAAAAGAAGTCTATGTCCTGTTTAATTAGTCCCTGAGTAATTGTGAGTTGGTTCTTAAAGAATTTCGACTGGGTTGGGAGTTTATTTTTAAGAATTCCATATTTCAGCCAGTGTTGTTTATAGTAGTGCAGTTAGGATGGGGAATTTATGAGAGAACTTACTTTATGTGGTGTGTGGGATATACCGTTGGCATCCCAAGGATGAATATACCGTTGGCATCCCAAGGATGGGTAACTTGAGTGATCCCTGCAGTATTGTTTCTGCTAGTTACTTAACCAGTTTCTTTCTGAGCTCTTACAGTGTTGAACACTTAAAAGACTAGATCCTTGCTCTTGAGGAGTTCTAGAGATCCTTACTCTGGGAGTAGACATAATGAGCTCTTCTAATAATAGTGTAACAGTTTCACATGGTACCAGTAGGAAAGGATGAGGGCTTCAGCACTCTTTGGAGCTGTTGAGCCAGGAAACATGGATTTCTGGGCTAACTGATGCAGAACGATGGCATATTTTCCAATACACATAGCACAATATAATGCATTCCTCTTTTAGTGCTTCGTCTTCAGAAATGAGTAAGAAGCCCTTCACCCACTGTCAAGGAATGCCTGAATTGTGTGTCTAGCAAGGGTCTAGCAAGATGGATCGAGGTGATTCTTTCTTTGACCAGTGTGTTCGCAAGGTGACTTTCTGGTGAAGACCTACACTGTCTTCCACTGATACCACTTGCTACTATTGAGGGATTTGTTCCTTACAAGGATTTGGGGATGCTTATAACATAGGTAAAGATACTGTATTTAGAGAGAACTATTTATACGTTCATATGTGTGCACATTTATACATGACATCTTGAAGTTCAGTGGATCCATGGAAGATATATTTTGTAAAGGGCTTAATTATCTAATAGAATATTCTCAGATTATCTCTTTACTGTATTAAATTATTTCATTGATGGTTGTGGATGTAAGTCAATAGTGGGAAATTATGAATGGATTTGTATTGACTGTGGCAGCTATGCAGTGGGTGGATGAAAAGAAGCACCAGGAAAGGGTATCCTTGGTATATAACTTTAAGCTTGATTTATGAAGTAAAATTGGGGAAGACCTTTAGAAAATTCCCATTTGGGAGACAAGATAGTTTGGAGGAATGAACAAGGGTCTTTGAGAGGAACTTGAGTAAAGTTAAGTTGGGTGATCTTGGATGAGGGAACTTTCTTCATAAGCTGTAGTTTCTTTCTGAGTAGACTTGGAATTAATTAGTTGGATGGTTATTATAAGAATGGCATGCATATTATATGTAACGGCAAAATGTCTTTTGCCTTATTATTCTTTCTCCCATATACACTGTAAATCAGTGTTTTGTGTTCCAGCAACACATATTTATTGAGCCTCTATTTTGTGTAAATTACTGTTGTGAACTGCTTCACAAAATCAACAATTAACAGCAGGGTTGAATGAATGTATGTGTTGGGGCTACAAAGACATCGAGCACCAGTCCTTGGGCTCAGTGTGTTCCTAATCTAGTTGGGGAGATAACCCATGCGCATACGATGGCAATTAACAAAACAAAGCCATGGTTAAGTATGGGTGAATGGTAGATAAATGCTGTAGACACTGTGATGGCATCTCTGGATGTGGTGGGAAGTGTGTTCCTGTGATAGGACCCGGCAGACAGGGTTGCTCTTTGCAAAACACTATGAAGTGTTGATATACGATGTTAAGTGCAATTGTATATCGAGTGCCTTCTGAAGATCAAGCATTAAGCTAGATGCTTTATATTTATTTATTCATCCAAAAATACTTCGAGTGTTTTCTGTATGCCGAGGTACTTTTCTAGGCACTGACTGTTACCTCTCATACTTTCACTGACCTCCAGCACTGGGTATTATTTTTTGTCTCTTAGAGCAAACTGGTGCTCAGAGTTACTTAGTAACTTGTTCGTATCATGCAGTTTGAAAGGGGTGGAGTCAGGGAAAATGATACTGGCATATGATTGATATATCTTTAGGTTTTTGATTTTCAAAATAGTAACACATAGAATATTTTAAAAACAACACATTTCCAGATTAATGTATGTGCTCTTTTACATTGGTTTACTAAGATGAACAATAATGAACAGGTATAAGAAAAATAGATGGGAAGAAAAACTGGCTTTACTTTCTTCTTTTTTTTCTTTTCAAAACCAAGAATTGAGAAAAGACCAATTATTGAATTATTCTGAAAAGAACACACTGGTCTAGCCCATGGCCTTGAAATAATCACAAACTGTTGATAAAACATTACTCAGAATAGGTTTGGGAAACACTGGGCCTATTTATATAAAGATTTCATTTGTTCTCTGTAGGAAGAGACCCAATAAGGTAGTAGGACTAGTTATGAAAAAAATATATATATAAAAAGCAGTCAGTCAATGAAAGAGTGGGACCTGAATCTACCAAGGCAGGCTCAGTAGGTTATGAAATTTACTCTAAAGCCAGGATTGTAAAAGAAAAGAAGAAAATTAAAATAAGAGAGACAATGATGGGGAGAAAATGGAGGGGTGGTGTGGTAGAAATGTGTCCTAGAATCAAAGTAAAAGATGAAAACAGGGAATATGACTAAGATCCTGAGCAAGAGTGCTATAATTACTGATGTTATACACTGTAACCAAAAGAGTATGTCCCATGTTTGCAAAATGAGGTGAAGAGTCTATTTTGACTCATCGGTTGGTTTTGTATTGCAATGGGAATTATATCTCTCTGTTATATGAGTTATGGTGGATCAAGCAGATCTTCATTTTGACTTAGAAGGATGCCATTGTGGGCATTGATTACAAGGTAATGAATGGGCTGCTTCTCTTTTGTTGAAGTTCTATTTAATACATTTTTTGAGCATATACTATGTACCAGACCTTTTAAAGGCTGGATCATATCTTTATATTATATAAATTTTGTGGAATTAAGCTAGTTTAGTTACCAGAACATTTTGGGTATGATTGGTCTGGCACCAAAATCAGTTGATTATTTTTCTCCATCCATTACATTGTTGAACCCTGAATAGTGAATTGAAATTCCTAGGTGGTCAATCTGGTCTGGTTATTAAATGATCTTAGTAATTAACTGTATTGGTTTGTGGTCTAATTGGGTGGACTTGAGGCTTAGCTGTTCAGTCTATTGATAAGCAGGTTGGCTACAAATGGTTATCAAGATAAGCCTGTAGACTTGACTTCTGTGAAAGAAAAACAAAATCTAGCCAAATCTAATTCATTACATGCAAAAGAGAAATCAAGTGTAAATCTTTTAATTTTAGCTTTATGTTCTATAAAAATATGAAGCAAAATAAGAAAAAAGAAGATACTACTTTTAGCGTTAAAAATTATGAAGTAAAATAAAAAAGAACAAGAGAGTACTTTTAGTTTTTCTTTTTAAATTTCAGTTCATGCATATTTAGCATATGCATAGAAATATCTGTGTCAGGTTTTTGTTCTTTTTATGGCCCTTGAATCCCTCTAATGGGTGTAAAATTTCTATTATTACCCTTCTAGTATAGTATGTTGATGATATGATAGCACTTTAAAAAATATTTCTGACTCAAATTGAGATATAGTCTGTACGTTGAACATGAATTTCAAATAAAAGCATTTAATGAGAGTCTATTAAATATGCCATAGGCCCGTTAATGTCAGTTTGTGATTTCACTTTCTGTGTACCTTTTTTTTTTTTCTTTCTTGAAAGGCATTTTTCATTTTCTGTTCCTTCTTTAGAGGAAGTAAGTAGGTTAGGCCACAGAATCTCAACTAATTCGTCCTTCTTACAGTAACACAGAAGGGCAGGAAGTTGAGATTTTGTAAAGGTTGCCTTTGGTGACTACCCTTTGCATGTGATCTCCATGGCAGACAAGGTAGCAAATCAGAGAGACCATTGCGACATTATGAATAGGATCGTTCACATTAAAATATGACTAGTAGAAAAAGGGACAGTGTTTCTGAGAAAATATCAGTAAGATGGAACCGCTGTAATGACTGATTTCATGTTTAAAGGCAGCAAAGGCAGCATGGATTAGTTCACACTCAGGTGTCTCCTCTGCAGGGATGGATGAGAATGGAAGACCCAGCTTCTCAAGGATTTGTTCTTGATGCTGCTAAGATTTCAGTTCTCACATTGTAATAATGATCTAGAGTTTTTCCTGCCTAAAATCTATGAACTTAGGTCCTTAGGGCAGATTTCACATCTCTCCACAACAGACATTAAATTCCAATATGTGTGTGATTCAGAGTTCTTATCAGGCAGAGTGAGTAGAATATCAAAGCTGGTCTCTGTCATGCTTGATTTGAAAGGAATATTTTTCTTCGTAGCAATGTGTGTTTGTTGAGAGATGCTTCAAGTGTGAGTTTAGATTTTTCTCTTATCCTTATTGAATAAGTCTGTTTAAGAGGTTTGAATTTAACTTCTTTTGATGTGTTCTCCACTGACACTTATATAAGGAGAGTTTCTTGGAGTGGTGATGTTATGCTTCTGCCAAAGAGGTAAACAAATACGTAGCAGCCTAGTTAGAATTTTCACTGGAGAATATGAGCTAGATGGACAGATGAAGGTCTTTCTCTGATTTTTCCTGTCCCCAAGCCCCTTCCATTCCCCTCCAGTAGTGTAGTGTATTTTCCTCTTCTCTTTTATTGATTCATTTGATAAGTTTTATCAATACCTACTAAGGATATGCATAAGAGATAACAAAATGGGTAAATCAGGGTCTCTCTGCTTCAAAACCTCCTGTAAGTAGATGATCAAGATACAATGTCATAAGCATTATAATCAGTGTATAGATTCTGTCCTCCCAGCCCACTTATGTCCTGGTCCTGGCGTCTTACTTGCACATACATACTCCAGTGCTCCTATAGAGAAACACTCCCACTGTTGCCCCTTTGGGGATGATGACCCAGAGCTTTCATCTCTCTTTTTTGTACTGGCCTCTTGCTTTAATCTCTCACAGCACTTTCTGTTTGCCGCTGTACCTACCAGCTCTCGTGAAAGCAGGTCCTGGAACCACATTTGGTATGTGAGGACGTTTTTATGCCTCCTCAGCAAAAACGTCATAGTAAGGTTGCCAATGGCCTAGTCCTGAGTAGTTTCTCAGAAATTACGTCCTTTTTATTTTGTTGGCAGTTAAATTTTTTTTTCTTTATGAGAACTTGGCAAAACTAACAGCTATTGACCTTACATCAGTCTCCCAAATTCACTTTGAAATCTACTTGTCCGTGAAATCTGAGTCGTATCATTGTTTTTGACTGCCCTGCTGCCCACCTCCCCTATCCTCATCTCTGGACTCCTGAGAAATTAAATAGGCCTTTTTCGATGTGAAGGTGTTGGCCGTCATACAGTTTTCATTCCTCTGCCCTGTGAGACTTCAGAGATCTGATAAACTGGTGCTTGGAGGTCATGTGTACCCTGGAGAGCTCCTCCCCTCCCATCTACTCCCCTGCCCTTCCCTCCCCTGCCCTTCTCTTTTTGAGTCAGAGTCCCACTCTGTCGCCCAGGCTGGAGTGCAGTGGGTGGTGCGATCTTGGCTCACTGCAAGCTCCGCCTCCTGGGTTCAGGCGATTCTCGTGCTTCAGCATCTACAGTAGCCAGGACTACAGGCGTGCACCACTACACCCAGCTAATTTTTGTGTTTTCAGTCACCACCACACCCAGCTAATTTTTGTATTTTCAGTAGAGATAGGGTTTCACCATGTCGGCCAAGCTGGTCTTGAACTCCGCACCATTTTTGATTTGCCTGCCTTGGCCTCCCAAAGTACTGGGATTACAGAAGTGAGCCACCTCTCCCGGCCACTTGTCTTTTCTTTAGAATAACTGTAACTTTTATATAGCAAGCATTCACTATGTGTAAAGCACTCTAGTGTGCATAATTTTTTTTTTTTAAGTTTTTACACCTCGATGGAGTAGATATACCTAACCCATTTTACAGATGAAGGAGCTAAAACTCAAGAAAGGTTAGGTACCATGGCTAAGATTATACAGCTAGTAAATTGTGAAGCTAAGTTTTAAACCTGTCCGGGTGTGGTGGCTCATGCCTGTAATCCCAGCACTTTGGGAGGCTGAGGCGGACGGATTACGAGTTCAGGAGATCGAGACCATCCTGGCTAAACACGGTGAAACCCCGTCTCTACTAAACAAAATGCGAAAAATTAGCCGGGCATGGTGGCGGGCGCCTGTAGTCCCAGCCACTCGGGAGGCTGAGGCAGGAGAATGGCGTGAACCCGGGAGGCGGAGCTGGCAGTGAGCTGAGATCTTGCCTCTGCATTCTAGCCTGGGCAACAGAGCGAGATTCTGTCTCAAAAAAAATAAATAAATAAAGGATTTCAACCCAGGCACTAGGGCTCCAAAGCCTTTGCTTTCCACTGTTACATTAAATTGTCTTCTAGGTTGACTAAAATACAATGTGTGTTGGCAGCGTCTTGGAAGATAAAATCTGTTTCTTACCTAGGTGACCTCAATTTTCTCATCTGTGAAATGAGGATGATAATGTTTATCAGTCTTAAAAAAGTAGTTATGAGGGTCAAATAGGCTGGTATTGACGATATCCTTTAAAAATGACAAAGCAGGCCGGGCGCAGTGGCTCAAGCCTGTAATCCCAGCACTTTGGGAGGCCGAGACGGGCGAATCACGAGGTCAGGAGATCGAGACCATCCTGGCTAACACGGTGAAACCCCGTCTCTACTAAAAATACAAAAAAAAATAGCCGGGCGAGGTGGCGGGCGCCTGTAGTCCCAGCTACTCCGGAGGCTGAGGCAGGAGAATGGCGTAAACCTGGGAGGCGGAGCTTGCAGTGAGCTGAGATCCGGCCACTGCACTCCAGTCCGGGAGACAGAGCGAGACTCCGCCTCAAAAAAAAAAAAAAAAAAATGACAAAGCATTGAAGAAACTCATGTGCCCCACCATGTTTGTTTCCCTTTCATGTTTGTTAGGCTTATGGGTTTTGTACGATTACCCCATGTGACCTTGTATTTGTGGATACATGAGTCCTTCCATTAATGACTGTATTTCTCTGGTGTCATGGAGGTGAAAGAAGGTCATCACAAACTAAATCTGAGGCTATAGGGAGGTCTTAGGAGGCAGGGGCCATACCTTTCTCAGAATCACTTTCTCAAGTCTGGACTCAAAGTACTTACAAGTCCTGAGGACCTTCTGTGGTATTAGACACTACACCAGCAAACAGGTTCAGACTGGGAGCTAGATTAGAAGGTAGCATCCTTGTAGTTGAATCCAACTTGAAGATGAATAAACTCTATCCTCTAAAACACTACCTTACTTTCATGTTATTTCCTGAATTTATTTTCTGTAGCTCAGTGCCTTCCAAATGAGGGATCCCATGGAACTTGATGTGATGTGATAATCATGCCAAGACTCAGTGACTCTGGGAAACTTTGGCTGGGACAGCAGTCCACAGGTGGTTGCACATCAATGTGCCCTGGATATCTCCCAAAGACCCTAGGGTATTAGATATCTCTTTTACCACAAACCCCTTTCTCAGGGGACATGAATAAATAGTCTTCTAAAAGTTGTATTTTGGGAAGCAGACTTTGCAGAATGTTGCCCTGGCCTTCAGTCTTGTTTAAGTGCAGTCAGACCAGCATGGTGACCATTCATTAGGCTGCTCCAAGGACAGGGTATCCTCTGGAAAGAGGGCCTGAGCTTCAGGTCCAGTACCTTCTTCATGTGGCTAAGCCTTCACTGTTACTTCAGATGTGTTGCTTTATAAAGAAATTGGCAGTCTTTTCTGGTGCCATGTAAATATGAGGAATTATTACTATAAAAATAAATATTACTATTATAGTAATAGTATTAAATAAAAATAATGTATCTGCTTTTTTTTTTTTTTTGAGACAAAGCTTTACTCTGTTGCCTAGGCTGGAGGACAGTGACGTGATCATAGCTCACTGAAGCCTGAAACTCCTGGGCTGAAAGCAATCACACCTGCTCCGCCTCTGGAGTAGCTGAGACCACATGGGAGCCGCGGTGGCTCAGGCCGGTTGCCCTGGCACTCGGGGAGGCGAGGCCACACGTTTGAGGCCAACCTGGTCAACATTGATTGAGACCACAGATGTGCAACACCATGCCCGGCTGATTTTTGCATTTTCTTGTAGGTGTGGGGTCTCACTATGTTGCCCAGGCTGGTCTTGAACTCCTGGCCTTGGGCGATCCTCCTGCCTCAGCCTCCCAAAGTGCTGAAAGTACAGGTGCGAACCACCACACCTGATGATATCTACTTTTTAGGTAGTGATCTTCACATCTTGTGACAAAGGTTTGAACACAGATGGCTTACTACCGTAGATGTTATTCAAATAAAATGATTTTTTTAAAAAACCTAGAGTAGTGTCTGCTGTTGTGTGTCTGTAGTCCCAGCTACTCTAGAGGCTGAGGTGGGAGGAGTGTTTGAGCCCGGGAGGTTGAGGCTGTAGTGAGCTATGTTTGTGCTCTTGTACTCCAGGCTGGAAAACAGAGTGAGATCCTGTCTCTATGAATAAATAAGCCACTGCGTAATTTTTTTTAAGGTCACTGAGTGGCTTTCATGAATTTGAATAATTGTTAAACCAGATAATTATAACAAGAAGCTAACATTTTATTGACTGTTTAGTATCTGGTAAGTACTATGCTGTGTTATTACCTGGCCTATCTCATCTGTCTTCACCATTACTCAATGAATTTTGAAGAAAGGTTCTGTTATTTACATTTTACACATGGGGAAATTGAGACTTTAAGAGATCAGGCTGGGCATGGTGGCTCACACTTGTAGTCCTTGCACTTTGGGAGGCCAAGGTGGGAGAATCGCTTGAGGCCTGCAGTTTGAGACCAGCCTGGGCAACATAGTGAGACCCCCATCTCTACAAAAAATTTAAAACATTAGCCGGGTGTGCTGGTATGCACCTGTAGTGCTGGCTCCTTGGCAGACTAAGGTGGTAGGACCGCTTGAGCCCAGGAGGTTGAGGCTGCAGTGATCCCTGATTGTACCACTGCACTCCAGCGTGGACAACAGAGCAAGACCGTGTCTCAAAAATGTACAAAAAATGAGAGATTGATTTGTTGAAAGTCATGGAGTAAGTAACTGTCAAACTTTGGAAAGTGATACGAAGAGGAGGAGAAGAAGGAAGTAGCTGAGGGAAGGGTAGGGGATGGAAAGAGGAACTGTAAGAGTATGTACAGCAAATCTTGAGGATAATCAATGAAGCCTTTGGTTTGCACCTATGAAAGGATGACGGGAGCTGGGTGAGTGGGGTGGGGAGGCCCAAAGCAGTTTTATATGCTGCATTCATAAGGTGATTAGTACTGGGGAGACTCGTTGTAGATGATGTTACTGAAGAATGACGTTTAGGAGTTTTGAGAATGTCATTCTGCTCCAAGTTCGACAGTTAACGATTAGTGACTGAAGATGATTTCCGTAAAGTAAACAAAAAATCATCTTGAGTTGATGGTGTTACTTAGTAGGCATCATAGCAACAAGGTGTTGGATTCTACAGTGAGTGTTGGTTTTTCTCATTGCTGTCTTCCTCTTCAGCATAGTTGTCATTTTTGTTTGGTTCATAGTAATGATTTTAGGGTTAGTATTCCTGACACACTGTTTACAAAAGATACACTGCCCTTTTAACCAAAAACTGGCAAGTTTAGTTCCTTGACACCAGGCACTGATCTCAGGCCTGTTATCTGAATGACAGAATTTGAGTCTGATTCTCAGATGCTGCTTTTAAGATAATGTCTACCCTCATTTTACAACCATTCTCAACTCATAACCATAGCATCTCTATACCTTATTTTTGAAAAATGTAATTGTTAACTATGAAGCTATAAAATGCAGCTCTTAAGAAAAAGCAACTGTAAAATTATTAAAACTATTTAACCAGTCTTGAGGACTATTAGCTAGCCATTCTTTTAAAGACAATATTTGGAGAACAATGGTTTGACCAGGAATGGTCAGACTACAGTCAATACCCTTTCTCAGTAATCCGTATTTCTTCCCTTATCTGCAGGTGCAGACTTT
This sequence comes from Colobus angolensis palliatus, assembly GCF_000951035.1. Taxonomy (NCBI): domain Eukaryota; kingdom Metazoa; phylum Chordata; class Mammalia; order Primates; family Cercopithecidae; genus Colobus; species Colobus angolensis. The sequence continues at coordinate 1,175,041 of NW_012116511.1, read as the reverse complement.
TGGGTGATAGGCAGGGCCCTCTCTTTTGCTTTGTGCTGTGCGCCTCCTAGGTTGTGCTGCTTATATCTCAGAGGACTGGTATCTTCCCTTCATCTGAGCCCCAGGCAGGCTCTTTATTTTGAATATGCTGCAGGAACCCAGCTCATAGGAGTCCCTGCTCCTCACTCTGAGCCTCTGTTTTATCCACTGCTGGCAGATAGGAGCACAGAAATGGTAGGAAGGAAAGATTATGAAGGACACACAAACTGTTTATCACCACTCAAAATGAGATACAGTAGATTCTTGACATTTGTGAGGTCGATGTCCGAAGCCAGTCACAATTCTCAACTTGAAAAAAAAAAAATCATTTTAGCACATAATTCCTTCCATAAAATTGCTAAAGAAGAATTGAACAATTTAAATGGTCTCTCTAGACCCCTAACTACTTATCTCATTTGATGACTGATTTGGGTACTGTCTGGAGCACTTATTGAAACAAAGTCACACATCCTTTCTACTTACTTCCTTTTGGAGCATTTGGTAGTTTTGTTCACACAGTGTGTCTGAGTCATCATTGCATTTGACATTTCAGTCTTCAATTTATCTGAAACTTCTATTTTGTGGCTAGCCTATCGCTTTCATAAACATCCCCATACTCCCTTCATTCTGTCATCAACACTAGACTCAACCAGCAGTTAATTTTGTTTCATTTCTTAAAAAGATACAGTTTTTATCACTTTATTTACAGTGTTCATAGCACTGAGACTAAGCACTATGACTAAGAGCATGCCTGGGTCTCGGCCAGGCTGGACAACTTGCCCTTGCCCCAGCTTTATGGCATGTGTGATTCAGAATCATGTCTCTGCAAAATGACAAATTACTAAATGTCACAGCAACTTCAGGTGTCACTCAGGAATGGTAGGAACCATAAATACACAGTCTGCGAATGCATACCTGAGTGGTGGAGGAGTGAACCCTACACCTCCTCCTCTCATCCTTCTGTTGAGCTGATGAATGTGCATATATAGTTAACGAGTACTAGTTAAGTTACCAGAGAGCTTTGTGGAACTGGATTTTCCTTCGTGATGTCTGTGCTGTAGCTTCAGTTGTTGGCATTAATAACAAATATTTTCATGGGAAGACATGCCTTTTATAATATACACTTTTAAATAAACATGAAACTGGATTTAAAAACTCATTTTTATTCATTAAAAAAATTATTTAAACATTCAACAGACACAAAAAAGTATACAGAAAGAAGGCTCGCCAGCATCAATATATGAGTGGTCTGCTTCCTCATAGGGGTTTTTTAATATAGAGTCTTATACGGGTTTTTGAATATCAGATATTAACTAGTTTAATTACCACCTGATGTAAGCGGTACATGGTAGACCAGGGCTGCCAGGGATTTATTTACATGAGTGAGTGAGGAGGTTCATCCAGGAGATAGAATATCTCAAGGGAGAGTCAGCTTTCACAACTTTGGTTTGGAGATGAGGAGTGGTGTAGGAGAGAGATAGGAGGTAATTCTGAAGAAAGTGTCATATGTCATTTAGTCTATTCTCCAGCGCTTTTGTTGGAGGCTGGGGGGAAGAACGTTGTAATAAAAGCAAATTGTTTCACAAAGCAGAGACTTTCAGAGTGCAATACTTTTGCACTAGTGCCAGCAGCAGTGGTCTCTGTCTTCAGTAGTCGTCGGCTCCTTGACATGACATCCACAGTGGGCAGTGGTAGCAGCATACTGGGTATCAATGCCTTTGGTTGCAGCCATGGTCAGCCATGACATATACATATTAGTGGGAATCAGAAGCTGCTCTGATGCATTTGGTGGACATCTGAACCCCAAACTTACCTCTTTTGACATTTGTAGTGGCTGGAGACCAATAGGAGTTAGAGGAGATGAAGAGGAAAATGCTGAATCTTGTCTGGTAGCACAAAGGACCCATCAGGGTGTACTTTTAAGATACTTCCTTCGGAAATCTCGGCACCATTTAACAACAACAAAAAAAATTGTGATGGGGTTTTCTGCTGAAGGAGAAACAGTGTTTGTGACTTGCATTGTGACTCTCTTACCTTCCTGTTTGTGTGTGTGTGTGTGTGTGTGTGTGTGTGTGTGTGTGGCCTGTGGAATACAGGTGGATTATGGTGTAGCACCAGGTGATACTTACAAGAACAAAACACAATGAGAGCATTTCTAAGTACTGCAAAAATTTACCGAGTCTTAGGAACACGAATTGTTGAAGTAAAGGACTTTGTATGTTTGTATGCAAGTGTACACATTTACAGAGAGAGACAACAAGGGAGGAAGACTTGGGGTGTCTTAGAAGCCGCTTTTCTTAAAATAATATTGATTGCTGGCTGTTCTACCTCATTAATAGATGGTAGAAAAGCAATCTGTTGTAGCCATTCAGTCTTCTTGTGATAATGAAAGTACCCATAGGCTTCAAAATTAGATGATGAGAAAGACAACATAGTAAATATTTTAATGCTATAATACTGTATACAGAATCTACAAACCTCAGAATGAAAATATGGGTGAAAACAATTTTTACAAATATGAGATACATGTTTTCAGGCAGGGTACATTGTGTAATGTTACTACTGTTTCATACAGCACAGGCATATTCTGAGTATTTCTTAAAACGTGAACATTTACTGCAGGTTATGTATAGTGCTAGCTTTTAGATACCTGCTACTTTCTATTCCTCCTGTCAGACAGGATTTTGCTGCTGTGAATTTTATACATATATGGTTTTTAGGTAGGAAAAGACTAAAAATCTATTTGTGGCGTCTGTATGTCTTACTGACATTTTGTTAGTAAGCATGTACTTTGAAGGTACTTGATCAGATACATGTTGCACTGATGTGGACTTGATATTTATATTAAGAACTTTGGCCCAGTAAACTAGTTTTGTCATGTTCAGAGGTGTACCACATTCTGGTAAAAGTAGATTTTGACAGATTTTCAGAGGGGGACAAAGCTCTGTAAAGGTTAAACAATGGTTGACAAAGAAAGCGCACCGTTGGAATCAGACTGACCTGGGTTCAGATGCTGGCCATGCTACTGGCTGTGGTTTTGGTTGAGTTACCAAATCTTTTTGCACCTCAGTTTCTTCAATGTAGACTAGAGGGATGATAAAATCCCTCTTTTTCTGGAAAAGAAATTATTGAAATAATGTATATAAATTGCTACTTTGAATCCTTTTCTGAAAGAAGGTAAGATTGAATCAAACTTACAAAAGTATGTGTTGTGCCTGACACTTAGTATCTGGTGAACAAATGCTATTATCAAATGCTATTATATTTATGGAGACTGTAATAACCAGGGTAGTCACAGCTGGCAATTTCATACTATAAGATAATTTCACTAAATTTCCTTAAAGTGTACTTACCAAAGAAAATAATGGAAATGGTTATCTAGAGATTTTACCAGAAAGAACAGTAAAACTTTTTTTATTAAAGGATCACTTGGATATTACCAAGTTTATCCACCAGGGGGAAGATATTCTATCACTCTACTGTCTATCAAAAAAAAAAGTTACCACCCTTAAACATCACTTCATAAGGAGTCTGTATCATTGCTGGTTGTTACCTACTTAGTGAAAGAGAAGTCATACTAAGTCTTAATTCATTTCATATTTTTATTATTGATTAGATTAATTCTTCCTCAGCCCTTTACATCCTAGGTCCTGTTTTGAGGCACAATCTTAATGGTAGTGAAATCTTATTTTAAAAGAATTACTTTTAATTGATGCATAATAATTGTACACATTAATGGTATACATATGGTATTTCGATACATGCATAGCATGTGTAGTGATCCAGTCAAGGTAATTGGGATATCCTTCACTTCAAATACTTATCATTTCATTGTTTTGGGAATATTCAAAATCCACTCTTCTAACTCTTTTGAAATATACAGTAAATTATTTTTAACTATATTCACTCCCTATGCTATAGAACATTAGAACTTATTTCTCCTATTTAACTGTAGTTTTATACCAGTTAATCAACCTCTGTCTATTCCCTCCTTCCCGCTCCCCTTCCCAGGCTCTAGTAACCACTGTTCTATTTTCTACTTCTATGAGACTTTTTTAGCTCTCATATATGAATGAGAACATGTGATATTTGTCTTTCTGTGCCTACCTACTTAACGTAATGTCCTTCAGGCTCATCCACGCTGTCACAAGTGACAGAATTTCATTCTTTTTTATGGCTGAATATTCCTGTGTGTATATAAACCACATTTTAAAATCCATTCATCCACTCATGGATGGTTGATTCCATATCTTGGCTATCGAGAATAGTGCTGCAATAAACATGGGAGTGCAGATATCTGCTATACTGATTTCCTTTCCTTTGGATATATACCCTGTAGTGGGATCGCTGGATCATATGGTATTTCTGTCTTTAATTTTTTGAGGATCCTCCATACTGTTTTCTATAATGGCCATACTACTCTATATTCCCACTAACAATATATATATAGGAGCTCACCTTTCTCTGCATCCTCACCTGCATTTCTTCTTTTACATTTTTGATAATTTCCATTTTAATTGGGGTGAGATGATATCTCCTTATGGTTTTAATTTGTATTTATCTGATGATTAGTGATTCTGAGCATTTTTTTAATATACCTGTTGGCCATCTGTATGTCCTCTTTTGAGAAATATCTATGTAGATGGTTTCCCCATTTTCAAATCGGATTATTTGCTTTTTTGCTGCTGAGTTGTTTGAGCTTCTTATATAATCTGGATATTAATCCCTTGTCAGATGGATAGTTTGGAAATACCTTTTCCCACTGTGTAGGTTTTATCTTAACTATGTTGATTGTTTCCTTTGCTGTGCAGAATCTTTTTAGTTTCATATAATCCCAGTTGTCTATTTTTGCTTTTGTGGCTTGTGCCTTTGAGGTCTATAAAATCTGATTCTTCTTCAAATTTAGATTGTGTAAGCTTTGAAATGATCAGAAGTAGGCTTAATAATATGTCTAATATTTGATGTTCTCTCTACTTATGGGGGAAAATAGAAGAAAAAATATTGAAGCATCTAGTAAATTCCAGTAGAAATTAGCTGTAATTAAAAGAAACAGAAGTTTTTCCTATTGACTATTTAAAAGTGAGTGTATATTATATATGTAAGGGGACTGTACTTCAAAAAAATCTTGAATTTTTGAACAAAATTTTCAAGCATATACAAAACTAGGGTGTAGTAAAATAAAAACTATCATGGACCCTTTACACATCTTAACAATTAGCAACACATTGCCAGTCTTGTTACCACTTCATCCCCTTGTTTACAGCAAATTTCTCACATTACATCATTTCATCTTTTCATTTCAATTTGTACCTCTAAAATACAAGGAACAACAACTCTTTTAAAAGTACATGCTATCGTTTCTCTTAAAAAAAACCGGTATTTCTTTAATATCATAAAATACCCAATTTGGCATTCATACTTTCCTTCCTGTCTAATAATCTTTTGTTTAAATCAGGGTCCACAGAATATCTATGAATTGTAATATTGTGATTGGTTGATGTGTTTCTTAAATCCCTTTTCATCTAAAAATATGAAAAAAATTTCATATTTCCTTGCCCATCTTTTTATGTAGTTTACAGTATTGGCTTTCAGACATTTTGGTCTCAAGTTCCTTTTCACTTTTAAAAATGGTTGAAAGCTCAAAGAGGTATTGTTTTTATAGTTTTTATATATATATCAAAATAGTTTAAACTATTTAAAAATAACAGTAAAACCAGTACATGATAGCATATGTAAGCATAATTTTAATGAAATATAATCACAGTTTCCAGAATAAAAGAAATATGAGGGAAATGGCATTTTTAAACATTTTTGCAGATCTCTTTAATGTCTAATTTAATAGAAGATAGCTGAATATCTGCTTCTGCATTCTTGTTGCATTGGGTTGTTTTGCTTGAAGTATATGAAGAAAATCTGGTTTTATGCATGTATGAGGTTGGGAAAGGAAGGAATATTTTAATAGCCTTTTCATTTAATAGTGAACGTTCTTAGTTACCACACTAAAACTTGACAGGTGGTGGTAGTTTCTTAAAGATTAGTTGCAGTGTGCAGTTTGAAACCTTACCAATGAACCTGATTAATTATGAATCATAATCTGTTACATTAAAATCTGTCGGGACTAGGTGCAGTGGCTCATGCCTGTAATCCCAGCACTTTGGGAGGCCAAGGCTGGCGGATCACTTGAGGTCAGGAGCTTAAGACCAGCCTGGCCAACATGGTGAAACCCTGTCTCTACTAAAAATACAAAAAATTAGCCAGGTGTGCTGGTGGGCACCTGTAATCCCAGCTACTCAGGAGGCTGAGGCAGCAGAATTCCTTGAACCCAGGAGGCGGAGGTTGCAGTGAGCCGAGATCATGCCACTGCACTCTCCAGCCTGGGTGACAAGAGTGAAATTGTCTCAAAATAAATAAATAAATAAATAAATAAATAAATAAAATCTGTTGGTCCATCTTGCACTTTAAATGGATCATTTACCTATGCATAATTTTGTACCATCATGCGTTGGTCATTTTGAAAATTTTGCTTAAGCGAGTTAGGCAGATCTTCAAGTGTTGACATATTTCATTATGAAATATTTTAAAAATCACATCCATTACTATCACCGCCCATCCCCTGCCTTAGAAAAGTCTTTAGCCATCTGGAAGCTGGCAAGCTTATGGTGATGTTTGTAAGTTTTACAAAATCCTGATTTTTCTCTTGAAGGTTCAAATTTAATTGTTAGCTACAAATGCTGTTAGTGTTTTCCTTCATTTGACAGGCTCACTTCATTAATTTTTGACAAAATATTTACCAGACATCCAAATCCGAATAAATATAGCTTGTTAAGTAAAAAAGGCATTCCATTAAAAACCAGGAGCTTGCATTCATGGTACTTTGGCATGTCAAAGTACTTCCCATTTCATCACACAGAATATTAAAAACATGTATATTCAGCTATCAAAACTTAATAACATTTATTATTTTTACTTCATCAATAATGGTCTTTAGTGAAACTGACATTTATTTACTGTGCATGCATGGCGGAGAAGAATGCAATGGCTGCTACTACAGTTATTGCCATTGCACCAGCAATTTTATCCTCTCTTGGTTTTGCACCATTGGTGCAAATGTCGACACAGTGAAGAAAACAAAGAATGTGTGAGTATTTTTATGAAAACAGTTGACTTTTTGGACCTTTTGAAAGGGTCTCAGAGACCCTTGAGGAACGCATGCTTTGAGAAATGCTGCTAAAGAGTTTCTGGTAATCTGGATTTTCTTCCTTGTATCTTTGTGGTGTGATTTAACAGGCTTTCTTTCTCTGCTAGCTTCTATAAATAGACTTGATCAGATTAGGTTTGATTTTGTTTTTTTCCTGGCAAGGCTACTTCAGAGATGGTGTTGGGTTTGCATTCCTGGCAGCCATTGATGGTCGTTGCCTAGAACCATTAATTTATTAAAGGTTACAAATTATAATATTCTATCATTCTTTCTTCATTTATTAGCTGGAATTCTTTCTAAGGGGAAACTTTATCTGCCCAACGATATGGTTACTCTAACATACAGATCACATTGGAAAGGCAGGATAAATCCGTGTTTCCTTTTCCAAATAGTGAGTTGGTTTTCTTGAATCCTGAAAAGGTGATCAATGAGGTGTTCTTGGTTTATTTGTTTGCTTTGAATGTCATTATGAACTTGTGGATTTACATTTATCTGATGTGTTTCAGTTCACTGCAGCTAGTAATTAGGATAGTAAGGATGCTACTTTGTCTTTCTTTGGCCAGAAGGGGCCTATTCAGGTTGGCTCTTGAGTTCTTTGGATATGACTTCCATTATCTTTGATAGCTTCTTTGCTTGCTTGTTTGACAAGATGTTTAAGTTTTCATCTTGGACATTTCCTGCTATTGAGCAGAAGTCAGCTCCTTCTATGGGGAGAATTGTGAGAAATGGTATTTAGACACCACAGTTGAAGCTAGGCTGCTCATTACCGTTGACTGATGATTGTTTCTAGATTCTTTCAGTGGACAAAACTAGAAAATACACATATTTCTAAAGATAAAACACATGAATTCATACTGATACTTCCATTCAAATTTAAGACCCATCAATCTTTCATCAGTTGTCTATGATACCAACATAATTACTTATTTGTTTTTCTCATGTTACACAGACAACAGTCTCAGAACAATATCAATACTACAATCAATGGAAATTTGTTTTCCAATTTTTTTAGAAAATGAAAATTAGGAATTTTGTCACAGTTTAGGTAGCCAAATTGGTTATCTTAACAGAGCCTTTTTACGGGTGTTTGCTGTACATTTTGAGACTGTTTTCCTATTTCCTAGAATAACAAATTGGCAGATTATCCTTTATCCATGTCTACTTTTTTCTAGTGTCTTAAAACAGAAAACAGACTACTTACAGGCAAGGAATTCTATCCATATGGCATTATGACTTTTTGTTTTAAGTGAATATGCCTTGAATCAATGCATTTCTTTTGTTTATGAATAGAAAATGTTTACCATAACACTTTTTAACTTAGAAATTTTTATTAACATTTTTTCTCTATACTTTTCCAAGGATTGTACTAGGAAAAAAGTGTTAATATTTTTGAAGTAGTTGTTTTTAGATCTAGGAATGTGGGATATTGTGATCAAGAAAATTATGTAATTAAGGGGAACTGAACTAATGAGTACTAAATTAAAAACAGATTTCCATGTGGAATATTTAGTGATATGCCTTCTTTTCCCCTTTCAGGTTAAAAAATAAATCATGACTGAATCTGCCTCTAGCACAAGTGGTCAAGAGTTTGATGTATTCAGTGTTATGGACTGGAAAGATGGAGTGGGCACGTTACCAGGAAGTGACTTAAAGGTATGCTCTCTTTATTACATACAATTATGTGTGTGTGCATCTGTGTGTGTGCTTACTTAAAATTGGATACATATGTGAAATAAAAATTAAAAGCATTAATCATAGTAGTGTGGGTTTTAGATGATGCTTAGACCTCCACAATAAATGTGCAAGACAATTTGAAATGCTGATGGAATGGCAGAGCCTTTGTCACTTGGATTAGGGGAGTAAGGACTGTTTCTGCAGTATGTGCTTATTTTGCGCAAATTGATTTATAGTTTCAAGACGGATCATCTCAGTTTTGACTCTTATCATGGCAGCCTATAAATACAGAAATGACTGACTTAGAAGACCTATCTTTTTTTGATTTGGTAGTAATGCGCTTTGTAACTTCAGATGAATAGCCACAATCTCTGTGTCCTAGAGTTCTCATTTAAAAACTGGATAACGTTAAAGTATTGAATAAAAGGATTATTCACCTCTCTTAAATTGTACTGTAAATATGGATTTTTATATAGTGACCTGTTCAAAATCGGGGTCTTCCTGTAAATCCGTCTGCCTTAGTATAGATGAGAACTCTTTGGAGAGCAATACTTCAATCTGCTGCTTTTGTATAACCTTGCCCTGCCTCCTTTTCCCAGTAACCCCAAACCTATTCCAGGACTACTTCTGTTGTCCCATGAAACATGGTTGTGCAAGCACCCATCTGGGAAACCAACTACCCCCATCTCTCATTTCTAATTTACTTTTGCTCTGATCCTCTCTCTGGAACCTTGAACCTGTCTGTGGCCCTTTAGACTTTGTGTTTGCACTTGATCGTTCAGGTATTTGAACTTCCCATCTCCCCAACAGGCCATTGCTTGGTTTACCTCTCAAATGTTTGGTATTCTAGGCTACCTTGAATAGAAATTCCTGCTCCCTAATTTAGGCCTCTTGGAATCTAATCCCTTTTAGTGGCTGCTTGACAACTATCCTAGCCAAGCCTGCCCTAGCTCATCCTCAGTGGTGAGATTTGGACAATCTGCCTGTCATTGGAAAAATACTTAGATTTTAGTTGGGTTTGATTTAATTAAGTGTAATGTGCCAACATCTCTGAGTTTAGTGTAACAAAAATGTTGCACTGAGGTTTAGTAGAATCTGGAGAGGAGATTGGGTTTTCAATTTTATTTCTGTATAACCTTGAAAAAGCCAGTTAATCTCTTTGGGTCAAGTTTCCTCTGCAGTAAATTAGGAATTAAATAAATGCTAAGGATTTTACCTGCGCTAACATTCTCCAAATACTCATCTGGATAAGCATATGACAGAGAAAGGTTGCTGAACATTTTTGAGAAAGAAAAACTGTTTCTCAAACTGGTCATGTCAACTACATAATAGCTACCCAAGCTTTGTCAAATTATTTCAATTGCCTAAGTTTTGGAAGCCTTATCTGTAAAATTGAGGATATTAGAATCTATGTGATAAGGTGGTTTTGAGAATTGAACAAAGTAATGGATACAGAACACTTAACAAATTGTATTTTTTCTGGCTTTATGACTTACTGTGTAAAGTGCCATTTTTAATTGCTTTAATCCTTTATTTCCCTTGTGTGTTTAACCCTTTTCTTCTCAATGGCTTTTTTTTGAAAAAAACTGTCACGTGGATGATGAAATTTGTAAGTTTTGTTCAGTTAGCTTTTAATAATAGAGTGAAGTTTCCATCCCTAAGAAATCTGGATTGCTTTAAGGTTTTCTAAGCAATGAGTTTGAGAAATTAACCTATTACTTGTATTAAGTTAATCAGGTAATTAAGCCATTTAACAGGTATTATCATCTGGGTTATTTGATAATAACTTTCAGACCCATCTTATTATCTGGGTAATTGCCATGTATCTAATTCATGTACTGTAGACAGTTTGATGCCTCTCTTTAAAAATAATTTAAATGTCTTTTTTTTTTTACCTTATGACCCTTTTTATCTGAGATTCAGAGATGACCCAATTGATTATATTACTGAAGATTTCTAATTCACTTGCTTCCTACTTAAAATCCAAGTTACTTAAGAAATCTGATTAAGAAATTGATTTTTCACAAAATTAGAATATTAGAAAGAACTTTCAATGAGTCATGAAATGTTCTCTCACACATCATTCTTTGCCTATTTTATCCTACCCAGGCTTCTGTGTTTCAGTGGGTAATATAGTCAGCAAATCTGTAGAAGTCCATTTCGTATCACGAGAACAGGTTTTTATATGCCTCAATTTTTGCTGTTTCAAAATAACTTTTCCTGTAAAAGCCCTATGATTGTTATCCAGTCAAGTTACGCCCTTCTTTTTAACATTTTTTAACAGTTGCTGGAATCTTTTTGGTGAAGTTCAAGCCCCTTAAGTTTACCACAAGAGTTTTTTGGTGGTCTGGCCTCTGTTTTCCTCTCTGGCCATGTCTCATTTCACTCTCACTGCCACTCTTGTTTTCTACGCAGCCCAAACCACTAGTTGAAGCCTTTGCATGCTGGTCCCTTTTTACTGTTCCCTGTTGCTGGAATCCTTTCTCCACACTGGGCTGTCGAACGCTTACATAAACAGAGCACAGACGTCTTCTCTGGGTGCAGTAGGGGAAAGAATAGAGAACGTACTCTCTGCTGAACACTACCTGCATCTTTTTATTTAATTCTCTTATTTTTTAAGGTAGTTCTGTCTCTCTTGTCAGTTTACAGATGGGGAAATGGAGGCCTGGGATGGTTAATTCACTTACTTAGGTCAGTTACTGGCAGGGGTCTTAAAACCAGGTTTTTCTGATACTTAAAATGGATTATCTTACCACTGCTATACTGCTGTCTAAAGAGAAGAAACACTTTCATATCAAAAGAGATGCAAAGAAAATGTTACAGGAAGTTAGAGGAGGTAAAAATTTATTTCAGCTGGAGGGATTGGGAAGGCTTTGAAAAGCAGATGTCATTTGAGCTTCAGGTGCCTGGAAATATGTAGGAGTCTCCATGAATACTTTAGGGAGGAAGGGAAGGAGAAGGGCTTCCAGAAGAGGGAGTAGCTTAAGAAGGTACAGAGTGTTAAGGGAGAAACAGCAAGTGTCCACTGACACTCTTGAAAATATTATAGTCATTAAAACATTTTTGCCTAAGCAAGCTTTGGAAACTTTACCAATACCTAGTTTGTCCTTTTAAAATGCAAATTAGTATTTGTAGATTAGTGTCTCAGGGCCAGCTGTAAGAACAGGGAGGTGACTAAGTGGCAGTGCAGAGGTACATGGTAGGGCTTCCCATACCTGAGCAGTTTCCGTACCTGAACTTCTAATGATGTCTGAAATTTATCCACAAACAATTGTTCCTCTGGGTCATAATGTCTTTCAGGGTCTCTCGGTAAAATGCAGATACACTCCTGAGAGGACAGCATCTTATCTAGTAAGAATAATTGCCAGTTAGCCAAGAGTAAGACCCTGCCTGCAGAAGCAGGCAGAAACTCAACAGTAAAATTCACTGCACTCGTAATATACGGTTTTTGCCTTGCTTTGATTAATGTTGAAAACAATTTAGTTGTTTATCAAACATCTTTGCCCTTAAAACACACTGGTAAGTCGATTCACATCTCAACATTGAAGGTAATAAAATGAAAACAATAACCTGAGCAGCGTCTTCTAATGATTTATTATTAAATCAGGCAAATATAGGCAAAAGATCCTTTGACTCTACAATCAAAAATTATACAAAATAGAGTTGAATCAATTAAAGGTAGTTCAAGCCAAACAAAACGTGCAGTCCCTTATATATTTCAGGCATAATTGTTTTCTGATTGACCTGGATATATCCACATGCAGAAAAAGTCAGCAGATGTGTTTTATTTGCTTAATATTAAGTCCCTTTTGTAAAGTTTATAATTTTGACTTTCTTGGTTGTAGAATGGAGCCACTTGGCAAGTTTTTATACGTATTTTAGCTCTCTAGGTTAAAAGAACTAATGATTTTAAAGAAATACAAACAAATGTGAAGTTTCTGTCATTCCAAAACCATTTGTGAAAGCATCACCAATTTCAGAACCTGGGTGTTTTATTGGAAAACATAGTGTTAGGAAATGTATGAGTCTTTCTGGAATTCTGTCTGTAGGACTTCAGTAATGTTAGCAGGACCTATCAACCTTTGTGGTCTGACATTTTCTATGATAGCAATGTTGTGGAAGACACAGTAAGCCCAAATTGAGAACTCACAGAAAAATTTGATCCCTGTGTGTTTTTGCATATGGGAGGATATTTTGAAAATGTTTTGAGGTATTTAATTTTTGAGATAAGAAACTTTGGTAAGAGCAGATATTCTTCATTTTTTTTCAGGCTTATAATATGCCTTGAAAACTATGAATCGTATCCCCAGAAAGCTGTATATGCACATATCATAATTTTGCATCTGTTTTATGAGATTAATCAACCCTCAGAGTCCATCTGTGGATCTCTGGCTTAGAAGAGTGAACTGTGCCCCGAAGTGACATTGCATCTTTACTTTGTACTTAGACTGTAGGTCAGTTACTGGCAATAAATTTTAGGAGAAAGAAAAACTGACTGGGATTGAATGTTGCATTGTGGGAATCTTTCCTTTTAACTTTGAAAGTGTTTGAACCTGAAGCTTCTAGATGTCATAGGTCTGAGTTCTGACTTGGAGATTTCACTCAGTGGTGTTTTCTTTCTCGGTCTTTGAAATGGAGGGTGGTTTGCTGTTTTACAGCAGTTTGAAAACTTAAGCCATGGGAGACTTTCTGTTTAATATAAATGTTTGATGCTATTTCTTACATTTTGTATTTGTCAAATAAGCATAAATTAACATCAGTGACATAAGGTAAAAGCAAAATTACCTGAAGTGCATTGTCAAGCTTGTGCCTATTGTTTTTGAATTTTAATTCAAATTGATTTTTATCACATTCTTTAATATCATTAATTAATAATTATCATGGTAGCTTGTTCTTTCTATTCTTGCCCAGCAGATGGTACTGTCAGCCTTATTTTGAAATATTCTGTCTTCAGAGTAATCATTAAAAACATTTTTTTAAAGATTTCTTTTTCCAAAAGTGAAGTTATTTTTAGCTCTTTTCCTTCTAAATAAATTTTTACCTCTTCCTACGTTGACATTTTGGTATATACACTTGGTATAGTACTCACATTTTACCTGGGAACTTGTATCTGGAATACGTACGTAGTAGGGAGAAGACATTCTCACATTCCTTAACCATTTCCACACATTTAGTCTAGAAACCATTTCGTAATTGTGGACTGTGCAGAGAACATTGTTTAAAGTGCTGTTTTCACCTGTTAGAAAGAATAATTACTGATACTTTTTGCCTAAGAGTTTTCCAACTTGCAGTCAGAATGTAGTTTAGTTAAATAAATCATTATATTGGCATGTTGTCCAGATCGATTTTTTCAGATTGGCAAATGGAGGGCCTTGCTTAAGCACTACATATTTGCATGCTCATAATTTCTCTGAAAGATCTGAAACATCTTACTATCCTTTTGAATTCTGAGCTTTCTAGTTTTTCATCACCTGCTAAAATTAGTGGGTCCTTAATGTTATTCTGTTTTATGGAAAAACAGAAGGAATACAGAAAACTGCTTGAAACTCATGAATGTGTGAGTAAACCTCGCTGTTTCAGAGAGAATAGGGTCTCCACACGTAGGTAATGGCTAAGCCTTCAATGCATACACACAGTACAACCAGGTCGTTGTAGAAACCTATTTTGTTTGAAGCTTTCTGTCAGGTGAAAGGAAATTTTCAGTATTTGGAATGGGAATGTCCGTGAAATCAAGATGCTCTTGCTTTTTAGTGATAAAATCGGCATGTAGCTGGTAGACTACTTGTTCAGCTCCCAGAGAAATTTCCAGTTATTTTAAAGGACTGTAAGTGAAGATAATGCAGACTTCTAAAGAGCAGTGAAAGAAAGAGGAAGTATGGCATTGGGGTCGTGTGGCTCATGCTTCAGCCTTGTGTGCTCCCGTCTTGGATTATAAGGAAAAGGATGTTCAGGCCATTATTTCTGGCATAGGGATATCCATTCCTTCTCTCCAAACTGGGTGAGCTTGGGCAAGACAAATTGATTCCTGGGAAAAGAGTAATTTTCCTTTTACTAAATGTGATTTTTAAATAAGAAAAAATATGACATAAGAAAAAATAAATTTTAGTTAAAACACGCGCGCGCGCACTCACACACACACACGCACACATACACAAAGTGTGTTCGAAATGATAGCCCATCATGCCAACTCTAGGACAGGGCAGAGCAGGGTTGTTGAATCTTCAGCAGACCTTGCTGCTTTGTTCTGTTCTCCTTCCTTGAATTCTAAAACTAGTAAAATGCAAAGGTCTTAGTATTGGTGGGAGACTTATCAGGATATAATTGTCTAAATTAACTTTTAACATGTAATTAATTTGCTTGAAGACTATATGTGTCAGCCATTAAATAATTAATGACTTTCCTGAGCACTTTTGTAAATTTTGCCTCTTTCTGCTCTGTTGTCGCTAGTTTCGGGTAAATGAGTTTGGAGCCTTGGAAGTTATTACAGATGAGAATGAGATGGAAAATGTTAAAAAAGCAACTGCTACCACCACGTGGATGGTACCAACTGCTCAAGAAGGTAAGGATGGGTATCTGCATTTTATTTCTTGCTTTTGAAAGATTCGAAATAAGAATATCTAAAATTTTATAATAGGCTGGAACTTTGAAGGCCCCGGGTAATTTTTATCCCTCATGTTGTTAGGTAAATTTCTATAATGCAACTGATAGGAGCCAGCTTTTACGTTTTAAAATAACTATAAACTGTCTTCTTTCCTAATGCCAGATCTGTAGTAGCACAAGGTTAGTTGGAAATTAAGTAAATCCATGTTGTAGCCCACGCAGGTGATTTAGCCAAAAGCCTGCCACTTTTTTTCTCATCTACTCCGATGGTTGTAACTAACACCTATATGCTGATGACTCCTAAATCTACATCTCCAGCCCCGACCTCTCCCCCGAGCTCCAGGCCCGTATTTCCACCTGCCTACTGGACATCTCCACCTGGATGTCCCACAGGTACCTCAAACTCCACATGTCTGAAATGCAATTCATTTTCTATTTCTTTCTCCCCTCCCCACAAAGCTGCTCTTTCTTCCCTAACCCATATTTCAGTTGACAATAGCACCATCCACCCAGTGGACAAGAAAGAAATATAGGAGTCATCCTGAATTTGTTCTTCCCATCCCCATATCCTGTTACTTATACCTCTTGATTTTTATTTCCTAATATGTCTCAGATCTGGCCTTTTCTACCTGTCATCTTTGCCACAGCCTTAATGTAGGCTCTTCTCAACTCTCATCTGAGCTATTGCAGATGTCAGTCTGCTTCTAATTTTATCACCTTCCAATTGGTCCTGCACCTTGAAGCCAGAGGAACTTACATAGATTGCTTATCTGACACTTCACTGATTTCTCATTGCCTTTTTAGCAGAACATACAAAGATCTGGGTGCTGTGTGCACTTCCCTGCTCGCTTTGTCTCCTCAGTCTCCATTTCCTTCTATGTATGTTGTGTCCTGGCAGTGCCAGCAGCACAGAATTATGTGTAATTTTCCCAACACATCATGTGGTCTCATGCTTTCTTGCCTTTACTCATGCTGCTTTTTCTGGCTCAAATGCCATTTCTCTCTTTGTCCAGTTGGTAAATTCCTCTTTGGCCTTCAAAACCCTGTTGAGGCTTTCTATCAGAAAATCCTTCTCTGACCTTACCCCAGGCTGAATGAATCACTTCTTCTGTACTACTTCTGGACGTTGTTTATGCCTCTAGTATTGCATGTATCACATTTTATCATAAATACTGGTTTTCTTGCCTCTCTTCTCTTCTAGACTGCGAGCTCTCTTGGGCAAGCTCTCTACTGTCGTTATTAATGTCTAGAATAAATTGGTGCCTAATAACTGTTGGCTGAATGAATGATTAGCCTGACAATTCAGGCAAAAGGAGATGTGAGTTTCTACACAATTTGGATACACAATTTGATGCAGGAAATGTACTACATTGAAAGCGTAATAGATGAGATGTTGATTTAGCCAATTAAGTGAAACAAAATCATTCATCAACAGATTGTAAATGTGAAATAAAAGATGATCTTTTGAAATTTTCTGAAAGATACAAATATAGAAGAGGATTTTATAGATCGATATATGCGTCTTCTGAATTTAGTGACTAATGAAATTTTCTTCATTTTACTTTGAACTCTGTAGAAAAGCCTTGGGCAAGCTTTTGTTTATCCTTTCTGCAGAATATTTTTTCATTATTTGAATGACTTGAGTGACTTTTACAGAGGCCATACCCCACAAAAACACTATCATTTGATCATTCATTCATTCAACAAACACTATTCTTTATTGTGTTGCTAACAAAATTATTAGAAGAAAAAGTTTAATTGTATTTTAGAATGTCTTCTGTCATGCTTTTAATTTGCATTTCTTCTTTTCATCTTCTAGTCTTTTCAGAGAAGACTGGGGTGCCTTTCAGGTTGAAGGATCCAGTGAAAGTAGAAGGGCTTCAGTTCTGTGAGAACTGTTGTCAGTATGGCAACGTAGATGAGTGTCTTTCTGGAGGAAACTATTGCAGCCAGAATTGTGTTCGGCACATCAAAGATAAGTAGGTTTTTTCCCCATTCCATCTATAAAATGAGTTTTAGAGTCCAAAGTCATGGTGCCTGAGAATATAGAAGTTTGATGCTCTCTGACATTGGTCACCTATTGATACCTTTTTCCCAGAGACTTTTCCTTTAGGGCCACATGGGCCCTAACCCCTATATGGGACCTGGTGACGTCTGTCATGCCTGGTCTGAGTTGTATTACTAACATTCTGCCTGCAAAACAGCCTCTGCCTCTGCCTTCAGTCTTCCATTTCCATTCATTTGATTGTTCTTCAGCTAAGAGTATTTACTTTTTTCTGGGCTACATACACATTTTGATGACACATTTATAAAAACATAGTTTTGTTTATATTTTGGGAATTCTTAGGTAACTTGGCTGAAACTCCACATATGGCATAAAGCTTCCACTGATTTGTAATCACCTGAGTGGAAATGGCCATAGGGAAGAGTGTAGTGAGTTGTGTCACTAATGATCTGAAGGTGTGGACTGAGGATTATGAGACAGCGGTATCAGCTGTGACTGGCGGTGGTGTGTGACCTTCCCATTTGGGGACTATCTGACAAAGTTCAGCTTACCGCCAAGCAGGTGTTTTTCTTGCATATCATTGTATACTACAAAGAAATGACTGGACATTTATATTTTAGTGTGTTTCCCATGTATTTTAATCAGCACAGGCTTGGGAACTGTCTTGTTTTTCTTTTTTTTGAGACGGAGTCTTACCTTGTCGCCAGGCTGGAGTACAGTGGCGTGATCTCGGCTCACTGCAACCTCCACATTCCCAGGATCAAGCGATTCCCTTGCCTCAGCCTCCTGAATGGCTGGGACTACAGGCACATGCCACCACACCCAGCTAGTTTTTTGTATTTTAGTACAGATGGGGTTTCATCATATTAACCAGGATGGTCTTGATCTCCTGACCTCATGACCCGCCCGCCTCAGCCTCCCAGAGTGCTGGGATTACAGGCACGAACCACTGCAACCAGCTGGAACTGTCTTGTTTTTCTTGGCTAACTGATGTTTCACAGAGTTATACTTCGCCTTTTTTCAGTTGGATTTTTCATTCTTAATAACTGCTAGATCCTTGTTTGACCCTAGAAACAAATGTCTCTAAATAATTCTTTTATTAGTATAGATGGTAGATGTGACAGGCAAATGACTTGTTAGAACCTATTTCATACATATCGCTGGCCCCCTTTTGAAATTAATATACAGGGTAATTTTCATTTTCTGCCCTGACAGATGCCATATGTAATAGTGGTTTTCAGTGTTCCTGATATATGATAGTCTCATGCCTACAGATTTCTCCTGGTAGTTAAAGATTTTTCCTTTGGAGAGTGATTTTTTTTTTTTTTAAATGATTGTTGCATTGATGATCAACAAGTAGATGTTTGATAGGTATTGTCTCTTGTCACTATTTTGGGTTTATAAACACAACAGAGATCAGAAGGAAGAAAGGGACATAGAAGAAGACAACGAGGAAGAAGATCCTAAGTGTAGTCGGAAGAAAAAACCAAAATTATCTCTGAAAGTGGACCCCAAGGAGGATGGAGAAGAGAGAGATGATGAAATGGTGAGTGCCTCTGCCTGACACCAGGAGTGCAGGGATGCGTCTTTAGTGGGTAGCATCACAGTCACAAGCGCTGCTCTAGAGCGCACTGAGTTCACATGTGGGTTCCAGGACTGTCTGTGTTACTGTCAGCAAGTTATGTGGCCTCTCTGCACCTCACTGTCCTGATCTCAAAATGGGAATCATAAACAATAGTATCTTTCTCTCAGGGTAAAAAAGTGGGATGTCTTGAAATTTAGTGCTAGGGTGAAAGGGAACGTTTAAACACATTCAATCTTGTAGATGAATCTTAAATTCCTCTTGACAACAAAATGCCAATCCAATTTCATTAAATTGGAGACAGATCTCATAAAACTGAGTGGTTAAAAAATGGCACATAAATATGAAGTATATTTGGGGAAAAGCCATTCAAAATGTGTGAATTAAAACATAAATATCATATTCCTAAAGCATCTATTAATGGTTCTATAGGAAAAGGGAACTTTGAGATCTGGAAACGTTTCCCTTAAGATCGGTACTATACAATAGTTACTTGCGAGTCACTGTGCTGGGAGCTGAGAATACAGGGATGCATAAGACAGATAGATGACAGAGTCTCTCCTGGCAGAGACACTGCATTCTTGTTTAGGGGGTATTGAATCTACAAACAAAGTGAACAGGAGAAATGTCACCTAGTGATAAGTGCTACGTTGAGAATTCAAATAGGGCATTAGGATAGGCTGACTGCTCTAGGTCGGGTTGTCAGGGAGCCCTCCCAAAGACAATGACATGAACAGCATGATCTGATTAATGAAGAGGAGCCAGCTATGTGAAGTTAAGGGTGAGGCGTCTTGTGGGTAGTAGAACTTCCAGAGGAAAAGTCCTCAAGGTAAGAACTTGCACAGCATGTTCTGTTCGAGGAAATAAAAGAAAGTCTGGTCACTGTAGTTTAGGAGAGGATGGAGTAAGATGAAGTTGAAGAGGTACGTGTGGCCCAGGGCATGTAGGGTTTTATGGTAAACAAGAGTCATGGGTGTTCATTGTATTCTGAGTTTCAGGGGAAGCCTCTGGAAAGTAAGACAAGGGAATGCTTTGATATGATGTATGTTTTTTTACTGTAGCCCTGAGTGGAATCAGGGAAACCAGTTAGGAGTTTATTGTACTAGACCTGTAAGAAGGCTAAAGAAGATGGAAGTCTGTGGATTGGGGAATCAGTAGAGGTAGGGTTGTCAGAGTGTGTGAGGAAAAGAGAAAAATCAGGGATAACGCTTAGAATTTTGGCTTTCACAATTGGCTGGATAATCATGTCTCTTACTGAGAATGGTAAGATGAGGGTGGAGTGCAGAACAAAGAGTCCTTTGGCCATGATGGGTTTGAGATGCTGATTAACTATCCAGATGAAGAGCCCAAGTAGGCATTTGTGTACAGCCACATGGAGTCAGGAAGAGGAAGCTGGGGATGTGGACTGGGAGTATCTGGCCTATAAAATGACCTTGAAAACCCAGAGAAAGGGACTAGAAAGGGTAGAGAAGGGAACTGGATTGGAGGAGACATCAGCAGAGGAGACAAAGAGGTGCCAGTGAGGCGTGAGGAAAACCAGAGCGGAGTGGTCACGCAGCTGAGGGCGGAAGTGTTTCAAGGAGCGGGGAGCAGTGTCCATGCCCTTCCAGTGGGTAATACATGGATACGGTCTTATTTTACAATAACCTCAGGCCAAAGGCAACACAGTTTTCAAATGAACTATATTCTTTCTTTCCTTAAAAGTTATAAAGTAGAACTGAAGAAAAGAACAACAGAAAAAGTGCTTTCTGACAGCTCTCTAACTATTCACTGGTGCCAATTTCTTGAACTGTAAAGTCATAATTTTCCTTTCTTTTTGTAGGAGAACAAACAAGATGTAAGAATCTTGAGGGGTTCGCAGAGAGCGCGGAGGAAAAGACGAGGGGATTCGGCTGTATTAAAGCAGGGTGAGCTGATGAAAATAAAGTCTTACCTGTAACTTTATGGAATTGAAAATGATTCACACAGGTGGAAATTTTAGTCATGGCAGTTAAAGTATTACTTCAGGATTTTCTTTGATTCAGTTTTGTCAGTAAAGATTGAGATTTTGAGGATAAGAAAAAAATGAAAATTCATAACTTTCAAGTGGTTTCAGGGTAAGGATGAGAACTGTCTTCCTTCCTCCCTCCCTCCCTTTCTTGCTCTCTCCCCCCATCCCTTTCTCCTTCCCTCCCTTCT
>NW_012116511.1:1083965-1153341 GCF_000951035.1 Colobus angolensis palliatus | reverse complement strand
CCCTCCCCTCCCATTTTTGAGATGGATTCTCACTCTGTCACCCAGGCTGAAGTATGGCAGCGCAATCTTGGCTCACAACAGCCTCCACCTCCTGCGTTCACGTGATTCCCCTTCCAGAGCCTCCCAAGTAGCTGGGATTACAGTTGTGCACCACCTCACCTGGCTAATTTTTGTATTTTTAGTAGAGATGGGGTTTCATCATATTGGCCAGGCTGGTGTCGAACTCCTGACCTCAAGCCATCTGCCCGGGTCTGCCTCCCAAAGTGCTGGGATTACAGGCACGAGCCACCTTCCCTGGCCCTTTGTTTTGTTTGTTCCATTGTTCCTCATGCAGCATTTTATTTCCAGGAGGAAGCCGGCCCTGACACCCTTCCCTTTAGTATTTGTCTCGATGTACTTTTCTGCTTATTCTGTGTGGACCTTGGGTCACTTCCATAGAGGCCCTGGGGGGTGTCCCCCACTAGGCTCTATCCCCTTGCCTGTCTTAGCTCACAGCCTGCACAGTCATACTGTCCCGACAAACCAGGGCCATGAACCACGCGCTCTTCCTCAGTGCTGGGGTGCATTCTAGCCTTGTTCTGTTAATTCCTTAAAAAATTGCAAATAGCCCCACCTGCCCCAGGCACACAGCTTAACTTTTGTGTCTTTTCAGAGCTGACCTTCTGTTTTATGTCACTGAGATGAAGGGTGTAAATTCCTCAGTTCCTCTGCACTCTGCCTCGAAATGTCTGTTTCTTTCACCATCCTTTCCCTTGCCCTTCTTTTTTACCCCGGATGAACTTCCAGGCCCCTGGCTCTTCTGGGACCTTGTTCCTTCAGTCACATTTTTTCCGTAAGTTTTCCGATTTTTTTTCTTCTCTTTGTGTACTCTACCTTAGCCTGTTCCAGTCTCATCCCCAAAGTACCTTTCTCTCAACTTTGCTCCCCATCAGGCTATTATATTTTTCCTTCATTTCCAGTCTTTTTCTAATTAATCCAAAATATATAAAACGAATATTAAGTGCCTCCGTTATTTTTATCACTTATGCATTCTTTTTGCACCTAAAAATCTGCCTCTCACTATATTGATTGTTTTCCTTCCTTTTCAAGATTAGCAGCCACTCAATGCACTGGCCTTTCCACAGTCTTCAGCTTCTTGATCTCTTAGGGAAAATTTTTTGAGCATCCTGCTTCTAGAAGCTCCCCCTTCCTGTAGCTTCTGTGGTAGTGTTTTGTCTTGACTTCCTGCTGTCTTCTTCCTTTATTCTAAGTTCTTCCACTTCCATCTCCTACCCTCCTCACTAAGGGTGCAAACCACAGTTCGGTTTTTATCTTGGTTCTTGGGAAGAGGAGCCAGGAAAAGAGACTGAGAGATACCAGCCCTGGAAGTCAGAGAAGAGCCAGGCAGAGTATCAGTCAGGGAAGTGTGAGTTCACAGATGAAGCACTGCTGGCTTAGATTTGGAAATTCTGTCATTTCAGTTTCGCTTGCCTTTCAGGTTTGCCTCCTAAAGGAAAGAAAGCATGGTGCTGGGCATCCTACCTGGAAGAGGAGAAAGCTGTGGCAGTGCCAGCGAAGCTGTTCAAGGAGGTATGGGCCCTTCTAGAGACATGATCTGTAAGGGCACAGGAGCTGGGATCCCAGCCTGAATTAGGATTGTTGTTTCCACTGAAATTTGACTTGAGATCATTTTTTCAGGATACAGTTTTTCATGCGTGTGTTTATATGGAGGGCAGTTAACATTGACGTGTGCGTACCTTCCCCATGCCACATGTGTGGGTGCACACTGACGCATGTGTGCTCTTTTCTCTCAGCATTTGATGAGCTTGCGATCATGAATTTTAACAGGGTACTAATACTACCGTGAAAAACTACCAGATGAAGAAAAAAATCTTAGGAAATTTCACGACAAGATTGTGGCTTTGAGAGATGAAAAATGAGTTACTACAATTTACATATTATCACAGCAAAACATCTAAAAATGGGTCACTATATTATATTAGCCACAATAAAAGTATTTTATCGTAAGTGATTTAAAATCAGTTAACAATGTAGATATCAGATGTAGTTCTGAGTAGCAGTCGATGTCCCTAGACTAAACCAAGGCTTGGAGTCCTGGTGCAGTGGTACACGCCTGCCTGCAGTCTCATCACTTTGGGAAGTTGAGGCAGTAGGATCACTTGAGGCCAGGAGTTCGAGACCAGTCTGAGCAACATAGTGAGACCCTACCTCTAAATAAATAAATAAATAAATAAAAATATAGCCAAGCCTTGATCCTGCCACTGTACTGTAGCCTGGACAACAGAACAAGACCCTGTCTCAAAACAAATAAACAAAAAAACACACACACAAAAAAACAAGGGTTGGTAAACTTTTTTGGTAAAGGGTCAGATAGTAAATATGTTAGGCATTTCAGAGCATGTGGCCTCTGTTGCAACAACTCAGTTAGGTCGTCGTAGCACAAAAGCAGCCATAGAGAATATGTAGACAAGTGGGCATCGCTATGTTCCAGTAAGACTGTTTATAAAACTCATGGTGCGCTGGGTTTGACCCACAGACTGGCGTTTGCTAACCCTTGGTTTAAATTATTTCATTATATTTAATCATGGTATGTAATTAATCGGCTATAGGTGTATTTTTATGTAGGTATGAACATAGCAAGCTTTTAAAAAGTGATGAATAGTAAATGTTAGGATGATACATCTACATTAAGAATATTTGATTTAAATGTAGTAGTAATTACATGTAAACTTGTTCTCTGTAATTATTTTCTGTAGCTTTGGTCCTTTAGAGAATAGACTTTTTTACATTAAAAAGAAAAGTTTAAATGTAGCTAATTTCTTGAATCAGTAATGAATGCATGTGATTCAAAATATAGAAGTACTATGATGGTATAAAGAATGTGTCTCATAGTGCTGTCCCCCAGGCACCAGGTTTGCCTAGCCAGAAGTAACCAGTGTTACCAGTTCTTATATTCCCTTCCTGGAAAATTATATGTTCATATAAGCAGTGTGTGTGTGTGTACATATATATATATGTATGTATATATATATACACACACACACACACACACACACAGATCCTTCCCTTTCTGTCTTAAACCAAATGGTAACATATGTTGTATACTTTTTGGACTTTGCTTTTTTTGTTTAACTTGACAGTTTGAGGATGATTCCATCCTGAGTCATGAATCTCTTCACCATTCTTTTATAGCCATACATAGTATTCCATCTTAGGCCTGTTCTGTAATCATTTAGGTTGCTCCCTATTGATTTGCGCGTACATACATATATACTTTCAAATCTTTTGCTATATGCTTTGGTGAATAATCTTCTATACCAGTCATTTTTCACATGTGTGAGTATCTCTTGGATAATTTCCTGGAATTAGAATTGTTGTGTCAAAAAGAATTTTTTGATTGATATTATGAAATTGCTAAAGGTTGTACCAATTTTCATTCTTCCTAGTGATGTGTGCATGTATCTGTTTTCCTACAGCTTTACCAACATAGTGTTGTCAAATTTTTTGATCTTTATCAGCCTGACAGGTGAAACGTATCTTAGTGTAATTTTACTTTGTATGTCTCTTCTGCATGAGGTCGAACATCTTTTCAAATATGTAAAACACAAAGGATATATGGCATTACATTTCCTTTCCTAGGATCTATTTATGGCCTTGGTCCATTTTTTCATTGGGTTTTTTATTGATTCTTTTTCTGTGGATTTTTAGAAATTATGTATTTGGTTAAATAGTCTTTATTTTTAAAATGGTAACTATTTACATTTTTAAGTAGGCCCTTGGGATAAGGGACTAAGGCTGCTGTCATTTTGCATTTTAGCACCAGTCCTTTCCATATAACAAAAATGGATTCAAAGTTGGCATGAAATTAGAAGGCGTGGATCCTGAGCATCAGTCTGTGTACTGTGTCCTCACCGTGGCAGAGGTAAGCTTTGCCTCACCTTTATTTTTAAAATAAAATGGTGATTATGGGGATTTAAAATGAGGAAAAACTGCCATTGGTTGTATTTCATGCCAGGCACGGTGCTTACTGTTTTGTGTGCATTATTTTGTTTAATCTTTATAAGAATCCTGTGCACGTTGTGGTTTTTCTCAAGCTCTGTTTTGTAGGTTAGGGAACTGAGGCTCAGAGTGATGAAGTAATAGATACAAGATCACACAGCTTCAAAGTGGTAGAACCTAGATTTGAACCAGTGTCTGTCTGATGCCATAGCCCTTGTCATAAGGAACAGACCAACAGATACTTATTTTATTTATTTATTTTTTTTCAGTATTTCAAGGTATCTCTGTGAAGTTTTCAGGAAAAAAATGACCAAGCCAAATATGTAAATATAGATCTCAGTCTAATATATTACTGAGAGTGCTTTAAAAACTGTGACCACACAGCTTCAAAATGGTAGAACCAGGATTTGAACCCATGTCTGTCTGATTCTATAGCCTTTGCCTTACTGTATTCCTTAACATAAGGAACAGACTAACAAATAGTTTATATATATATATATGTATTTTAAGGTATCTGTATGAAATTTTTCAGGAAAAAATGACTAAGTCAATTATATATACATATATTACTGAGAGTACTTTAAAAAATGTGTTTCCTCCTATGCTAGCCTCCTCCTTGCTCCCTCCCTTGAGCCAGAGTTCTATCTATTTAAAAAATTCCTCCCAAAAGAATAAGATAGTCTTGTGTACTAGTTTTAGGTATCATGCTATTGTTTAATTACCTAATGAACTTATAAGAAGCTTGGCTTCTGCAGAACGCAGTACCATGTGGTGGCTGGATGATGGCAGCCTCAGTCAATGATAACATACGGTTAATAGGGTATACTATGTGCCTGCGGCTAATTGAAGTACTTTTCATCTGTTAGCTCTTTTTTTTTTTTTGAGATGGAGTCTCGCTCTGTCACCCAGGCGGGAGTGCAGTGGCGCAATCTCGGCTCACTGCAACCTCCGCCTCCCGGGTTCAAGTGATTCTCCTGCCTCAGCCTCCTGAGTAGCTGGGACTACAGGCACGTGTCAGCATGCCTGGCTAATTTTTGTGTTTTTAGTAGGGATGAGGTTCACCATGTTGGCCAGGCTGGTCTTGAACTCCTGACCTCAGACGATCCACCTGCCTCAGCCTCCCGAAGTGCTGGGATTACAGGCGTGAGCCACTGCACCCGGCCCATCTGTTAGCTCTTACTAGTTCTCAAAACAAACTTTTGAGGTAGAACCCATTCCCTCCCATTTTTCAGATGAGAAACTTGAGGCCCTGAGTGTTAAAGGAACTTGCAGCTTGTAATCGTGTATTATGTAGTGAAAGGAAGTAACTGGATTCTCTTACTCATATCAGAAAACTGTTGTGGAACATTTTTGTAGATTTTATTTACAGTGAGAATACTGTCACTCTAAAACTTAATCAGACATTTTATGTTCTCTCCTTCCTGGACTCGAGTTTTTGTTAGACCCTTTTGAGTTGGAAGGGGAGGGTCAGAGTTTCGTGGTGGATGATTTGTGTTTGTCCTTTGAAGTGGATGATATTGCCCAGGGAGAGGACACGGCATGAGTCGCTATCCCGAAGAATACCATCAAGTAAGAGGATGGTGCAGGAGAAAGAATAGAGCAGGATCCTGAAAAGGAACAGCGAGAGACAGAGAAAGGAACCAGGAGAGGGGCCTGCAGTAGGAACCAGGGAGAGTGGGCAGTTGAAGTGGGGAAGAAGCAGCGGTGTCAGAAGCTGTGGTTGTTCTCAAGGAGCATGAGGGAACTGTGTCTTGCGCCAGGGCAATTGGAGTGTTTGGGAACAGAATTGAGTCTTACGAAATGACTGTGAGGAAGCAGTAAGTATAGACTGCTTCTGAGAAGTTTAGCTATAAAAGAGAGAGGGAATTTTTATGATATATGTCTGTTTTTCAGCTTTTGTTTTTTGCAGATGTATTTTACCTTCCCTATTTTTTATTATAAAAGTAATGTTTGCTCATTCTGAAAACTTCAACTATTAATAGTGTAAGAGTGTTTTCCCATCTCCCTTCCTTCCTTGCATATTCCATATCCCAGAGAGCATGACCCTTAACAGTTGACTGTGTGCCTTCCAGATGTTTTCTCTGTGTATAATAATATGTACTGCATTTTGGTTTTGACACACACACACACACACTTTTTTTTTTTGAGATGGGGTCTGTCTCTATAACCGAGGCTAGAATGCAGTGACGTGAACGTGGCCTCACTGTAGCCCCAACATTTTGGGCACAAGCGATCCTCCCATTTCAGCCTCTCGTGTAGCTGGGACCTCTCGTGTAGGCATGTACCACCTGATGCCCAGCTAATTTTTGTTTTTTTTAGTAATGGAGTCCTGCAATATTGCCCAGGTTGATCTTGAAGTCCTGGGTTCAAGCAATCCTCCCATCTTGGCCTCCCACAGTGCTTGTATAACAGGCATGAGCCACCACACCTGGCATACATATTCTTTTTAACCATTGGATAGTACTCCATTTTATGGAATTGACTTTAATTCATTTAACTGCTGTCATATTGAACTCAGTGAGCTTCATTTTTTCATTAAAAAATTAAAAAAAAAAAACAAACAAGGGTCTCCAGTGAGCATCCTCTTACATCTGTAAGTAGGTCTAGGATCTATCTCTAGAATTGCCAGGTGAAAAGTATGGACATATAAATTACATTTAAATTTTTGATGCATATTGCTACTTTTCATATTAATGTTCTCTTTTTCTCTCCCTCCCTCCCTTCTTCCCTTCTTGCCTTTCTTTCTTTCTTCCCTTCTTGCCTTTCTTTCTTTCTTTTTTTTTTTTTCACCCCTTTGCAATGCAATGATAACATAGTATTTGAATTCTGAAGAAGCCACTAGGAAGTAGAGTATTGGAAGGTTCAGAGAAGAGGCCTGGGAGAAGATGGGACCCACACAATATATGTGGAGATCCAAGTCTTAGGCAGAAGGAGGAGTCTCTTGCTTTATAACAGGAAGGAGGGGCAAAGAAGTAGGGCTTGTGGCTATGGGGAGCTTGTCCGTTTGGAGGCACACATTTGAGAAATCTTCTTTGGGTTAGAAGGCAAATTATTGGCTGAGAGTGAGGATGGAGAAAGTGGGATTAGAAGCTGAAGGAGAAGGAGGAGGATTTGAAAAGACCGCAGTGAAGAATGGGAGAGGGAGTTGGACAGCACCATCTAGGAGAATTGCTAGGCAGTGGCAGAGCCCAGCATTCAGGTGGAGTTGATTCTTGTTGGTTCATTTTCATTATTCGCAGTAATTATGCTCCACAAATTACCGAGTATGGAACCATTGCTCTTGGGGGAAGTAGAGGGTTAGCTTCCTGTGAGCCTCTGGTCACATTTTCATCTGCTGATCAGTATGTAACCTTGTTTTATGTGTGTTTCTGTTTAAAGACACTTCATTTAAATATATATTGTTGATTCACTAAAAATTGAACTCACAAGTAAAAGCACTATCACCCCTGCCTGATGAAACTTATCTAGCGCAAGTTTCTTCTCTGTAGGGCAACATCACAACCTTTTGGCACTTAGGGACACTAAACAGCACCTCAGCACTGTGTCAGGGGCCATTTTAAACAGCAGCATCACCCAAGAAAAGCACAAAAATGTAGAACATGTGGCACGAAATGAACCACACAAAAGACTCTTGTTCCCAGTACGAGAATTGAAACAAGAAGGTAAAGCGCCTTCTTGATTGACTTCAGCTGGGAACATGCATGTTGAGTGACTCAAAAGTGTTGTCAGTCTGCATGTCCACGAACACTGCGGGTATTATTTTGGGGTAACAAATAAATTGTATCAAGTAGATGACTTCACAAATGTGGAATACAATATGCAAATAATAAAGACTGGCGGTATGTCATTTTTTCCTTCCCAGCACCATTTACTAGACTCGGTTAGGTGGAGACAAGATGGATACCTGAAATGATGGATTGTCACCAGGCAAATATTTTGCAAAGGATATTAGGGCAGAAATTTTAAAACGTTGTCAAGAAAATGTTTTTTGAGGTATTGCTAGAAAAGCAAGACTTGGGGTGAGGGGCGCTGCTAGGGAGAAAGTAGAGGGATCAGTGTGAGACTAGAGTTTCTGTTGAGATTGAGGAAGAGGCATGCTGCGGGTAACCGGGTTCACAGACTGGAATAGGAGTATGTGTCCCAGGGTTGGATTTTTACATGTAATACTAAGAAGCAGAGCAGTTCTTGTTGGGGACTAGATTCATGGGAGTGAGGGCTTGAAGTAGAGAGGAAGGGAGCCAAAACGCCAGGGTATTGGATAAGTCATCCGTATGGATGATGAAAGTACTCAGATGGAAAGAAAAAGAATAAGCCAGGGCTAAGTGTTTGGGTGGTTAGCACGGGGGAAGAAGAGGAGGAGAGTTGCTTCAGCCATGTGGCTCGAGCCTCGGAGGAGAACTGGCCTAGGATCCATGGTGTGGTGGGAGGCAGCAACCCCTCCTCTGTCTGCACGAGGTAGAGTTGGGAACATGAGCAGCCTTGGGGAAAGGCTTGAGAAGGACGAGCTAGGTATGGCTGTGGGCAAGGAGGGTGAGGATGCGGGAGATTGTTTCTCAAAGCATAGCTTTTCAGTGAGCCTGAGATAGAGACTGGGGAGAACAGGGAGAGCTTGGCTCAAGGGAGCAGAAGCTCAGAACTGTGTGCCCACGAGGAGCTAGAGGCTGTAAGTTACTAATGGGCTGAGCTCTTAGGATCGGCCAGAGAAAGCTGACTGTGAGTCAGAGGAGAGAAGCAGCCTTCTTTGAATGAGGTGGCTGCAGGGAGTGGCGGTATCTCCTGCCTTTCTTGAGAGATTGTATTTCCCAGGGATTCTGTCTGAGTTCTATGGAGAGACTGTTCTCTTTGGGGGGAGTCAGCTTAGTTGTAAATTTTATGTATGTGGTGTATCAATACATTTTAATTGAAAAAATACTGATATATAAGAGAAAATATTAAAAGTCCATCGTTTCCATTTTGCCCTTTCCTTTTTACTACCACTTCCTAGAAGAAATCATTATTAACATTTTGGCAAATATTCATCCAGACTTCTTTTTACTGTGTGTTTATGTATATATGCATATGTGTGTATATTAATGCATGTATATAAATGCATATACTTATATATATGTATACACACATAATACATATATGTATACATAATCATATACCCATAAATATACATGTGGACCCCCACATGTCTAATTTTCTCATAAACTAACTCATTCTCTGTTATGTGTTTTGCCACTTGAATTTTAGCAATATGTTTTAGAGAACTTTCCATGATAGTAACTGTACAGCTGCCTCACTATTTGAGGATTGATTGTCCTGGCTCTGCACTCTGATCTAAGTCCATCATTCAGGGTTCTGCAGGACAGATGCTCATGGAGTGGGTAGAGGTCTGGTGTGGTATATGTTTCTACCTGAACACATCTGCTTGTGTTAGTGGGAAGAAGTCCGAGGGGCTGAACCTTCTCTCTGAAAGCCCAGAGGAGGGTATGATCTGGCTCAGGTCTCATAAGCCTATATGACCTTCTAACTCAGAATGTCCCTAAGTGGGGCCCTGTAGGCATATGTACGGCATGTGTTACACAGAGTACGTTCTTACTAGCATTCTTAGGAGCCTGTCTCATCCAAGTAATAAACCAGGAGAGGCGCTTTTCTTTCTTCCTTCCAACCCAGCTTTGGTGGAGAAGAAACACTTGACTTCGGTGCATATGCACCAGCTATGGTCTGCAGCATTCAGTGCAGGGCAGAGCATCCACTTTGGGGCCATGCTAGAGCTGAGTGTGCTGTGCTGGTGTGCCTTCCAGCTTACCTTGGGGACACATCCTGGTACAACACAGGGAGTGGAGAAAGGACCTGCACTTTTGGGATATTATGCTTTGCCCCCATCCGTGTGCTCGTAATGTAACTTAGAATGTTGCCAGAATGTCACAGCTCAGCTCTTCCCAATTTAATAGCTTTTGTCTTTAGATTCTGGATATTTGTTTAGTTGTTTTATTGCTGTTAATGTGGGTGGTTTGATTAACATTAAGACTATATCATGACTGGTGTCTATGTTTATTTTTGTGTATATATGTGAATATTCTGGATTAAAAAAAAATAGTTCAACCTGTTTTACCTGTTTCAGGTTTGTGGATACCGGATAAAGCTTCACTTTGATGGGTATTCTGATTGCTATGACTTCTGGGTGAATGCAGACGCTCTGGATATCCACCCAGTTGGGTGGTGTGAGAAAACTGGCCACAAACTCCATCCTCCAAAAGGTTTTGTCACTTTTTGTTTTATATTTTAAATTCAGTAAAAACTTACTTTCTTACATGCTACGTTAGAATTGTTAAGAATTCGCACTTTATGAAAATTCAGATAGGCACAAATTTGACCTTATTATTCATGATGAAACCACATTTATTAAAGTAAAATAAATAAAAGTAGAGTCCAACTTAAGAAAATAAAATATGTTCATATTCTTATTTTCATATAAAATAACATTTGTTTGATATTCAACTTTGGCTGCAAATAATGTTTACCTGCAAATTTCTATTATTAAATACATGTATCTTTGAAAAAACTGATTTGAAAAATTAGTTTAAAGTAGTTTACATAACTAAGTTTAGTGTAAACTGGTTTAAACTAATTTTTCAAATCAGTTTTTCATTGTATAGAAAATCCTGAGAAATTATGCATGACCGTATAGATTTTAATATTTAGGAGATTGGCAAGAAGACTATAACACTAAAAATTGGCTTAGGTGGGGGGTTGAACTCACAGCAATTACTTTTCTTCTATTTGAGTTCTTTATGTTATAGTCTCCCAGTGATCTTCCTATTTCATGTTTACATCAAAGTTCAAGAATAACAGATACCATCTTTTTCACATCTCCCTAAAGTATTCCTTCATTTTTTATTTTGAGATGGAGTCTTGCTCTGTCACCCAGATTGGAGTGCTGTGGTGTGATAAATTGGCTCACTGCAGCCACTGCCTCCAGGGTTCAAGCAATTCTCCTACCTCAGCCTCCCGAGTAGCTGGGATTACAGGCACCTGCCATCATGCCTGGCTCATTTTTGTGTTTTTATTAGAGCTAGAGCTTCACCATATTGGCCAGGCTGGTCTCAAACTTCTGGCCTCAAGTGATCTGCCCACCTCGGCCTCCCAAAGTGCTGGGATTACAGGTGTAAGCCACCGTGCTCGGCCATATTTAGTAATATCTTATTCCCTTCTTTTTCAATCATTACATTTATTTTTGTTTACTTTATGTCAAAAATTAAGGTTACTAGGTTGATATTTTTGGCCTATCTCAGGACTTCAGTGCATTAGCCATCCCTTTGTTTTAAGTGAAAAAATAATGGCAGAGTGGTATTTTCAGATAGCTGAAGGATTAAACAAAATCGCATAGAAAAGATGAGGGTGAAAAAGAAAATCTGTAAGCCTTTTCACAAATTGATCTCTTATATATGGTAAATTATTAGCTGTTTTTTTCATGCTGCCTTCTGGACTTTAATGAATGTAAAAGAAAGCATATTCGCAGATAAAATAAGATGCTCAATTTCCTTTTTAAAGGAAATGTTAACTTCAATGAAATTGTAAAAATTAAGGGAGGACATTTCCCTTACTGTAATTTGCCAACATCCTTACTTCATAAACCTTTAATTGGCCTTCTTGAAGTGATAGGCCAAAAAGATTTTACCTATTTCATTTCTGTTATTTCCAACTTCCCGCTTGTTCCTGTAAGTTAGTCTTCCCAAAATAGACGAGGTGAGAGAAAAATAAAGAATTTTGACTACTCTAGTTCAGCATCTATACTGTTGAGGAATTCTACCTAAATACTGGTAGAAATACCCTGATAATAAGTGCCCTGGGTATAATACGCATTTGTTTCCTTATTCCTTTTCTTTATATCCGTTACCATTCATTCAGAATTAGAAAATGATAATACAGTTTGTTGAAAATAAACATAGTCTAAATATACATAGTTATGAATTATGAGTTAAATTTTGTTTATTTAAAAAGTCATTTGATTGATTTTGGCATGTTAGAGATGGAGATAAAAGTGGGACTGGAAAACTAAGTGTAAAATATTTTGATATTTGAATCAGTCTGTTCATATGTGCTTACTCTAGGGTATAAAGAAGAAGAATTCAATTGGCAGACCTATCTTAAGACATGTAAAGCTCAAGCTGCTCCTAAGTCATTATTTGAAAATCAGAATATAGTAAGTACATGCAAAGCACGTTTTCTTTCAAAGGAAGAAGATTTTTGAGTGTCTCGTAGGATCAGTTACAAGTGATAACAAGGAACTATAATAAATTGTATTGCCTTGGTAAATAGAGTACTCTTATCTTAATTAAAGTTTAAAATTAGCTTAAAATCTTCATGAATAAATATGTTTTATAGCCATATTATGGTTGTTTCTTTCACTGCATAGTAGAAGACAAGGTAGTGTAACATTCAGGTGAGATTTACAATTAAGATGCATAAAAAACCAAATTGGCTGAGATATTTTATTGTTATTATCACTTATATGGGAGTGCTCTTCAAATGGAATTCACATAGCCAGATGAAGGTAGCCCTGTTTCAGTTTACATGTAGGAGGTCACTGGAGACTGTGATGTATTTTCCCTGTAGTTTATAGCTTTGTTTACAGTAAACAAAAGCAAAATCTGGACGTGTGTGTCTTTTCTACTTCTTGACCTGTATTCCCACTTTCCATAACATGTTCCTCCATTGGCCGACTTGATCCATGACATTTTTCTTTTCCCAAGTTCTGATCTAATTGGAAAGAATAAAGGGCAAGCCAGTGGAAAACCAAAATGCCGTCTTTACAGGTGGTCAGAGCTAAGTTGGAGGACATGCATGTCTTGTATCTG
Organism: Colobus angolensis palliatus; assembly: GCF_000951035.1. Classification (NCBI taxonomy): domain Eukaryota; kingdom Metazoa; phylum Chordata; class Mammalia; order Primates; family Cercopithecidae; genus Colobus; species Colobus angolensis. The sequence continues at coordinate 1,140,496 of NW_012116511.1, read as the reverse complement.
CAGACAAATAAGCTTGATTCTGAGCCCTAGAATTGAAGAGATTTAATTCTCCTTTCACCCCCACCCCCCAAGCCCAGGGAACACTGGATCCTTGAAGAGCAGAGTGGAAGCTGTGCACCCGGCAGCCCAGCTTTCTCTCCAGTGTGATCAGATCCTCCTTCCCAGAGTCACCAGGCAGGTAGCAGTGAGTGAGACAGTGGAGAGAAGCAGTAACGTTTCACTAACAGCATTCTCTCCAAATGGAAATAAATAAATATCAAGAGCAGGAGAAACCTCCTCACTCCAAAAATCCTCCATTTGGGAAACACTGTTAACCAGTTGGTTTGAGAGCATCAATCTAATGGCTGAAATGTTCTCTGATTTAATCAAACACAAACCAGGTTGAATTAGAGAACTGACAAATTGTGTTTGTGTGCATGCGTGTGTGTGTGTGTGTGTGTTTAGGCTACTAATAGTGTTAATGGGCCAGCTTTTTATTTTAAAACATCTTAATTGAGAGGGTAGTGTAATTGCCAAAGTGTAACAGTGCATTGTCAGTTGGTATTCCCTGTCAAAATTTATCCCAGGGAGGAAGGTCAGTTCGGTGGAAAAGTTAGCAGCCTGCTGTCTCTGCTCCAACTTTCCGAATCCCTGTCTGGTTCTCTGATGATGACTTCGGTCAGGGATTTGATGAACTGCCTTGAACCGTCTTCCTAAATTCGATGCATTGCTAGCATACAACTTACTCTTGGGCTCTCCATTTCGTATCTAAGAGACACTTTTTCCACTTCTAGATTCCTCTACCTCAGAATACTCAAACATTTATGGTCAGAACTTGGATAAATTTCAGTACTTAAATCCTTACTAAAAACTTCTGTATAGCATTAGTGCCTGTTCCATCCATTCAGACACAACTTATTCTAACATTTTCAGATACACGGCTATCTACATTTTTACAATGATGGTTGTATAATCATAGTAAAATGAGAGAGAGCATCTATCTTGCCTAAGTAGTTAGAATAATATCTGTATAATTGAGTCTGAACAGAGGTTTTTTTTTTTTAAAGGGAAGGAATGACTTGTAGTGTGTCATGATTGGCATCATTGGTATCTGGGTATACTATATATCTGCAGACAAATAAGCTTGATTCTGAGCCCTAGAATTGAAGACATTAAATTCTCTACATATATGTGTGTACATATATAAATATATATGTAGAGACAGATAGATTAAGATATTATTCCTCACAAAAGATTGTAAGAGATTGTTTATATGCTACTGAACCTCAAGCACTAACTCTTACAGAACTTTTGTTGTTTTTGTTCCATGTTCTGAATGACTGATTATCTGTGGATTTCTTTAAGTTACCAACTATTTTGAATAGCTGTGTGCATCAACAGCCCATTCTTTTGCTGCTATTAGGAATAAAATGTATCTGTAGTGTTGAGTAAATGTTGTAATAATTTGCAGCCTTTCATATATGAAGATGACCTACTTTCGGTAGAGTACTCTTTTGAGAGATATTTTCAGAAGTGGGAGTGAATTTGTACTGACTCATGCACATTTTTAACTTGATTAAGTGCATATTTTGTGTGAATAATTTTCATTGTTAAGTCTGTAATCAAGAAAAGAAGGACAAAATATGAACTATATGGTGAATAAAACTTGCCTACCTATTATAGTTTTCTAATTAAGGCATCAAAACACATGTTAAAATTAATTATTTTAAACTCTGTGAGTGATGGATATTTTCATTTTGAGGCCTAGATAGCTAATTGGGTGTAGCAGTAGGGCATTTTTATTTTTTTATTGCTGCTTGTTGGAAAGCGACCCTGCTGTGAAACTGGCATATGATTTTTAAATTATGTGAATACAGCAGTGGATGCCGGGCCTTTGAGCAGGAAGTGCAGAGAGTGTGCAGTTCTTGCGGTTGTTAAGTGTGTGCTTATCTCTAATTAAATCTGTGTGTTTCCATAGACAGTGATCCCATCGGGCTTTCGAGTTGGTATGAAGCTTGAGGCAGTAGACAAAAAGAATCCCTCATTCATCTGTGTTGCTACGGTAACAGATATGGTGGACAATCGTTTCCTGGTACATTTTGACAACTGGGATGAGAGCTATGACTATTGGTGAGACATTTTCCGTTGTTGTGTGCTTTTAAAAATTTAATGTTTATCCAAGTAAATAGTTTAAAAACAGTAATAATGCAAAGCTTGTAACAAAAGAAAAACACAATATTTTGTCCCACTGCTTCCTATTACAGGTTTTTAATTTTTTACCTGTTCCATATGGAATATATTTTAAATAGCATCCTTTAATTCTACTTTATGATTGGTATTTTAGTTGACTTCCTACTATGGAAGTGCAGTCTGCACACGCCACATTCCTGACATATGTTCACACATATTTTACTCTTCCCTTCTTATTTTCATGCCCACCAGCTAATTTAAACATTCATAATAGCTGACTACAAAATATATTGAAGAACATTGTTTTTAATCCTTGCAGTTTTTGGATATCCTGCACAAAGTAGCAAAAGCAACATATTTTACAATTATGTAATTATAAAATAATTATAATAAAGCCATTATATTTTGATTAAATAGTTGGAATAAGGATTTTTCATAACAAATTCATGTTCATTGATTGCTGTAATTCAGTTTCCTGGTAAAAGGCATTTCTAAAGTGTTTAGTTCCTTCTAGAGTACACTTGAATTGAGAACATTTTAGAGAAGTAACAGGTATAGTTATATAAAATATGGCTCATGTTATAGGATAAGTGAATATTAACTTATGTAAATATTGCTAAATGTCAGGGAGGTTTGTTTTTTGACCTTATTTTTTAGCATCCATGTATTTAAACATTCAGTAGACACACCGATAATTTCCATTACTTCTCAGATGGGATGCTTAGAAACTCATCAGTTTTACTTGCATTGTTTAAAAAAGAAGAGATGTTGAAATTCATTTGCTATTCATATTTTTGAAATGCTTTACATTATATGTTACCTACGTTTTTTGCAGAATTTTTAAAAAATGTAGACAATTAGTTCCATGATTAGATTACACAGAGCCAAGTACAATTGGCCTTCTGTATCTGTGGGTTGCACATCCACGGATTCAACCAACCGCAGATCAAAAATATGAAAAAAAGAAAAATAACAATGCAATAATAAAAATAATACAAATAAAAATATACAGTAACAATTACTTTCATAGCATTTACATTGTATTAGGTATGATAAGTAATCTAGAAATGATTTATAGTATATAGGAGATAAAGTAAACAGAAGGATGTGTGTAGGTTATATGCAATTACTATGCCATTTTATAAAAGAGACTTGTACATCCTTAGATATTGGTGTCCAAAGGGGCTTCTGGAACCATCTTCTGCTGATACCAAGGAATGACTGTGCTTTCAAGTGTTTTGTTTGTTTTCCCCAGCTTTTTTCTGCAGAGCATAATTTTTCCTCATAGGACATCTTTATATTCAGTTTATAATAAAAGTTTTTTCATTGAAATACAGTCAATTTCTAACATATACAAAAGTAGAATAATAGAGCAGCCCTGCTGCAGCCTTTACTCAGCACCAACAATTATCGACTTATATCCAGTATGTTTCCTCTGTATTCCTAATCTTCAAATCCCAACTCTGGGATTGTTTTGAAATCAGTTACAGATATCAGAGCATTTCAGTATATATCTTCTAAAAAGAGGAATTAGTTTTATTTTTTTAAAAATAATAACCATAATATTACTAACATACTTAAATATTTCTTCCAGTTATTTCAGTGAGTTTTTTTTGTTTTTAGCTTGATGGTTTTAGGTCCCATAAGGTGTACACTTTGTGATTGCCTTGCTTGACCTCGTTTGATTTACAGATGCCTATTTCTCTCCTTTCTTCCTCATCGATTGTGGCTTTTGTTAAAGACACCAGGTTGTTTGTGCTGTTGAGTCTCCCAGTTTGATTTCCTGATTGAAACCTCATCTTATTTACTGTATTCTTCTGTTCCTCCTATTTACTGTAAATTGGTGCTTTTGGTTTTATTTAAAATTGTCAGGCCTGCACGGTGGCTTATGTCTGTAATCCCAGTAATTTAGGAGGCCAAGGTGGGACATCACTTGAACCCAGGAATTTGAGACCAACCTGGTCAACATACCGAGACCCCTGACTCTACACAAAAATTTCGAAAACAAAAAAAATTTTCTATACCTATTTTGAATGGGTGAGTGCATGAGAAAACTTTAACTTTGGAAATAGTCTAAATCTGTCCTGAATCAAACCTGTTTGTCTCCTTCTGTGCTTGGTGGACTGTGATGATGGCACTACTGGGGCGATAACTAGGCTCCAGGCCTTTTCTTAATAAATGATGCTAAAACAATAACTAGAATCTGTTGAAATGAGAATATTTTGTTTTTAAAGTTGTGGTTTATCGGGGAAGAATTTTTTTAAAGCTTTTGCCTGATTTAAACAAAATAGGTGAATGTCAGTTTAATTATTGTGGTCTCATAAGTATTACAGTGTTTTAAAGGTATAGGTTGCTGATTTGACATAAGATGCATTGCCTCTGAAAATATTATTGTGGAAAAAAAGTAAGGAGAGAGTCTAGAAGAATTCGCCACATTCATTTTTCAGTGCCAAACGTCTAGGAACCAAACAGGAAAGATCCTGGGTTCTAGGAAAGATCCTGGATTCTAAAAAGATCCTGGGTTCTAAAAATACAAAGAAAAGAAAAAAAATTGATCTCTTTTAACTTGAGTTTTGTGCTTTTATGAGCACAAACTAATTATTTTTAGGATGGAGTGTACTTTGAGGATTACTTAGACTTCCAGCTACTGACATGAAATCATATTTTGTTAATTGTCTGAAAACGAAAACAGTGTGTTCTCTTCCTCAACATGCAGTTAAGGCACAGTGGAAATTGCTTAAGTGCTCTGGAATTTCTCCACTTTTACTAAATATTATGCTCTTTGATCTTTGAATTTTGGAATGGTTTTTATCTGCATAAATTACTTAGGTATGCAATTGAGGTTACAGATTGGATTGCCTTTCCCAATTTAAAATCGTTTGGAAATGAGATATTTTTTGCTTTGAATTGAATAGTAATTCTATATCTCTTGTTTACATTTGTGGGAATTTGAAAATATATATGTGTCTGTATACATTTGTGTTACTACATGTTTAGTTGCAATAAAACATTTCTAACTTCCAAAGAGGAACAGGATAAAAACATATATAAGATGAAAAAAGTAGTCTTCTATGAAGGGAAAATAGCATATACTAGAATAAAAATGGCTTTACCTCTGGGTTTCTTCTGTGCTTTTGTTACTGATAGTTGGTAGCTATTCGATTCTATCTCCTTAACAGTTGGTTAGATTTAGGAATAATCCTAGATATAATAGAATATTGGCACTAGAAAGGACTTTAGGGACCCAGGAAGGTAGTCAGTACCATGGGGAGAGTACCTCCAGGGTACCGCTGCCCTCCCACCGCTGCAGCCTCTTTCCTGATTATCTTCCTGCTGCCTGAAGGTTGGACTGTGGGGCAGAACACAATGAGAACAGTCACCTCCTCTTTTCTTCTAGGCACTAGGAAGCAACCTTTCTTTTAAAACATATTGTTTTCATGTACCCTTATCTTTTGGGATCCGGGAAGGATTGACAACAGGGTTTGGCCCATTGTTTAGTAGAAGGCCTAAATGAATGAGGTTGCAGCTTCAGCGATTTTTGATTCCATTGTACTTTGGTGTCCCAGTGGAGTCAGGGCAAAAATTAGCAACAAAAAGATCTATGAAAAAGAAAAGCGATGTTAGTGAATTAGAACAAATATAGCAGTAGGCCTTTTCCTTATTGCCTGGAAGTGTAGTATAAACTTTTTTTTTTTTTAGAGATGAATCTGTTTTACATTTACAGATTAAGAGCAATAGTAATTTTATGTGTCTCCCTAAAATCATGTTGAAAAGTTGTCAGTTACTTAGAGCAGTGTCAGTTAATAGGCTTGTCACTATTTGGTTAAATTTGGGAAGCTCTGGTTGGTGGTGGTGGTGGGAAGGTCGTGGAGATGAATGGAACCTGGGCTGTTCTGAACTTCAGCTCTGAGGGTCTCACGGTCTGGGGAAGGAGAGAAACTAAACACCACTGTCTTGGCTGCAGGGTTAGATGGTGGTTAGTGCTTAATTTTAGAACCAACCACTTGGAGGGGTGATGGCACTTGGAGGCAAGGACTGACTCAAGCTCACTGGAGGGCTCTTGGGGAGGGCTTCTTAGAAGACATGGGGATTTGAGCTTGACCAAGAAGGACTGGGTACTTAGAGGTGGGGATGGAATATTCTTGGCTAAGGAAAGCACTTGCTTGTGTTTCGGCCCAGGGGTAGAATGTGTTTGGGTAAGGCCAGCCAGTTTATTCAGTGCATTACTTAACACTTCTAAACTTCAGTTGTCTTCTGAAAGGGATTAATAATAATACCTGTCCCATCAGGTGTCGTGGGGATTAAAATAAGAGTTTTAGGAACAGAAACTGACTTGCAAAAGGTTGAAGAGCGATAAGGGATATTAAGCAGAGAAGTTTAGTGCTGAAGGCAAATGGATCACTGCTTAAGAGGAATTCACCTTGACTTCTAAGGAGGGTTCCCTGCACCATGAGCATTTTTGAGCTTGGTTTTTAGGTAGAAGGCAGGAGGCCACTGTGGAGGGAGAGAGTGGAGATTTCTGAAACTATGGATTATTGGTGGGACCAGGTCTCCTAGGAGCAGCTAGCCTCAGGAAGAAATAAACTTTCATTTCCCTCAGCCTGGAGAAAAAGAAGAAGTAAAAGGAAAACTTGATACGAGGGTGATGAGATGCTATCACCTTTATCTCTTCCAAGTATTCGTTGTGTTAATGAAAGATTTTAAGCTTGAAGCAAATTAATAATATTTCAAACAGCTACTGTGGGTAATAGAATTGAACATGAATTAGGGATGGAAAGGATCACTTGATGACTCAGGCTGATGAGGTTTGGGGTTTAGTAGTAAAGTGCAGAGTAGTGGAGGCCCTGAAGAGTTCACATATAAGGGGAGCCAGGAGAGTTGGGTACTGGGTAATAAATTGGCAGAGTCATCATGCTCTGGGTTATAGGCAGTGGAGAGGCCAAGTGTCCTGTATTTCTTCAAATAATCTAAACCACTCTTGCTTAATGGAGAGACTTTGATGTTTTCCATAAGTAAGCGTCTTGCAATGTTCTCCTTTTACTCTGTCTGAAACTGCAGAGCCCAGTGTGTGTGCATTAGTTTTTGCTTAACTTTTGGCTGTAACTGATAAAACCAGAATCTCTTTCTTTTCTACCCAAGTGCTTGGGGAAATCACTTAACCTCTTTGATTTCCATAAAATGAGGATCTTCATGTCTCCTAACTTTATCCTTATATCGTAAGCATGGATTTTTTTTTTTTTTTTGAGACGGAGTCTCTCTTTGTCACCCAGGCTGGAGTGCAGTGGCTCCATCTGGGCTCACTGCAAGCTCCGCCTCCCGGGTTCACACCATTCTCCTGCCTCAGCCTCCAAGTAGCTGGGACTACAGGCCACGCACCACCACGCCCGGCTAATTTTTTGTATTTTTAGTAGAGACAGGGTTTCACCGTGTTAGCCAGGATGGTCTCGATCTCCTGACCTCGTGATCCACCTGCCTTGGCCTCCCAAAGTGCTGGGATTACAGGCGTGAGCCACCGCGCCCAACAAATTTTTTTAAAATAAGTTATTTATTTGGTTTCTGGCCCTTTGAAAATTTACTGTCTCAGTCTCATTGGGTCTTAGCAGTCATTATGAATAATTTGCATTTATATGTGAAATGTATTTCAAAAATTTTGAAATGAACTTCTTTCATGATACACATAAAAACCCAAAAGAAAGGAAGAGTATAGCAATCAATGTTTTGTCATACTTTCTACCTTTAGTTGTTCTTCATATTTCTTCTCAGTTACATTTCTACTTTTGAACACTAGATGGGACTAAGAGATGACTTGTTTTACAATAGTAGCAGAAAGGCTATCACAGCCTTCCAATTTTTGAGTGAAGTGTTGTTTACTTATTAAGAAAATACAAGTAAAATAGATAAAAACAGTAATATTTTTATCTTCTCTATTGAGACAGCTTCTTTGTTTTAAGTGGCGACTTTGATCAATATCTGGATATTATTTAAACTTTATATTAGATTCAGATAGTACAAGAATGAGTGACCATTAAGAGGCCACAATATTTTCCTTAATTGCAATTTATATATCCAGTAAAATCAAAAGAGTAATGTTCAATGTTTCTACTTTAAAATAAACACTGTGAGTCTGGCAGATAATTATAAAAACTACTCTCTAAGTTATATTAGATTGAAAAGGAAAAAAGTTAAACAAATATTGTATATTTTCATTTTTTATGATACCATCTATGAATTAACATCCTTTCCTAAAATAAAGGCAGTAAGACATTAGTAATAATCCATAACCAAAATGATTTTTTAAGGAAAACACTATGGTATCTGGAAATAGAGCTCCAAAGCCTTGTTTGTATGATTTATAAAAGTGTATCTTAATGAATTGTGTATTAAAATATCTTCTATGAAAATACATAGTGTAAGAAATATAGTGATCACAGCATGAACTTGGCATTGACCCAGCAGTGCTTGTTTTTTCATATTCCTAAAATAATGACAAGAAAAATAGTTTGTGGTAGGGACAGTATGAGATAACAACTGAATAAAGGAAGAAGCCTTTAAGTATTAAGAAAAAGGTATTTTCTACTGAAGTGAGTTCTGAGAACAATCAGCATTCAGTAGTGGTTACATGAACTCACCATGTATTATTGTCCCAGGCTATGCCTTTAGAAAGGTTGGCTTGGTTGACTGTGTGCTAATCTCACCCACTTAGGACATTTTGTAGAAAATTCTTTTTTTCGCTGTTCATAAGACTTCCTTCTTCCCTGGAAACTCCAGCCACACCATTACCTTCCTGGCTTTCTGCCTTCTAGTTTCCCATCAAGAGGGCTGTGTTAAGATTTCCTGATCTCAGTATAGACTCAGGAGACCTCCTAGTTAACATAGCAAGACTAGACTCCTGGCATCTTTCAGACCAGCATTTTCCAGACTGTGTTCTGCAGAACACTCGGGTTCCATGTGATGTTAACAGGCTGAAACATGTTGCATGTTGAGAAGAGGAAACCATAGCAAAAGTGTGAGTAAGAGCAAGGAATTAGATGTACCAGGTACGCATGCTGATAAAGAGACTTTAGAAAAATAGATGCTTGACTGTAATAGAGATGACAGAAAGGAGAAAAAAGAGGTAAAGAAAAGAGAGTAATAGTTTGTCTTAATTCCTGGTCTCTGTTATTCTAATGGGTAACAGAAATAACATGTTGGTCATTAAGGATGATCGCACTCCCTGCGTTTGTACATTTACCCTTAGTGATGGTGAAATAATTTTGGTTTGCCTGTGTACACACAGTCTAAGTTTATTGTTCCACCTGATTTTAATGAATCTAAATTATAGACTTTAATTATATTATGTTTGCATTTTTGCTGTAGTTGAAGTTACTGGATATAACAAAATTTGTGGGGAAAAGAAAATTGCATGGTGTCAAATCCGTATAATATTTATCTAATAAAAATCCACTTAGTATTAATATATTAAAAAGTTCTTTGGCTTAGCATTTTCTTCCAAATTAGATTGATTGTAATAAATAAAACTCTATACAGTGTTCATGATCTCTAATTTTCTTTTTATTTTACTAGTTTTTGTGAGTTTATCCTGATAATTGCAGTTTTTTTAACTTGTATAACTTACAGGTGTGAAGCGTCCAGTCCACACATTCATCCAGTTGGTTGGTGTAAAGAACATAGAAGAACCCTTATTACTCCACCAGGTGTGTGTTTTTTAATGTGTCTAATACTATTCATAGACTTCAAGAGTAGGCAGACTTTTTCGGTAAAGGGCCGGATAGTAAATATTTTGGCTTTGCAGACCATGCAGTTTCTGTCGCCACTACTCAAAACAATTGTAGTGCAAAAAGAGCCATAGACAATAGGTAAACCATTGTGCATGGGTGTGTTGCAGTAACAGTTGATTTCCAAAAACAGGCAGCCGACCTGCAGGTGTTAGTTTGCTCACCCCGATGTACTTTCAACTATGTTAAGTATTTCCTTAGTTCATAACAGAGTCTCAAATTTTGTCTTTCTTGGAAAAAAAATAAGTTCTGTTTTAAAAGATATTTCACTTCTCAACTTGAAATTCATTTCTAGACTTTATATTAGTATATATTTAAATATATTGTCTAACCATAGAAGCAAATTGTCTAAGCCTTGAACAAGTCCAGAAAAATGGATAAGAGGGACAGCAGTTGTGTGTAGATTGGAGAACAGACTTCATGTCAGCATCAGTCCTCACAGAAGTACGGTGTTCACATTTAAGTGAGAAATTGAGGCTTTAGATTTTTTTGCTTAGTTTATAACTCACACGCTCACTTTTCCTTTTTGCATCGTGATTCCTGGTTCTAAATTAGATTTTGCACCTTCACGCCAGTGGTGCCTCTGTGTTCGCTGAAGTTTTCAGGCGCTTCTGCTGTCTGCCTCTGGCCATACAGCCTTCTCAGCTCATTTGCTCTCTCTTTAATAGGGAACGGTGTAACTGCTGATAAATAGTGTTCTCGTTTTATATCACTTTGAGTTTCTTTTATGTGCTAAAGGACAGATTATGGGCCGGGCACAGTGGCTGACGCCTGTAATCCCAGCACTTTGGGAAGCCGAGGCGGGCGGATCACCAGGTCAGGAGATTGAGACCATCCTGGCTAACACGGTGAAACCCCGTCTCTACTAAAAATGCAAAATATTAGCTGGGCGTGGTGGCCTCCCAGCTACTCGGGAAGCTGAGGCAGGAAAATGGCGTGAACCCAGGAGGTGGAGCTTGCGGTGAGCAGAGATCGCACCACTGCACTCCAGCCTGGGCGACAGAGCGAGACTCTGTCTCAAAAAAAAAAAACCCCAAACAAACAAAAGAACAGATTCTGTGGCTTCTTCATAATCAAGACAGTGTATTTCTGAGTACATCACTACTTAAGGTGCCATGGCCACTTCTGGTATGGAAAGACAGGGTCATCAAACAGAAAGTATCCCTGCGCAGTAGGCGATTGCTTAGTGGACACTTACAGGAGTAATGAAGACTGCCTTCATCGCAGAGAGAGGGTGAGTCCTGGGTTTACTAGGAGCTGTTTTTGAATGTAGCCTGCAGCATGTAAGCTGCAAGATTGGAGAGCTTCAAGTTCTATTGGAACAGCTGGTTTCATTTTTAAGTTTGTCTCTAGTTCCTTGATACAGTGTCTCACTTAGAGTGTCTGATCATTTACTCACTGAGGAGGACCAGTCATTCCTATAATAGGCAAGTCAAGTCCTATCCACTCCCCGAGTTTTCTCATATATTAAAGGGAGGAAAGCCTCTGTCTTGACTAATTTCCAGTACTATTTTGAAGGTGAAATAGCATTGACATAAATCATGAAGAGTTAAAGCAAAGTATTGGCTGGACACCTATGGCTCACGGCTGTAATCCCAGCACTTTGGGAGGCTGAGGTGGGAGGATCACTTGAGCCCAGGAGTTCAAGACCAGCCTGGGTAACATAGTGAGACCCTGTCTCTATAAAAAAATTTTAAAAGTCAGCCAGGTGAGGTGGCATGCACCTGTAGTCCCTGCTATTTGTGAAACTGAGGCAGGAGGATTGCTTGAGCCCAGGAGTTCGAGGCTACAGTCAGCTATGATTGTGCCACTGCACTCCAGCCTGGGCAACAGAACAAGACAGTGTTTCAAGGAAAAAAAAAAAAAAAGAAACAAAGAAAGCAAGATATTAATGGTTTCATGACTCCAAATGTTGTACTGCCTGGAAGATTTCTTGTATTCCACTTTCCTTTGTCTATCCTGTGGCTTACAAAATAATAGTGGCCAGTGATTGCCATAGTTGCTTCTTTGCCACTATCACCATCTAAAATGGTGTGAGGATCCCTTTAGAATTCCCAGTTTGTTATCAGTCGTTCTTTCCGTACCACCGTTTTTGGTCATGATCAGAGATTAACAGTGAACCAGTGAACAGCAGAGGGTTCCTGGTTACGTACCCTGGAAGGAGTGGTGTAAGGTGTTACCACCGACTTCTTAACGTGAGGCAAAGAATCAAGCCATATATCTCCTTTCCTGGATGTTTAGAATTCAGTCGAATTCAGTCATGCTACCACACCTGGCTATTTTTTTTTTTTTTTTTGTATTTTTAGTAGAGACGGGGTTTCACCGTGTTAGCCAGGATGGTCTTGATCTCCTGACCTCGTGATCCGCCTGCCTCAGCCTCCCAAAATGCTGGGATTACAGGCGTGAGCTACCGTGCCTAGCTACATATTTACTCTTTAACCATTTTATTTTGAAACAGTTTTGAATGTACAGAAAAGTTGCAAGAACAGTGCAGAACTCATCTTTTCCCTGACTCAGAGACCCAGTCAAGTTTGCCAGTTGTCCTAGTGATGTCATTCCTAGCGAAAGGATCTCAGTTGTCAGATCCCTCGAGCTTCTGTTAATTAGGCTCTCCTTGACTTCTGTGACCTTAATAAGTTTGAGGATTCCAGATCTGTGATTTTGTAGAATGTTACTTAATTTGAGTCGGATTGGTATTTCCTCATGATCATATGCAGGCTGTGCTTTTCTGGCAGGAATATTATAGACATAGTGCTGTGTTCTCGTTGCCTTCTCTCAGGTGGCTCATGATGTCAATCTGTCTCTTTACTGGTTTGCTTTTACCACTGATGGATCAAGATGGTGTTTGCTAGGTTTGTCCACTAATGGAGTTATTTTTTCTCTGTAACTAATAAGTATTTTCTGGAGAGATACTTTGAGACTGTGTATCTCGTCCCAATATCATTTGCTAGTTTTAGCATCTGTTGACATTTCTAGCATGAATTATATTATTCTGACAGTGTTAAACTGTAATTTTTCTTATTCCATCATTTCCTATACAAAATTAGTTGATATTTTCCTGCAAAGAATAGCTTTTCTTATCTTCCTATTTATTTGTTCAATTTATCTATATCAGGGTAGACCCATAGATTACTATTTTTATCAGTGAGTTATAATCGATTGCTAGCATTGTTTATCTTCATATTCAGATTTTCTCAGATATTAACCAGTTATAACCCCTTTAGGCACATTTCAGTGTCCTTTTGAAATGTTCTTATTTTTTGAGAACTTCTTATTTTCTGGCACAGCTAGGCTTATCTCATACTTTCCCTGACCCCACCCTAGAGTCACCCATTTCTTCAAGGTTCCATGCTGCTTTTTAGTAGAGAATGATACTTAGAAACTAAGATCTGAACACTAAGTGTGCTTATTTACTACAAGATTGTTGATGTTTCCAGACTTTTCAGCTAGTATAGCTAGGAAATACATGTGTATAAATATATACAAAAATGTATATTTATGTCTATTTCTGTATCTGTTCGTATATTGAAAACTGAATTTATACCATTAGTTCCAATTCAAATCCAACGCATCAGCTTCATTCCAGTTTCCCTCAAACCTGGCTAACATTATCTCCAATATATTTGCTGCTTTTCTCAGTTCCCTTTATGTGGCTAATTTCCCACCATACTGGACCACTGTTTATTCCTGCTCATGCCTACCTAATGCATTTGGGGCCCTGGAGGGAACAAAAGAGGGCAGGAGGAAGGAGAAGATGTTTTTACACATTCTATGAATAATGTTACATCATTTGTGCGTGTTTATTGGAACTAACAATATGAAGTTATATCTGGAATTGTTCACATACTAATAGATATAAATCTACCGTGTCCTTTTTAATAAGTACTTTCTGCTTATGTACATTTTTTTGCATATTTGTATATTGAAGGTCATTTAACTTACTTAATTTTCACATTTACAAACAATTGTGTGTTGCTTTTATTACATACGTCAGATTTTTCTAGATTCATAGAAACAAAATTGCTAAAGGGTGTTCGTGTGTCTGTCTTGTAAGACTATCCTTATCTGAAAATATAAATTATATATATATCTATAAAATTTTCATTTTAAAAGTAATAGAAAAATAATGATCAAGATGAAAACAATGTCATTATTACTAATAGCTGTGAATGTGTGAGTAAAGTTGTCATATAGATAAACGTAATTTTCTAGATTATAATATTTTATACTTTTTGTTGGACAATTTGTTATTCTTGCTGTCATTTTGGTTAAACCTCATAGGATTTACATTTTTCTTTCATAGGTTATCCAAATGTGAAACATTTTTCTTGGGATAAATACTTAGAAGAAACCAATTCTTTACCTGCTCCTGCAAGAGCTTTCAAAGTGGTAAGATGATACATTTTATACTATTTGATTAATTTGTGTGGATGAGATCATTTATTTATTGAAATTTAAGAACAGAATAAGTGGTATTAGTAAACCAGAATAGGAATGAGAAAAAAATAGAGCAGCAAATAAGATGTTTTTGAATTTTTACAGTTTTTAGTCAGAAGTGTTATTGGGATTTTTGTTGTCATACAAAAAAATGCTTTGATTTTGGACTTTAAAGTCTCCTTGGAAAATATACTTGATACTATGTCGAGCTAATTGTTGAAATCTTATAGCAATCTTGTCTTTTTAGCTAGATATTCTAAAAGACCAGAACAGAACATGAAAATATTTTCCAATAAAAACTATTTGATAATTTATTTGGATTTGTTTATGGCAAGCTGAGATGCTGGTTTTTTTTTTTTTTTTAATTTTATTGCTATAGATCAGCATGTTTAATTACCAAAATGTAAGATTATCCGCTTTTATTACAGTATCCTTCTAACCCAGGGTCATTGCTTCTTGCATATAAAGTGTTAAGATTCAAATAAACCTCTTTTTTATGCAAGGAAGGAACAAGAAGTGAAACATACTATTTTTTCATCTCAAATAGCTTGCTTTATAATTTATATTTCTCGTTAATTTAACGGAAAAGAAAAATATATCAAATATTTATTTTTTAAAATGTGTCATGATTAGCTTATGGTAAATAATTTTCTTTAAGTGATCCTTTTATGTATAAATTGCTAGGATTTTTAAAGTTAGAATTAATTATTAGGTATAGGTCCAAATTTAGAAGAAAGAACATAAAATTTTAAGAGCAAAACATAAGGTATGAAGAGAAACTATATCAAAAAATGTGTGTGATTTCATCTGAGAGCAAGTTGAAGATTTAAAAAAGAAAACTGTTTAGAGTTATGCCGTATTTATGAATTTTTATCCACTCTCCCTCCCCCCCTTTAACTTTAAACTCTTGTCTAATGCGAAGCAGAGCTGCATTACACTTCACTTTAAATGAATACAATTATATTAGGATCAGCCTACATATCTAGTGTCACAACAGAGAGAAGACAGATTTCTCTAGTTTGGTCTTTTAGGTGTCTTGCATTGACTGCTCTGTGATATTTATATAACATAGTTAATTTTCATGGCAACCCTTTTTTTGTTGTTTGCTTGAGTCAAGAGTCTTGCTGTGTTGCCCAGGCTGGAGTGCAGTGCCACGATCTCATCTCATCTCATCTCACTGCAACCTCCACCTCCCAGGCTAAAGTGATCTTCCCACCTCAGCTTCCTGAGTAGTTGGGACTACAGGCATATGCCACCATGCTGGGCTAATTTTTGTGTTTTTCGTAAAGAAGAGGTTTTGCTATGTTTCCTGGGCTTGTCTCAAACTCCTGAGCTCGAGCAATCCACCCACCTTGGCCTCCCAAAGTGTTGGATTACAGGCATGAGCCACCACATCCTGCCCAGCAACACTTATACCCACTTTACAGAAGAGAGACCTGAAGCTCAGAAAATTAACTGATTTGCCTAACATCATGTCAGTCAATCACCTTATCTTCCACAGTCTGTGACTTTTTCAGAGGCTTGAGTTTCTGCTGAGTACTGAGGCGTAGGTAGCTGTCGATTCCCCCAACCCATTCCTGGTTCTGTCCTTTACGTTTGATTGCTGATTTTCTGTTTTAAAGATATCTTCTGCTTTTTGCCCCCATTACCACTTCTAATTTTGGTGTCTCATCTCAGCCACTTTAATGTTCTTCCTTTCTCTTTTTAAAGACAAATTTTATGCTTGTAGGTTTTTGCCAGTACACCTCCAACTAATAAGAAAAATGTCTTGTCTTCCCTCTGAGTAATCAAATAACTACAGTATTTTGAATTTTACTCTGCTATTTCCCTTGCTCGTGCATCTGTGTTGGAATTTATTGACAGACAGGGTGAAGTTCAGAGCTACTCTGGGAAGTTGAGAGTTTGAAAGGCTGGTTCTCTTATTTTCTTTCTTTATTTCAAAAATGACAGCAAGTTCTAACCATTTAAAATTTTGTTGTCTTCTTTTATGACATCATTCTCTAAATAGCTCAGCTATTTCTTTTTTTAATTTTTATTTTTTGAGACAGTCTCCCTTTGTTGCCCAGGCTGGAGTGCAGTGGCACAATCTCGGCTCACTGTAACCTCTACCTCCTGGGCTAAAGCAATTCTTGTGCCTCAGCCTCCCGAGTAGCTGGGATTACGGGTGCATGCCACCATGTCTGGCTACTTTTTGTATTTTTAGTAGAGACAGGGTTCAGCCATGTTGGCCAGGCTGGTCTCAAACTCCTGGCCTCGAGTGATCCACCCGCCTCAGCCTTCCAGAGTGCTGGGATTGCAGGCATGAACCACTGTGCCCGGCCAGCTTTTTCTTCTTCTTCTTTGTAACAGCAAGTTTACCTTCTCTCTTCCTCTTTATCTCACTGTGTAAAATTTTTTTGTTATGACAGAAACCTCCTCATGGATTCCAGAAAAAAATGAAGCTTGAGGTTGTAGACAAAAGGAACCCCATGTTTATTAGAGTAGCAACTGTGGCAGACACAGATGATCACCGAGTAAAAGTAAGTGTTCTGTATGGTGGATTGGCTTTGTCTTATTGTTATAGACGTTTTGGATAAAAACTTTGGTAGATACTTAACTTGTGAAGTCCTGTAATTAGTAAAATCATAGGAATATGCAGAATAATTGGCTGTGCATCTTTGTAAATCAGCATTCTTCCAGGTTTGTCCTTTAATCTGTGTAAAACAATTTATCTTTAATTATGAACGACTTAATATTTTGAGTATGTATTGGGAGAAAGAAAGTAGATACAACACATTAAAGTAGTATTATATTCAGAAGAAAAAATATATCGTTCTCTGATAGTATGCCCTTTTTTAAAAAAAATTAAAGATCAATGTTTTTGTGGGGTGGATTAGTAGTAGTCTTTTCAGAGGAACCTCCTGTCTCTTAATATAGGCCAAGTAAAGATAAATAATTTCATGAATAAAATCAGATTTTAATTACAGTAATAAAAGTCAAGTACCTCTTAAAAAATTAGCAAATGTTTAGGGAGATGGGATCAGCTTGTTATGTCCAGCAATGATAAAGTGAAGTGGACTTCAGGAAAGGAGCCGGAAGAACTCATCTCTGTTTCTGACTTAAGCGTTAACTTTACCCTCAAACCGGAACAATGCCTGTTCTACTTACTTCATAAAATTGTTTGGAATTCCTATTAGGAATAATAATAGTTATAACAGCAAGACTTTAAATGTACATGATGTTTTACAGGGTAACTCTGTTCTCATGTTATTCAACATTTGTGGGAAGTATACGTTGTTACTACTTCTATTGATGAGGCAGAGGCTCAGAAAGATTAAATAAATTCGTAATTACTGGCAGTGGCAGACTGACATCTTAGTTCTAAGCTCTAGGAGTCTAAGTTTATGCTCTTTTTAAAAAAATTACATTCTCAACTATCTCTAATAAGATAGTGTATAAGAAAATAAATTATAAAATAACATGAAAAACTACACAAATGTGGTGTTTCTATAGAATAGAAATTTTAACATTTAATTCACTGTTAAGATTATAGAATCATGTAGCATTTTAGAAAATTTTGTAAATGCGAGACCTGTGCTAACCATTTTTTCAAGTACATTTTCTTACTATATTTGGTAGTAAAGTAAGTCATAAAACAATCAGTATTTTAGAACTAGAAGTATTTTTTTAAAATAAAATCTAGACTAGTAATCAAATACATTTACAATTAAGCACAATATTACTTTTATAAATCAGATTGCCCAGAATTGAAAAAAAATATATTGGTTCGAGTGCATGAAAATTTAATTATCACATATGGCTGGTGGGAATATAAAATGTCTCAGCCTTTCCAAAGAGCAGTTTGGCAACAGGTTAACAAAATCATAGAATGTTGTTTATCCTTTCATTTAAGAATGTTAAGGGAATAGCCAAAAGGAATACGCGAAAATGAAAACTCCAAGGAAAATACATCAGTGCTGTTTATAGTACTTAACATTGGAAGCAACCGCAGTAGCTGATGGGTAAAATATATTACTCTATATCTACATGATGGTAAAATTAAATACTTTCAAAGACTATTTAATATCAGCAATTGAAAAATTCAGGTTTTCATTATGTTTTGGTATCTGCTATTGTTTATTTTTACAAGAATACATACATAAGCAATTCTGGAAAGAATCCTACCAAAGTAATGACAGTGCTTCTTTCAGGGTGCTGAAACTATAAATGATAAGGTTTTTTAATCGTTTAGTTTCCAGAATGTAGATTACTTTTATAATTAAAAATGTAGATCAACTCTCTTACATGTGAGAAATTTTTGGCCCAGAGAGGTCAAGTATGCTAAAGTGGGTAGTTCAGTTAGTTAACAGGAAAAGTGTAGACTAGATTCCACCTCTTACTTCTGGCTGGATTCTCTAATACAACATCCTGGTCAGTCCTTAACACCCCAAAAATAGCTAGCTGTGAGGGCTACAGTTGACAATTACCTTTTGGTAATTACTGGAATTAATTTCATAGCTGAAGATGAACCACGGAACAAATATCTTTGTATTTACGAGGTCTTTAAAAGGCCTGTATATAGGGGTCAGTGACTAAGTTTCAGAATTCATCAGAAGCCTCTGAGAATATAAAAAGCTTGCAAGAATAGGAGTTTATCTAATAAATGGGAGATTAGACAGCAGGAAAGCTCATCTTTCTTTTTCAAGAAGGAAGAAGAGGAAAATGTAGACCAAGTTATTAGTGTAGCTTAATATTTTAAGTTTTTCAGGGATAAAATCAACTCTTGAGTAAAATCATCTTTTAAGATTACATATTTCACACCTTGAGCTATTATAGTAAAACATTTAAAATTGTTCTATATTTGATCAGATGCCATTGAGGAAAAATGGCCCAGAATGGTTTTGCTCTCACTTATGTTTTTAGTAACAGAAGATTATTCCTGCCTCATTCCTTCCCACTTCCCAGCCTGGCTCCCCAGAAGCAAAAACGGTCGGCTCTTTTAGCTCTTGCTTAGGACCTTTTTGTCTGTCATTTTCTAAAATATTACCGATATTCTACTCTTTCTCAGTTCATCAACTTTACATATGGTTTATTTTCTTCATGTTGTGGTAATTCAAGATTTAGATCTTGCTATTCTTACCTTCCCCTTATCTTTTCAGCAGTTATTTTACATAGTTTGGTTCTCATTCACTGTTGAGCAAAGTAATCTTTTCCTTGTGACTGTTTTTCTGGGAGTCAGTAATTTGTTCATAATTTAGTTTTTTTGTCTTCTTAAATTTTTACAAATGTGACAGTGGATCTCACATGCCTTTGAGTCAAAAGCTCAGTGTATTTTCAGTACTCTATCTTTTTATTATTATTATTATACTTTAAGTTCTAGGGTACATGTGTACAACGTGCTGGTTTGATACATAGGTATACATGTGCCATGCTGGTTTGCGGCACCCATTAACTCATGGTTTACATTAGGTATTTATCCTAATGCTCTCCCTCCCCCTGCCCCCCCACCCCACCACAGACCCCAGTGTGTGATGTTCCCCACCCTGTGTCTAAGTGATCTCATTGTTCAGTTCCCTCCTGTGAGTGAGAACATGCAGTGTTTGGTTTTCTGTTCTTGAGATAGTTTGCTGAGAATGATGGTTTCCAGCTTCATCCATGCCCCTGCAAAGGACATGAACTCATCCTTTTTTATGGATGCATAATATTCCATGGTATATATGTGCCACAGTTTCTTAATCCAGTCTATCATTGATGGACATTTGGGTTGGTTCCAAGTCTCAGCTATTGTGAATAGTGCCACAATAAACACACATGTGCATGTGTCTTTATAGTAACATGATTTATAATCCTTTGGGTGTATATTCAGTGATGGGATCGCTGGGTCAGATGGTATTTCTAGTTCTAGATCCTTGAGGAATTGCCACACTGTCTTCCACAATGGTTGAACCAGTTTACATTCCCACCAACAGTGTAAAAGCGTTCCTGTTTCTCCACATCCTCTCCAGCTTTTGTTGTTTGCTGACTTTTTAATGATCGCCATTCTAGCTGGCATGAGATGGTGTCTCATTGTGGTTTTGATTTGCATTTCTCTGATGACCAGTGATGATGAGCATTTTTCACAGCAAAAGAAACTACCATCAGAGTGAACAGGTAACCTACAGAATGGGAGAAAATTTTTACATCAATACTCTCTTTTTTTTTCTCGAATTCCTCCTCATAGTCAGCAACCACCTATTCCACTCTGGGTGGAAATACTCTAAGCCTGGTACAAAGCTTTCATTCTGACACTTCTCTTTACTGACAGACTCAGACTAGGTTGTATTTCATTTTCCTGGATCACATACTTTGTTTTTCTTGGGTTATTCTCTTATCTTGCTGACACACGTCTTTTCATATCTTCTGTGGGATTTTGATTCTAGGATTAGTTTATTTCTTAGCTTAAGAAAGTAGATTCATTGCAAAGACCATTATTTTAAGCACATATATATACTTTTATTAACTACATTCTATTTTGTTATATGAATATACCATAATTTATTAACCAGTCTCCTGATGGTGGGCACTGTGGTAACTTCTAGTTGTTTTCTAATACAAACAATGAGTTACTGAGATTATCAAGTCAAAATTAATGTCGTTTAAGTGCTCGGCTGTTATTGCCCAATAGCTTTCCAGAAATATCTCAGCAGTTAACACTCCTGTCAGTGGTCTATGAGAACACCCATTTATTCTCATTCTTAACCAACTGTAGGAATTACAAAAATGTGAACATTTTTGACAGGCCAATAGGAGAAGAATTGCATCTTGTGATTTTAATTTGTAGTTTTTTAATTATAAGTGAAAGTGATTGTCTTTCTTCTTCTTTTTTTTTTGAGACAAGGTCTCACTCTGTCACCTAGGCTGGAGTGCAGTGGTATGGTCTTGGCTCACTGTAGCCTCAACCTCCCAGGCTCAGGTGATCTTCTGCCCACCTCAGCTTACTGAGTAGCTGGGACTACACTTAGCTTTTTCTTTTCTTTTTTTTTTTTTTTTTTGGAGAGATGGGGTTTGCCAAATTGCCCAGGCTGATCTCGAACTCCTGGGATCAAGTGATCCTCCCTCCTTGGCCTCCCAAAGTGCTGGGATTATAGGCATGAACCACTGAGCCTGGCCTCAAATTTATTGTCTTTTCGTATCTTTACTAAGCATTTATATTTATGTTTTGAATAATGAGCTATTTGTATCCATTTTTCATCTTTCCATTGGGTTTTTCATCTTTTTGTGCTGTTACATCATATTTTTATAAATTAAGGAACAGAGTTCTTGACACAGGTGTTGCAAATGTGTTTTGGGGGGTTTCTTGTGGATCTTTCATTTTACTTTATAATACTTGCCATTCTGAAGCTTTAAATTTTCATGTAATCAAATTGATCAGTCTTTTACTGCTTTTGAGTTTGGTGTTTTGCTTACAAAGGCTGACCCACTCTGTGATTACAAATAAGTTCATTCACACATTCTTCTCAAATGTTTATTGTTCAGTTTTTAGTGTTTTGACTTTTTTATCCATCTGGCATCTGTTGTCTTGTACGGAATGTGAGGTTCGTAGACTTTAAAAAAGAAATCTAACTGGCAGACTTGTTTGGTTAATAACTCTGTGATCAGTGGATATAACTAGCAAACTTGATTTAAAAATAAAATATCTAAAGCATTTCAGTATATCCCTTCTTCCTAAAAGGTAAAAAATGTATAATAACCTAAAAGAAACAGTCGATTCCTAGTGACCATCACTAGAAGACTAACTGCCCTTTCACCCAATGGCCAATAGAGATGGTAGCAGTGACTGCTTTATAATAAGACATATCTTTTCACACTCGCTAAGATACAGAAGGAACCTAAGTATCCACCAGTTGAAGGAATGGATAAAGAGATGTGGTATATGTACACAATGTGATATTATTCAGCCATAAAAAAGAATGAAATACTGTCATTTGCAGTAACATGGGTGAACCTGGAGGACATTATGTTAAATGAAATAAGCCAGGCACAGAAAGACCAATATTGCATGTTCTCACTCATATGCGGGAGCTAAAAATAATTGAACTCATGAGGACAAGAGAGTACAATAAGGGTTGCCAGAGGCTGAAAAGCATAGCAGGGAGCAGGACATAAAGTGGGGGTGGTTAATGGGCACAAAAATACAGTTAGATAGAATGAATAAGATCTAGTATCTGGTAGCACATTAGGGTGTCTGTAGTTATCAATAATTTATATATTTTTAAGTAACTAGTAAAACTGGAATATTCATAAAACAAAGAAATGACAAAAGCTTGAGGTGATGGATACCCCAGTTACCCTGATTTGATCATTATACATTATATGCCTGTATCAAAATGTCACATGTACTTCATAAGTATATACCCATAATAATTTAAAATAAAACAATAATAGAACACATATTTGAGAAAAACTGTAATTATTCACAAGGAAAAAAATGATGTCTAAAAACACACTGGGTGGAGGGATATTTCGTAAATTGAATGTGTGTTTAGCAGGCATTGAATTTTTTTTGTTTTAAGGCTTTTTCAAGACAAATCCAGAAGACTTGACGTTTACTTGAAGGGTCCTCCTTTCCTCTCCTTCCCCTCTACTTTCCCCTCTCATCTTCCCTCCTTCCCTTACCCGAATTTTGAACTCCTTCTGCATTTTTATTGGGTGCTTGATGTTGATCATATGAAAATGTTATAACAGTTCCTGTTCTCATGTTGCTCATGGTGTTGAGAAATACACATAATATGTCTGTAGAACTATTGGCAGAGCATTTATGACTGGTTATATAATACATCGAAGGTGGTTCAAAGATGTCTTTTTTTTCCATTATGAGTGAAGTATTTTGAATAATTGAACTGATTTATTGGGTTTTAAATCTACTGTATATGTTAAAATGAAAATGATTATGCTGTGGGCAGAACTTTGACTATAGGAATTTTTGTGACTTAATTTGTACTGTTAATGTCCTTGTGTCATCCAGGTTCACTTTGATGGCTGGAACAATTGCTATGATTACTGGATAGATGCGGATTCTCCTGATATTCACCCTGTAGGCTGGTGTTCAAAAACAGGACATCCCCTTCAGCCTCCTTTGAGTAAGAGACACAAATAGCTTGTATAAATGTTTCCATTTCCATAAGTAGCATTCTTAAGATTTCATCCTTAGCCCTTCTCTTTCTCTTCCTCTCTCTACTGATGTTTCTTCTCTATGTAATCCTTTCCTTTTACTACACTTTAATTACTATAGTCACAGAAATATAAATGAAAAAAAAACATAATGTCTGAAAAAGTAAAGCGTGTATAGACATTCTGTTTTATTTAGAAGTAAATATCACCTCTTAAAATTCGTGTTACATTTTTAGAAGACAATTTGTGAGACTTTCAAAATTTATCGTTTCAATATTAGCATTCTGATAGTAATTTTATATGATAGCTTTGGTAAATGTTAACATTGGGAGAAACTGGGCAAAGTGCAAAAGAGATCTCTTTCTGTATTATTATATACAACTGCTTGTGAATCTATAATTATCTTAATACAAATCTAAGTTAAATTCAAATTTTAGAAAAGATACATGGAGAACTTAACATACCACGACCTTAATTTTGGAGGAAAATGTATACATTATAGAAAAAAAAATGTAGGACATACAATAAATTATTAAGTTTTTAAAAAATTTAGTGTACTTCCTGTATCCAGTGACTTCACTTCTGGATGCTACATACAACCTGCATAAGGGCACATGTACATGGCATTCAGTGTAGCATGTTTAGAATAACAAAGCTTGGGGAAAAATATTAGTTAAATAAATTGTGGTGCACTGTGCTGTAGAAACTATGCAGTAGTCACAACGAATGTTAGTATTGCAACAGAAAAATTTGTAAGACAAGAAGTTAAAAACCAAAGAAGGATATTGGGCCTTTATGTGGCAAAATAAAACATCTATGTTGTGCCTTTTATGTGGCAAAGTCAAACAAAACCGAATGTGTCTGAATGCTTAGAACAATTTCCAGGAGAGCCCACACTAACCTCAGTGGTCAGAATGAGGGAGGGTCTCTGCAATGTAGAAGGAAGAGCATGGAGGGATCTGGAACTGTCATTCTGGATTCTTCTGTAGCACTTGAATTGTTCACGGTATGTGAGTAGTCATGCTTTAATTATGTTATTTACTTAATAAAAGGTGTTTGACTCTTCTTGTTAATTCATATTTAGATGTCTCTGGACTTTATGATGTTTTGAAAGATTGTTAGATCAGAGTTTACCATTTCATTGTTGAAGAAAGAGAACTAGTGTGAACAGTCATAAGGGAAAAACCTTTAAATGTAGTGTCTTTTAAAATATTTTTCATTTTTATAGGATCTTCTTTTTCTGTTTATATATGTTGTATGTTGATTCAAAAATTGGATTTTTAGGGAGTCTTTTTCTTCCTTATTCTGATCCCAGACATTTGACTCTTAACAGATTTTTGCTTAATATTTTGCCCTTTCTTTCTTTTCTTTGCTCTTTCATAGGCCCCCTAGAATTAATGGAAGCTTCAGAACACGGTGGATGCTCAACTCCAGGATGTAAAGGGATTGGCCACTTTAAGAGAGCAAGACATCTGGGCCCTCACAGGTATGTGGTAGCTGTCACTGACGTGGTCAAATATAGGGTACCTGTTCCATATACATGTATATATAATGAATTTCATGTATACTAAATTGATATGAACTAATTTTAAATTCAGATCCATAAGAAATGTGGTTACCATGGTGATCATGTAAAAATGAAAGGAATATCTATAGTAAAATCTTCCTGGAAGAAAATGCATTCACGGTTTAAAATGGATTTACTCTAGCCTTTTGACTTTTCTTGGCAACCTGACTAGTTTTACAGATACTTAATTTCTGCAATAGTTATTTTGCATTGATCATTAATAATGAGAAGAGCTGAGACTCTGTTGATACCATTTGGTAGAATGTTATCTGATTCGGTGATTCAATAATTTGAATAATGAGAGCTGAGATTATTGTAGATTAGCAGCAAAGATCACAAAAGGCACAATATAAATAGTCAAACATGAGAGTGCATTGGTTCGAAACACATTTTTAAAATATTTTTATCTTATCCCTAAGTAACTTTAAAAAGAAACCAAATTTATACATTTGAAATGTGATGTATTTCGTGATTTGGGGATCTTTGTAGAGAGTTAAAAATATTACTGAAGTACAGCTACTTTGGAGGCTAAGGTGGAAGGATCACTTGAGTCCAGGAGTTCGAGGTCAGCCTGGACAACATAGCAAGATCCTGTCTCTTAAAAAAAGATTACTGAAATACTAAGAAATTCCTGTCATTCAACTGGCATTTTACAGGAATAAACGTATTGCCTATTTAGGTATATTTTAAAATAATAATTTGTCGGTAAAATGTTCTAACTACATAGTAATTGGATTGCCCAGTAAGAAAAATGATTCCTTGTTTAGTTTGTACAGGTTGTGAATCTAGGTCTTTAAAAATTTTGAAGATTACTGTACCTGTTCCTCCAAACGTTAATAGGAATTGCAAAATTGGTGTGATTATTTTCATCTGGATATAGTTTTCTCTTTTTTTCATCTCTGCAACCTTAAATCATTCTTAGCTTCCTTTTTCAACGTTCTCCTTAATGTTTTATGAGGTTCAGTATGTTCCAGAGTGAGAAGTCTGAGCATAGACAGGATGATGATTCCATTTGCCAGTCCTTTTTGTTGCTTGTCTGACTGCAAACCAAAAGTTATATGATACATCTTAGAAGTTATTAAATACTGCCTAGTGAAGGCAGCTGGATTTTCAGCTATTATGTAAATCTAGATGCCAGAAATAATTCATGAACATACTAAATTTCCAGTATTATTTTAGTTGTTTTGTGGTGCTATAACAGAATACCGTAGACTGGGTAATTTGTAAAGAAAAGAAATTTATTTCTCACTTTCTGGAGGCTGGGAAGTCCGAGATCCAGGGGTCAGCATATGGCGAGGGCTTTCTTGCTGCAGAAGGTAGAGGGGCAAGAGATCATGTGTGAGACAGCCAGAGAGGGCCAAACCTGCTTTTGTAACAACCGCTCCAGTGATAACAAACCCACTTCTGCGATAATGTCATTTATTCATCCAGGAGGGCAGAGCCTGATCACCTCAGTATTGTCACAGTGGCAATCAGATTTCAACATGAGTTTTGGAGGGGGTGTTCAAACTGCAGCAATATATTTAGAAACTCATTCAGTAAATATTTTTAAGCAGCATTTTTTTCAACAAGAACTAAGATTTATTGAGCATTTATTTATTCTGTGCCGGATATTGCTCTAAGTGCTTTACATACCTTGGATACCCTTCATAACAGCGCTATGATATAAGAACTGGTTTTCCCCCCACGTTTTGGTGAGGCCACCGGAGGTACTGGAGAGGTTAGTAACTGGCCTTACTTCACAGCTGGGGAGAAGGGAACCCAGTGGTGTTCAGGGGTTTGTGCTCTGAACCACTGCCCTCTAATGGCCTCTCAAGACACTACTCCATAAATGAGTCACAGACCTAGCCTTCAAAGAATTTACAGGCTGATGGAGCTATAAAAGCTGTACATAATTTAATTAAAACATAACATACAAAATAATATCAGACCTTTGGCACACATCCCTTTCTGCTGTACAAAGTGTTGATTGGAGCAAAGAGAACTTGCTCAAGTTGTGAAGAAAAAGAACAAAGAAAATTTTTAAATGAGTCAATACTAACAATATGTTGTTGAGGTGCAATTGAAGATTAAACAAAACTTTTTTTGGTCTTCTGGAAGGAATTCACACCTTACGGCAGTGTCCATGGTCTCCTTAGGGCTGCTTTACGTTTGAGTGGAGAGGTTTGCCTTTCACAGCAAGGTCCATGGTGACAGTTGTGTCCCCTCCTTGATGGCCCAGCCGTTCATCAGGACTGCCTTTCCCCAAGTGTGCAAGTGGACCTCTGAGGGTTCCTCAGCTGGGCCACACCCATTTCACCAAGTTTCAGTCGTTATATTTAGAGCATTTCTTCACAGATGCAGTGTTGTGCTTGTTAAGAGGATTAGTGGAAGACTTTATAGAGAAACGTGGTAAGGAACCCTTTCCAGTGGAATTGGAATCATAATAGAGAATGACTCATTTTCTTGGAAGGAGAGGCAGAAGTACACCTGATGGCTTAAAGGAAAGCATTGATAAAGAACCTGTATTCATTTTCTTGTCACATATAGAGAGCATAACTAGCAGATTTTGTGCCTTGGGCAGAGTTGTTGGTTGACTCAAGCCCCCTGGACCAAGGGATGCAATTCATGGAACTCCTGGAGGTCCCAGTTTCTGCCCAAGTGCTAACATCCCTTCTCCTCAGTCTTCGAACTGGGTTTTCTTAGACTCGGTGACTATGCTGTCCTATTTACAGCACTCAAAGCTCGTTTTCTGGCAGGATATTAATCCTTAATTGGCACAGCCTGTTTTCCATTTCATTAGTAGACTTGTGGAAGAGCTTGCTGTATTATGGATATTCTTTGAAAGGTTCATTTCACTGGCTCTTATTTTTGTTCTTACTAAGAATGCTGTGTTTAGGAAAACATAATGAGAAAATTCTCTTTGGATTAATTTGCTGAGAAACTGCATATATCAAAACATGCACTCTTTGCATAGATAACAAAGAAAGTTGCTCTTTTAGCAAAAATAATTTAACGAACACATAAGCAAGAGACATTGTTTTGACTAGCATTTGTTGTTACCTTCTCTGAAGATTACAGTGTTTGAATTTGATCTAAGAAGTGTTAAAACAAAATGTGTCTAAACAATGAAGCTTGATAATTTAACGTTTTTTAAAATGGTGAAATATAAATGATCAGTGAAAGGGTTGGGTGTGGGTGTGGTTTTCTCATCTTTAGGGATATTCAGGAGCCAAATTGCTTAATTCCAACTCTCTAGCAAGGGAACATTAATATTGGTTGTGTCACAGAAACACCCTTTGTCACTTCATTTATTTGACCTACCAAGAGAGAGGGTAAGGAATGGGAAGATGTTAAAGGAAATATAGTTATATAAAAGTAGACATCCGGCTGGGCGCAGTGGCTCATGCCTGTGATCCCAGCACTTTGGCAGGCCGAGGCAGGTGGATCACCTGAGGTCAGGAGTTCAAGGCCTGACCAACATGGAGAAACCCATCTCTACTAAAAGTACAAAAGTAGCCGGACATGGTGGCGGGCACCTGTAATCCCAGCTACTCAGGAGGCTGAGGCAGGAGAATCGCTTGAATCCAGGAGGCGGAGGTTGTGGTGAGCCGAGTTCACGCCACTGCACTCCAGCTTGGGCAACAAGAGCGAAACTCTATCTCAAAAAAAAAAAGTGGATATTCTACATATCGAGTGCCTTCAGAACTGAATCTTTTCTATGTAAGATTTGATTTTGGAGAAATGAAACAAGAAAAGAGGAAACAATGTTTTCAGCAACATATAAAGGATATTAATGAAGTCCATGGAATGTTTTAAACAGTAGTAACTCTTGGTATGCCCCTGCAAACTGTAAACATCATATTAATTCAGCATGCATCTATCCATGAACAAACCTTTGTGTCACCTGCTGGGTTAGGTGAGGGGCTGTGTAGAGGAGAGGGTCCCTCCTTCTAAGGAGGCCAGTCTGGTATAAACAGATTCTCATAGAGGTAAGAGTGGAGTGGCGCTCAGAGAGAAGCATCAGCTTTTTATGAGGGAAGCAGAGCATTCATAATGAGGTGTGTTACGGAGTTTTTATTGCTGTTTACTTTTTGCTGATGTTCTTTTTACACAATAGGGGTTAAATGTCACTCTTCTTTTTAAATAATAATAATTGGTGGGATTCATTGATGACTTCCTATGTTCCAGTTACTGCTTCAAGGAGTTAACATGTGTGATCTTATTTGGTCCTCACAGGAACTCTGTGAACGATAGGCACTTTTCTAGTTCTTGTTTTACAGATGAGGAGACAGAGAATTGAAATGCTTAAGTGCCTTAGATTGTACATTGGTGGAACCAGGATTCAGCTCAGGCCTGTAAGGCACTTAAGTCCCTGCTCTTAACTGCTGGGCATTCATGCAATGCACAATGTCCTGACAGAGCCCGCCTTGTGTTTTGTTTTGTTTGTTGTTGTTGTTTTTTTTTTAAACTGTTTTTTTTTGTCAGGACAGAGTGTGAAAATGATTCTCCTTAGAGGAGCCAGTGGGGCAAGTATTTGCATATTTAGCTGATATGTGAAATAATGTGCTAGTAGTGTAGGCTGCACCTCAGTAAAGCACTTACAGTAGAGAACAGTATCATCCTATGGGACTCTACCCTTCTGCTTGCTGAGGAGTTGCATAATAGTAAAGAGCTGTATATATACATGTGCACGTGTCTAACCATGACAGAATATATGTATACGTTATGTGATAAGCCACACTTTATTAAAGTTTTGTCACTGGAAACTTAGTATGTGAGAAATTAGAAGTCTATAAGCCTAGTGAGAACCAGCTTTTTCCACAGATGTTTAATTAGCACTGGTGAGTTTTTTAAAGTTCATATACAGTTTTAGAAGTTAACAATTTTGTATCTGTCCATAACAGAACAAATACGGAAGAGAAGAAGCAACATTTCTAACGATGCAGATCACATATGTCACTTGTGTTCTTTGAAATGACACAGGAGTCGTTCCAACTCCTCAAAAACATGATTACTTGTGAATTTTACTCTAATTCTTATTCAAAGAGCTTGTTAATGGGAGTAGATAAAATAGTGAAATACTTGATCCATGTTCTATAGGTTGGCTTTTGTGGTTAAAGCCATCAGATAAGATTATTTTACAAAGCTCTGTGACCTTGAGCCAATACTTAACTTCTTTGTGGCAGTGTCCTCATTTATAAAATAATTGGCGACAGTAGTATCTGCTTAAAAAGAATAGTGTGATAAGTAAAGAAGTTAATTTTGGAACAGTGCCTGACACGTAGTAAGCACACAATCCGTGTTAGCTCTATGAGTACAGACAGCAGGCAGTAGCATCTTGCTAGAAGATGGTACTCTCAGATCAAGTTCATTGTCATGGGTTAGGAAGAAGGAAATTCTTCAATGTGCAAGGGTACTATTCACCCATATAATGCAGTGATTAAGAGACAGCCACGATTCCTGATGTAATTCTATCAGGAACCGATTGAATGACACTGAACAACATTCCTTTTTAAGCCCCAAAGGAACTACTTCTTAGGATTGTGAGAATTAAATAGGTAATGTAAACATTTGGTCTGGGTAATGCACTTAACCCGAGGTCAGTTTTGTTATTATCATCCTCATTTTACAGATGAAACAGAATCTCGGAGCCTGTGCTTGCTCATTATTGAGTAGAGGATGAAGCAGCAGAGCAGGATCAGAATGAGGCTCCCTGATGTCCCCCTCCATGCATGTACGGTCACCTGAGCTCCTTTTGCATTTTGTGACTTTTCATTTTATCATCACCTCTCACTTCAGGAGCCAGGGGCTTTCCTCTGTACCCCAGAGTAGGTGTGAAAATGGGAGGTTTCTTGACCCTTTTGACTCTTCTCAGGGTTCAAAGAAAGGGGGTTAACATAAAATCGATAGCTGATAGGCTGCCCTTGGTGGATCATTAGTAAATCACTGCTCTGAGGGCTGCGAATGTTCTTCCCTGCTTTAGGTTGAGGTTTTGAAATTGAAATTACTCTCTGGTCCTAGCAATCTATTTAAAAAAAACAGAAAAAAAAAAGATATTTAAATGGTAAGTCTCATTCTGGCCAGCAGTCTTAGCTCTCTCTTGAGCTTTCCAAGTTTACATATGGTGATTTCGAGAGATCTTCTTTCATTTATTCAACAACTAGGTGAAGATGCTGCCCTCCTAGGGCCTAGAATATAAATTGTCTACACTGTAACTGTAATTAGTGCTAAATTGGGGACCCAGACCATCTAAGAATCCTGCGAGTCTTCTCATTGTTGGAGGCGGATGAGGTAAAGAAGAGAACCTGTCACTTTCTTCATATCCAGTAAAATTTCAATTTTAATATATATACAGTTATTTAATAATTATAAGGCCAAGTGTTTAACAGTGAATGAAATGCTGGTCATGATATTCTAGGAATAGCTGCATACGGTTTATTTAAAGAAACTAAAAAGTTGTCTTTGAATTGTTTTTTTTTTTTTTACTGTCACAAAGCTTAAGTAGATAAATTTGCAACAAAAGCACACAATATAAGGAACAAATAATAGAGTGGAGTCAAAGATGGTGAAGACCTGAGGTTGGGTTAATAAATTTATCTTGTCAGAAACAGAGTCGGGAACAGCAGGAGGAGCTAGTTGTGTTTTTTTATCTTTTAGGAGAGTGAATTTTTAATCATTTTTGGGTGGAGGGGCATGATTCGTTAAAGATGATAAAGTTGGTTTTAAACATGTTTATTGTGAGGTGACCCTAAGGCATCTGAGTAGAAATGTTTAGTGAACATTTATATTTTCCTTGAGGTCAAGATGAGTGTTAGGTCTGACACCTCTTACTAGGGAGCCACAAGGGACCCAGACTTCCTTTTCTCAGACCTTTAGCAGTTTCACTGTGGGCAGGAATCCCACATCCACCAATCAGATGCTGCCATCCGGCTTTCCATCTTGAGAAATGAGGTGAAGGCAGGTCAGACCTTGCGATTGCAGCCTCCATGGAACTGAGGACTAGACCAGGGTCTGGAAAGGGCAGGGGGCTGAGAGCAGTGGCGTGAGGGCCACGTGCCCAGCAGCAGCCTCCTCCTGTGCAACTCGTTTTGAGGGAGTGTGTTGCTTGTACCCTGCTCCCTACCCAAGCCTGATTTTTCTGGGCTTCCTGTTGAGCTGTAAAGTGCCCTTCCAGTGAGTGTTTTCTGCTCAAGTTAGGCAGAATTGGTTTTGGTCACCTGCATTCATGAACTCTGAATTAGGATCCCATGAAACATATAAAGGGCTGGTGGTCAAAAGAGACATCATATTTGGGAATGGATTTTCCTTCACATTATTACTAAATGAATAAAATAAAGTACTACCATCTCCCCATGCTCAAGGTGATGCGTGAAATAGTGTGTTCATTTTGCTGAGCTACTTCATTGCCATGTGACCTTGGGCAAGTAACATCTCTGCTTGGATGTCTAATAAACAAATTCCACAGTTTCTGATGTTACCCCCCAATATTCTTCTCCTTAGTCATTCCATCTCAGGAAAAATTAAAAAAAAAAAAAGCACCTCTGTTACCACCCAGTTCCTCAAGCCAAAAACCAAATGGCCATTCCTGAACTCTTCCTTTCCATTGCTTCCCATCTCCCATCCATCCACAGGTCTTCTTGGGATGACAAAGGATACCATGACTGTCCTCTTCATTTTTGCCCCATCTCAACCACACAAATCCAAGTTACATCATGTATTTACTTGTTGAACAACTTTTCTGTCTTCAATTTAGTCCCATTGCAATCTTCTCTGCTTTCAAAATCCTCTCTCCAAAAAGAGAAAAATAACTTTTAAGTAACTTTTCTTGCTCCAGTTCCGTTCCTTGAAATCTCTGCCTTTAATATCTTCTCTCCCAAAGGCATCCTGAGTAATTCTTAAAATTGTAAATCAAACCTTGTCATTCCCTTATTTGAAGATCTTCCATCACCTTCAGATACAATGTTTGCTAAAAATATAAAGTCCTGACTGGCCTGCTAGGCGCTACATAATATTTGCCTGCCTGCTTCTCCTAGTTCATCTCATCCCCATCACACTCTAGCCAACCTGGTCTCTCTTTCCCTCAGACAAGTCAAGCTTTTCCTGTTGGCACTGCTCCTCCCATCCCCTGGAACATTCTTCCCCACATTGTTTCCCTACAGGTCCTTCTTCCTGACCATTATAGCTCTGCTTGGTTGCTTTGCTCCAAGGAGGACCTTCCTCACCACTCCATCATAGCATCCTCACACCCTCTTTTATATCGTGGTATTTCTTTTTCATGGCATGTATCACCATATGAAGTTATCTAATGTATGTGTATAATTGTATATTGCTGGTCTCTCCCTGGAATATCAGCTCCATGAAACCAGAGAGCTGGTTTCTTGTCTTTTTATTGTCCACTGAGTTTCCAGTGCCTGGAAAGGTAATTAGCACGTAATAGATACATGATAAGTGCTTGGTGAATAAATGAATGAAATAAAGACTGAAGTTACTTAACTGTTACAAGCTTTAATTTGTTGTATGAAATGCCTTTTTCTAGGATGTTGGCAAGATAAAGTAAAATATTGCATGTAAAGCACTTAGCACAGTGCTTGATGTATCATAAGTGCTCCATAAATGTCACTGGTTTTTGTTGATGTTAAGCTGACATTATATAAATTTATGTCAGCCCATGATCACATGTTATTTGCGTTCTTCTTTTGCATAGATACCAGTGTAGATGAGCAGTATTTAAAGAAACTAAAGTTAGAATTTTTGCTTATGAGATACCTGTGATAAATCTTATAGGCCATTGTCAGAATCACCTGGCTGGCAGCCCTTTTAAACTCTTCCCTCCTTTTCCTAGAAGGGTGTCTCTGATCCTCTTGGTGCAGGGTAGCTTGACACTGTTTAAAAATTTTCGCTGGGTGATTATCAACATTCTCACTGTCTTCTACACTGAAGAAAAGAACATAGAAGATTCTGATGTAATTTACCTAAGGCCCAAACCATTTCCAGATTTAAGAATGCTTCCCAAAAGCAGAGAGGCACTATAGGCAGTTATTTGGAGAGGCCCATGTATATTGGGGTCTGAGAGACAGCAGTTGCCCAGTTGTTTCAGAGACTGGAATGCTGAGGCCCTGGGCACGGGAATGTACTAACTAATGGTGAGTTAACAATGAGTGACCTCGATTTCCTTTCAGGAATCATCACCAAATAAGACCTGAGAGACCAGCTGGTAATCACAAATGGAAGGGAAATGAGCTCGATGCATCATTATCCAACTTGGCCTCTGGTCCTTTTTCGTAGTAGGAACAAGATTAGCTACAAATTGATCCATGTATTTTCTAGAACATCAGGCATAGGTCCAGACCTGAACACAGGAACAGCCCATGAGGAAACCACCTTCCTTTGGAGTGTAGTAGCTATTAAAAAAGGAAATTAAATAGCATGTGACTGCCCTGGGCCTGGAGGATCCCCTTAGGAAGCAGAAGCAAATCTGCTCCATTAACCAATCAATCAGTCTCTCTCCCACCTCTGTCCTGAATGATGTCTTAAGCTTTCTTTCTTGGGGCTGATTGTTTCCAGAGATATGCACAGAGGGAGTCCTTCAGTGACCCTTGCTCAGTTCTGAAGATTGCAACAGATTCTTTCTTAAAGTCTGGTGTAAAAACCATTTCCTATTTGTATATATTTGTTATGTTTTAAAGATAAAATACGCTGTATGTATGATTATAAAATATAACAATTTAACATATTCAGTTAAATGTTAGAATTTTATATTCTGTAGCCTGTCATTTTAATTGGAAGAAGTATGGCCTAATGGAAATGTTCAATGTTCTTTTTCTTTTCTTTTCTTTTAATCTGTTAGTGCTGCCAACTGTCCTTATTCAGAAATCAATTTGAATAAAGACCGTATTTTTCCAGACCGCTTAAGTGGTGAGATGCCTCCGGCTAGTCCATCATTTCCAAGAAATAAAAGGACAGACGCAAATGAAAGCTCTTCATCCCCTGAAATCAGGTAATCAAAGAGCTAATATTAGCATTGTTTAGAAGTACTCTAATTGAAAGAGATTTTTTATCTTTTAGATATTTTATTTCCTATAGCAATGTTTTCTTGGAGATTGTTGAAAATATACCTGACTGGCTAGGTGCAGAGGCACACGCCTGTAATCCCAGCACTTTGGGAGGCCAAGGCAGGTGGAACACCAGGTCAGGAGATCGAGACCATCCTGGCTAACACGGTGAAACCCCGTCTCTACTAAAAATGCAAAATATTAGCCGGGTGTGGTGGGGGGTGCCTGTAGCCCCAGCTACTCCGGAGGCTGAGGCAGGAGAATGGCGTGAACCCAGGAGGTGGAGCTTGCAGTGAGCAGAGATCACACCACTGCCCTCCAGCCTGGGCGACAGAGGGAGACTGTCTCAAAAAAACAAACAAAAAAGAACAGATTCTGTGGCTTCTTCATAATCAAGACAGTGTATTTCTGAGTACATCACTACTTAAGGTGCCATGGCCACTTCTGGTATGAAAAGACAGGGTCATCAAACAGAAAGTATCCCTGCGCAGTAGGCGATTGCTTAGTGGACACTTACAGGAGTAATGAAGACTGCCTTCATCGCAGAGAGAGGGTGAGTCCTGGGTTTACTAGGAGCTGTTTTTGAATGTAGCCTGCAGCATGTAAGCTGCAAGATTGGAGAGCTTCAAGTTCTATTGGAACAGCTGGTTTCATTTTTAAGTTTGTCTCTAGTTCCTTGATACAGTGTCTCACTTAGAGTGTCTGATCATTTACTCACTGGGGAGGACCAGTCATTCCTATAATAGGCAAGTCAAGTCCTATCCACTCCCCGAGTTTTCTCATATATTAAAGGGAGGAAAGCCTCTGTCTTGACTAATTTCCAGTACTATTCTGAAGGTGAAATAGCATTGACATAAATCATGAAGCATTAAAGCAAAGTATTGGCCAGGCACCTATGGCTCACGGCTGTAATCCCAGCACTTTGGGAGGCTGAGGTGGGAGGATCACTTGAGCCCAGGAGTTCAAGACCAGCCTGGGTAACATAGTGAGACCCTGTCTCTATAAAAAATTTTAAAAGTCACCCAGGTGACCCTTCTATTTGTGAGACTGAGGTAGGAGGATTACTTGAGCCCAGGAGTTCAGGGCTGCAGTCAGCTGTGATTATGCCACTGCACTCCAGCCTGGGCAACAGAACAAGACAGTGTTTCAAAAAAAAAAAAGGCAAGATATTAATGGTTTCATGACCCCAAAAGTAGTGCTGCCTGGAAGATTTTTTGTATTCCGCCTTCCTTTGTCTGTCCTGTGGCTTACAAAATAATAGTGGCCAGTGATTGCCATAGTTGCTTCTTTGCCACTATCACCATCTAACATAGTGTGAGGATCCCTTTAGAATTCCCAGTTTGTTATCAGTCTTTCTTTCCGTACCACCGTTTTTGGTCATGATCAGAGATCTGATTCATTAACAATGAACCAGTGAACAATAGCGGGTTCCTGGTTATGTACCCTGGAAGTGGTGTAAGGCGTTACCACCAACTTCTTTTTTTTTTGTACTTTTAAGTTCTATGGTACATGTGCAAAACGTGCAGGTTTGTTACATATGTATACTTGTGCCATGTTGGTGTGCTGCACCTATCAACTCGTCATTTACATCAGGTATAACTCTCAGTACCATCCCTCCCCCCTCCCCTCTCCCCATAATAGGCCCCAGTGTGTGATGTTCCCCTTCCAGAGTCCAAGTGATCTCATTGTTCGGTTCCCACCTATGAGTGAGAACATGAGGTGTTTGGTTTTCTGTTCTTGCGATAGTTTGCTGAGAACGATGGTTTCCAGCTGCATCCATGTCCCTACAAAGGACACGAACTCATCCTTTTTTATGGCTGCATAGTATTCCATGCTGTATATGTGCCACATTTTCTTAATCCAGTCCGTCACTGATGGACATTTGGGTTGATTCCAAGCCTTTGCTATTGTACCACCGACTTCTTAACATGAGGCAAAGAATCAAGCCATCTATCTCCTTTCCTGGGTGTTTGTAAATCAGTCGAAGAGAAAAAAAATAGCTTTTTGACACATTTTTAAAATACAAAATTGCATGTGAAAATGCCAAATACACAACAGTGTGAATATACATAATGCCATTACATGGTAAATTTTATGTTATGTATATTTTGCTACTATTAAAAAATGCAAAAATGAATAAACAAAACTGCCAAATTGTGAGACTGGTTTATTGGGAATCTGCTGATGCTACTCTTTGCCCCGTAACAAAAAAGATACCCTTTCTCTAATCTGTTTTCTCTAAGGGCAAATTCCTGCGTCATCTCTGATCTGTCTGAAAAGAAGGATTCTAATCACTGGGCTTCCTAAGCAGCTGCTTCCCTCACTCCCTAGTACTTCACAGATTTCTCCATCCACTGACCTGCCCTGTGGGCCACCACCACGTTTCCATTCTTTCTAAACACGCAACCTCTCTTTATTGTTCTTTTCAGAAATTAAAATCTTCATGCTTTTTAAAATTATTTTTATTTTGAATTATCCAAATTATACATTAATACCTGCTTGTTTTTAAGTTTAGAGTGAACTGCAGTTATCTCTATTAATATTTTAATGTTTTGTCCTTATGTGTTTCCAGGAAAGCATTTTTGCCTATGTGAATTCACAAACATGCATGCATATACCTCAGTTTCATATAGTAGAATGTTCTGATTTAAATTACTTAAATTGTACAAGATGTGTTTCCTTGAAAGGTCGTAAAATGTATACACAGAACTATGTTTGCATATTTACTTTTTTTTTTTTTTGAGATGGCGTCTCGCTCTGTCACCCAGGCTGGAGTGCAGTGGTGCAATCTTGGCTCACTGCAAACTCCCCCTCCTGAGTTAAAGTGATTCCCCTGCCTCAGCCTCCCGAGTAGCTGGTACTACAGGCATGTGCTACCACAGCTGGCTATTTTGTGTGTGTGTGTGTGTGTGTGTGTGTGTGTTTTAGTAGAGACGGGGTTTCGCTGTGTTAGCCGGGATGGCCTCGATCAAGAAGATCAAAAAAGATCAAAAAGATCGAAAAGGGATCAAAGAGCCCTTCTCCCTTCCCGTTGGTCTCTTATAAACCTTGACTTTGAGTGTAACCCAAGGCTTGAAACATATCTTTAAGAGGTAAAGAAATACCCTTCCACTCATTTCCCAGTGGATTTCCTTCTTTTCAGGAAAATCCTGAGCATGCCACGTTACTAGTAATCTTCTGTTTTGAATTGTGTGTATGCATGTGTCTTAATCATTTCAAAGTATCTCCTTTGGTTATTGTCTCCATGTCTATCTAACCTTTGAGAAGATACTGGCAGAGCAGCAGTGACCTTCCTCTGGCCTGAAATCAGCCAGGAGTGAGAAGCAGTGGTAGGACTCAGTTTGTCCTGGTGTCATGACTATACCTCTCCCTAGATACCCTGGAGTCTTTTTCTTAAGGGTTCAGGGGTGAGTGCTCTGTAGAGGTGTTCATAGGCTTGAACTGCATCTTCTTGACTCACTTTCTGTACCAGCTTTGGCCAAAACTACAGTTTTAATATGTAGGAAATGTAAAAGAGCTACAGCTTAGACTTTCCAAGTATTTATTTAGAGTTTTATATTTTTTCTTTCTTCTTCCCACTTAACCAAGATGCAGTAAGTCAATTCCACCTTGGATAAATCAGCAGTATACAAAGAGGTTGCCAACCTTTTTTCTGTTTAGTACTGTCTTGATTATAGTTTAAGGTACATAAACCAATGAGAGACCCTAAAACTTTGGAGATAGAAAGTTGATGCAACTAAACTCTCTTAGGGTTTTTTTTCCTCCCATGCAACTTTAACACTTGGCTTTTTGCCATTGTTCTGCATGCAAGGCCATCTAAGCTCTTAATGTAGCTCTGAAGATTAGTTCTGTCTCTGATGCAGACCCAAGGAAGAAATGAGTAAGTAGTTGAAGCCCAGCACAGCAAGAGCACACCATGGTGTTTTCTGTTCCTCCAGAAAAGAGCAGCAGAATGTGGTGATTAGGAACATGAGACACTGCTTGAATTTAAATCTCAGCTTCCCTACTTGCTAGGTTTATGATCTTTGATGAATTACTCAATAGCTCTTTGCTTTGAATCTCATAATTTATGAGGATTACACAAGATGAAAAATGCAAATACGAAGCTCTTAGAATAATGATTAATAAGTCATAAGCCTTCAATAAAGGTTTTTTTTTTTTTTGTCTGTTTGTTTGTTTTTTGAGATGGGGTCTTGGTCTGTCACCCAGGCTGGAGTGCAGTGGCGGGATCTCGGCTCACTGCAAGCTCCGCCTCCTGGGTTCAGGGGATTCGCCTGGCTCAGCCTCCCGAGTGGCTGGGATTACAGGCGCGTGCCACCACACCCGGCTAATTTTTTGTATTTTTAGTGGAGATGGAGTTTCACCGTGTTAACCAGGATGAACTCCTCAATCTCCTGACCTCGTGATCTGCCTCGGCCTCCCAAAGTGCTGGGATTACAGGCGTGAGCCGCTGTGCCAGGCCAAATGTTTGTTTTTATTGGAAGAGGAGTAGATTACTTTGTTTCATTATATGTCTTTATTCCTTAGGAGCAAATCAATGACTGGACCATTTGTTTACTTTTTTTTTTGGTGGGGGGAAGATTTTATTTTATTTATTTATTTTTATTTTACTTTAAGTTGTAGGATCCATGTGCAGGTTATACAGGTGTACATGTGCCATGGTAGTTTGCTGCATCCATCAACCCATCTCCTAAGTTTTAAGCCCCACATGCATTAACTGTTTGTGCTAATGCTCCCCTTTTTAATAATCACCATTCTAACTGGCGTGAGATGGTATCTCATTGTGGTTTTGATTTGCATTTATCTAATGACCCGTGATGATGAGCTTTTTTTCACATGTTTGTTGGCCACAAAATGTCTTCTTTTGAGAAGTGTCTCTTCATATCCTTCACCCACTTTTTGATGGGGTTGTTTGATTTTTCTTGTACATTCGTTTAAGTTCCTTATAGATTATGGATCTTAGACCTTTGTCAGATGGGTGGCTTGCAAAAATTTTCTCCCATTCTGTAGGTTGCCTTCTCACTCTGATGATAGTTTCTTTTGCTGTGTAGAAGCTCTTTAGTTTGATTAGATCCCATTTGTCAATGTTGGCTTTTGTTGCATTTGCTTTTTGGGTTTTAGTCATGAAGTCTTTGTCCATGCCTATGTCCTGAATGGTACTGCCTATGTTTTCTTCTAGGGTTTTGGGTTTTACATGTAAGTTTTTAATCCATCTTAGTTTAATTTTTGTATAAGGTGTAAGGAAGGAGTCCAATTTCTGTTTTCTGCATATGGCTAGCCAGTTTTCCCAACACCATTATTAAATAGAGAATCCTTTCCCGCTTGCTTGTTTTTGTCAGGTTTGTCGAAGATTAGATAGTTGTACATGTGTGGTGTTATTTCTGAGGTCTCTGTTCTCTTCCATTGGTTTATATGTCTGTTTTGGCACCAGTAGCATGAGGTTTTGGTTACTGTAGCCTTGTAACATTAATATAGTTTGAAGTCAGGTAGTGTGATGCCTCCAGCTTGGTTCATTTTGCTTAGGATTGTCTTGGCTATATGGACTCTTCTTTGGTTCCATATGAAGTTTAAAGTAGTTTATTTCTAATTCTGTGAAGAAAGTCACTGGTGGCCTGATGGGAATAGCATTGAATCTGTAAATTACTTTGGGCAGTACGGCCATTTCAGGATATTGATTCTTCTATCCATGAGCATAGGATGTTTTCCATTTGTGTCCTCTCTTATTTCTTCGAGCAGTGGTTTGTAGTTCGCCTTGAAGAGGTCCTTCACATCCCTTGTAAGTTGGATTCCTAGGTATTTTATTCTCTTTGTAGCAATTGTGAATGGGAATTCACTCATAATTTGGCTGTTTGTCTATTATTGGTGTATAGGAATACCTGTGATTTTTGCACATTGATTTTGTATCCTGAGACTTTGCTGAAGTTGCTTATCAGCTTAAGGAGATTTTAGACTGAGGTGATGGGGTTTTCTAAGTATACGATCATGTCGTCTACAAACAGAGACAATTTGACTTCCTCTCTTCCTATTTGAGTACCCTTTATTTCTTTATCTTGCCTGATTGCTCTGGCCAGAACTTCCAATACTATGTTGAATAGGTGTGGTGAGAGAGGGCATCCTTGTCTTGTGCCAGTTTTCAAAGGGAATGCTTCCAGCTTTTGCCCATTTAGTATGATATTGGCTTTGTCATAAATAACTCTTATTATTTTGAGTTTGTCATAAATAACTCTTATTATTTTAAGATATGTTCCATCAATACCTAGTTTTCTTTGCTATTCTTTTTTTTTTTGAGATGGAGTCTCGCTCTTTTGCCCAAGCCGGAGCTGGAGTGCAGTGGCACTATCTTGGCTCACTGCAAGCTCCGCCTCCCAGATTCATGCCATTCTCCTGCCTCAGCCTCCTGGGTAGTTGGGACTACAGGCACCTGCCACTGCGCCCAGCTAATTTTTTTGTGTGTGTTTTTAGTAGAGACAGGGTTTCACCGTGTTAGCCAGGATGGTCTCAATCTCCTGACCTCGTGATCCGCCCACATCGGCTTCCCAAAGGGCTGGGATTACAGATGTGAGCCACCACGCCCAGCCTCTTTGCTATTCTTAAGTTAAACTTTGAATAGATTGCTCAAGCAGGATGATTCCCATAATACCACATTACTCACCTGGACGTAATTTGCTGCTTAGATTTTAACAAATTCTCTTTGCATTTTTCTTAAGAATTTACTAAAATTTGGTTGCCAAACATTACGATTTTTTTTTTTAAATGCACTTTGCCACACAAGACGCAATTTGCATCCCTGGAAGCAAACTCTGAGACAAGGATTTAATTGCAAGTGGTTTACTTAGGAGGTCAAGAAAATATCAGTAGGCAAGTGAGGAAGTGATTCAGGGAAGGGCAGGCAGCCAGAAAAAGCTTTGTTGTCACGCTGATTACCACCATGGACAGCAGGAACACAGACCTGCTGGGAAAACTCTGGGATTTCTTGTAAATACACATCTCAGAGTTAGCCCACCATAGGGATGAGGGAGCTGAACTATTCAAACACCAATTCCCTTGAACCACAGAGTGAGACTGTACATGTTAATTCCCCAGCACATCCCCCCTGCCAAGCAGCCAGAGCCCAGGGAAGTCCTGCAGGAAATCAGTGCAGGCGAGACAGGTGGATCAGGCTGGTGTGTGCTGAAGTGAAGTTGGGAGCTGTGGCACCAACCCATTACCTATTCCAGATGCCAGGCAGTCCCCAGAATGAGTGATGTGCTGGCATTGCTTCTGATTCAGAGCTTATATAATAGGACTAGCATAAATTAACTGTGTGAGGCATGAATGTCCTTTTCCTGTCATAACATTATTTTAAAGGTCACCTGCTCAGAATAGAGCCACGGGCAGCTAATGTTCCATCATACTCATTCCCAAATTTGGCTTCATACCAGATCCCCTGGGACTTCCTTAAAACTCAGATTTGAGGTCCTATCTCAGTCCACCACATTCTTCCAGGCTACAGCTTTGGAGTCCGGACTCAAATGTTTATGTGAGCATCTATCCCCCTGCTCAAAACGTTCAATGACTTCCCGTTACTCTTGGAATTAAGACCCTCATTCTCAGCATGGCCTACAAAGCCTTGTGTCATCTGGCACCTGCCTAACTCTCCTGCTTTGTCTCTGCAGGCTCTTTTTTCAACCTGTGCTTCAGCCACCCTGTCCTGAGATACCCCTTTTCCCTCTGTCTAGATCCTCTCTGTGCCATCTTTTAGCTATCTCTCATCTTTGGGGCATCAGATTCACTCTCCTTTCCTCAGTAAAGCTTTATCTGTTCATCCAGATTTTGGACCAAGTCCTTCATTACATGCTTTCTCATCACACGACCCAATGCCATTGACATTCTTGGGTAAACACTTCTGGGTACTTTGCTTGATGATATGCTCCATAAAGGTAGGGGCCGTGTCTTTTCTTCTTCTCCAAGTTGCCCTAACCTGAGCATACTCCCTTGCATGCAGTAGTGACCTCGAACCATCCATCCATCTTCCGTGGACAGCTATCAGTTATGTAGCCTAAGAGGCAATAGCTGTATAACCTTTCTGTTCGGTTAAAACTCCTACACTTTGAACTGTGAGATCACCACACCAGATATGTAAGGAGTGATTATTAAATGATGAGGTAAATTCCCCCAAAACACACCTGCACTCTCTCATTAATTAGGGTGGGGTGTCCCAAGCTGTTGTTGTTTAGTTTCCTGGCCCACACAGAAAATGATATCACAGAAATGACAATGTTTGTGTCAAACACCAAAGAAATGGGTGAGGCTGCCTCCCAGTCACCAGAGAGGGGTGCAGAGGGCTGCGGGATCAATGTCTCAGAACACTTGTACCTTAGGATTCAGGACATCCTCATCAGAAAGCTCTGCCTGATATTAAGATGGTCCCACCCTGAGTCCACCTGTAGGTATAATGAATGCTTGGATCTCTTTTCCTACAGAGACTTGTCAGATGGGTGTGAGTGAAGGGAAATCCCAGTGGCTCTAGATAGAAATGTGAGTACGTGGTCCTTACAGATAGAAATGTGAGTGTGCAATCCTATCCCAGAGATCCATTTATTCATCGGAAGTATGAGGAGTGTCTTTCGTACCAGTGCTTGCTGTGAAAAGATGCTTTTTTCGCTCTGGATGGTGAAAGCTCATCTCTGCCCTCACGCTGCTCCTAGAGGCAAAATGTTGAGGCATGGGCTCTACCAGTGAGTGGAGTAGCTTTTCCTAGGGACTGATTACTTAAATCTCTGCATGTCTACAGCTGAGCAAAACAATATATGTCTTAATAAAACTGGGAGTCTCAAACTTTGATTTGCACCAGAATCATTTGAGATGCTTGTTAAAAATGTGGCTTTTGAGGCACTGTTCCCAGAGGTACTGATTCAGGAAATGGAATTCTTATGTTCATAAAAATGAAGGCACTGGAATCTTCATTTTTAACAAGCTCTCCCAGGTGACCGATGCAAGTAGTCTATAAACCAGGCTTTGGGAATCTCTACTGAATGAAAATACCCTTTTCAGGGGTAATACTTCACAGTGTGTTATCAGTTGGGAAACATCAGGCATCCATCCCACATAGCCTTGTTCTCATGAAATCTGTTCTACGGCTGTTTGTAATTGTGTTCTAAATTAGGTACTATCTCTATTAAAAATCACTTAATGTTTTAAGCTCCCATGTTGTTTAAGCCTGCTAAACATCAACTACAGAAAACAATAAAGCATCTTTAAAATGCCTGCCAAATGCTTAGATTATCTTGCAAGGCAAATGCCCACTGCTAATAACTGATCCAGTGGCAGAAATCAGTCTGTTCCGTTCATTATAGGCCATTAAAATGACTTCTCAAGTTGTAAGACCAGTGTTTCCACTACGAGAACTACATAGAACAGTTGCCAGAATTGCAGCCATCAATCTGGTTTATATTTTTAACACGAATCCAATTTTGCTAGTCACACCGAAAGCCAAGTCTGTACCCAGTTAAACAGATAGGAAAGCAAGCGAAGATAAAGTATGAAGCTATGAACGTATATAAATCTATTTACTTTGCAAAACTATCACATCAAGTAGAATAAAATCAATTTAGAGCCAACCATTCTAAAAGATTACCATAGTTAATTAGTAAACCTTGGGAAGTTGGTTTTTTGCCCCCTGAGGTCTTCTGGGCCGAGAGCTTGATGTTAAATATTGCTGGAAGTAATTTCAATGACTAGGCATGCTCTGGCTATTGTAAAACCTCTTCTCCCTTTTTGTTGATGGGTTCCAGGTATGAATTAGGAGCTCTGAAAGTGTTTTCCTATTCCAGC
The DNA here is from genome assembly GCF_000951035.1 of Colobus angolensis palliatus. Lineage (NCBI taxonomy): Eukaryota > Metazoa > Chordata > Mammalia > Primates > Cercopithecidae > Colobus > Colobus angolensis. Next base: position 1,095,572 of record NW_012116511.1, on the reverse strand, counting down.
TCTGGAGAACCTGAGTTAAATCTGTGTAGTTGTTTATGTACCCCAAAGAGTAGCTCAGTGTTTAGTTAAATCACTCACAGTTCTGATGCCAGCCACTGTGACACCAAGGCAACCATTCAAAATGCAAGGATAAGATGACTGTGTTATTGTTATATGCCTGTGAAGTTGTTGAAACAATATTGTAACAGGATCTTATTTTATCTCCTTGAATATCACCAATTTCTGACTCAGGAGACCCTTTTCTGTAGCGTAGAAAAGCAGTGACATCTGTTCTCTTTTCCACAACAACAATAATAAAGTAATAGAGTCTCACTCTTAAGAGACATCATCTTTATTTCCCAAACCTCACCTTACTGGTTAAGGCTTTTCATTTAAGAAGAGGATTAATTGCTGACTGAATTTTTCTGGAGGGTTTTTCCTTGTTATCTTGGTAATCCCACCTTATGTATTCATTATATTGTATTCTTTCACTGGCGTATGGTCCTTATGCTAAATTATAATTAAATAGGCCTGTTAACCAAAATGTTTTTATTCATTAGATACACAGTAAACCGTGTTTACCTCTCCTGGGTGATGTTTATGAAAACATAATTCAGTAAAACCATTGCTGTTGTCGAAAGGAATTGAATTTTAAAAGCTCTTTATTTGAATGTTGTTCATAGTTGTCCCACTGGTTTTATTTGCCATCTTTTTCTGAATCCCTTCGAAGGTGGTGACCTCCTTGACCTGAAGCTCAAGTACAGTCACTCTTCATTTGTACGAGGCATTTTGGAGGCAGTTCAAGTATTCTTTTAAAGTTTCTGTAGAGTGTAACCCCTGAGATTCTCATTCCCTGATCTTTTTACCTGCGAGTGAGTCACAGCTCAGAAACTTAAAAAAAAAAAAAATGCTGGGAGCATGCAAAGAGACATTCTTTTGATAGCCAAAACAGAAAAACTACATTTTCTTACAGCTCTCTGGTAGTCAGCATCCCTGCTTGTTACTGGGGAAGTACAAGTCTCTTTCAGTTCTTCAAAGGCCCCATGAGACTAGAATAAGCTGTTTTGAAAAGAGAAGCGTGGGGTTATTTTAAACCAAGCCAAACTAAGGAGTGAGCTTTTACACTTGAGCTACGGCAAGATAGCCCTGTCTATGACGCTGGGCCAACAATAACTGTCAATCCGTGTTTCCTAATCCGGTTGGCAAATGTTTCAATCTACATTGTAGTCTGCATCTGCCTCCTTTCATGCTGGATTTAAAGAAGTGACTGAAATCAATAAATCCCTAAATTGGGGCAAAATAATTTGTTTTTCAATATTTTTTAACAGACTGGGACTAATTAAAACATAATTGGTTAGAAATTGTTTTTATATGAAAAATGAACAGACTTGAAGAAATACAGCTGCACATATTCAACTGCCATCCTATGCATTTACCATTCTAATGTCTGTTAAGACCTCTAAAAGGTGACACATAATTACAGAGAAAAAGAAATTGCTGAGTCATAAAGAATACATTTTTCCATTCAAGTGGATTCCGCTGTCTTAATTAAAAGCCAAAAGTATTGTTAAGATTTCACTATGATTGTATTTCAATTCAATACAACTGAAATGTATTGAGTTGAATTGAATTGTATTGAATTGCAACTAAAGAAATGTTGCAGTAAATGGCTTCTTGAAAATTTTGAAATTCCAAGAGAAATTGCTGTTTGCCAGGTGCTTTTACCTATGTCGGTGCCTATTATTTAATCTTCATAATACCTTATGTGGTGTAGTTGTCATCATCACACCCTCATTCTACAAACATGGAACCTCTTTTGGTTAGAGGCCATATAGCTAGTCCATAGCAGACCAGGGTTATAACCCAGGCAGTCTGACTGTAGTCTGTGCTTGGAACCATTACTCTAAAAGCTGTTTTAATAGTTGAAGAAATAAGGTTAAAGAAAACAGGTATCAGTAGATAATTTTGTCCTAAAATATAAGTAATTTATAACCTAGGAATAGCTGCTGTGCATCATGCTCCTACTTAAGTGCCTGGCTCTGTCCTAAGTGCTTTCTATACATTATTTTATTTCATTCTTAACATGCCCCTCTGAGGTAAAGGATTTGTTATCCTTGTTTTACCAATGATGTAACTGAGAATTAGAGAAATTAAGTAACTTGCTGACGGTCACGTAAACCTAGTGAGTAGCAGAACTGAAATTTAAACCAGACCTCTTCACTTCCTAAGACCACATGTGTAACCACTATTGCTGGACTGCTTCCTCCATGTTAAGATTCAGGCACCCATCTGCAATGTGTGTAATCTCAATGCTTTGAGAGGGTGAGGCAGGAGGATTACTTGAAGCCAGAAATTCAGACCAGCCCTGAGCAACATAGTGAGACCCTGTCTCCACAAAAACTTAAAAATTAGCCAGGCATGGTAGCGCATGACTGTAGTTTCTACTACTTGGGAGGCTGAGGCTGGAGAAGCACTTGAGCATGAGTTTGAGGTTATAGTGAGCTAATGATGGCACCACTGAACTCCAACCTGGACAACGGAGTGAGATCCTGTCTCTTAAAAAAAAAAAAAAATCACACACTTGTGCCTAAACAGCTTGTACCCTCTTTTGAAAGGAAATTGTTGATAATGAAAAATGCTGATCAAGGAAAGCAGGCCAGGAAATGTTTAGGTTGACAGTAATTGTGGTATTAAAATATAGCCTGAAAATATTTCTGGTTGTCATTTAAAAAAATCTGTCAAGAAGCGTATCTTTTACTATGCTCCAGAGGGTATTGTAACATTATCCTAGAATTTTGGCATTCTGATATAATCATATTTTATCTGTAATTGGAAGACTATGTAGCTAAAATAACATTTTGCTTAGGAAGTTGAAATTCTAGAATAAGGATTTCATTTTTGTGTAGAGGAAGATTCATCACAGTACATATTCAGCCAGAATTTGTGTAATGAAATTCTTAACCTTATAGTAGAGAGAAATAATGGTTGTCCAATTGAATAAACAATTTTTTTTTTGTTTTTTTCTTTCTGAGACACAGTCTCGCTTTGTCACCGAGGCTGGAGTGCAGTGGTGCAATCATGGCTTACTGCTGCTTTGACCTCCAGGGCTAAAGTGATCCACCTCCCTCAGCTTCCCAAGTAGCTGGAACTATAGGCGTATGCCACCATGCCCGACAATTTTTTTTTTTTTTTTTTTTGTGGTACAGACACAGTCTCACTGTGTTTCCCAGGCTGGTCTTGAATTCCTGGACTCAAGCAACCCTCCCGCTTCAGTCTCCCAAAGTGCTGGTATTAGAAACATGAGCCACCGTGCCTGGCCTCAATTTTTATTTTAAATAAAATGTAAAACAAATGGGAATACGGAGTCAGGCTCTTCATTCCTGACCTCATCAATGAAAGAAAATTTGAAGAATAAGTTTATGGCACAAAAAGCTTGTTTCCTTTAACTTCATATATCATACTTTATTTTGGAAAAACACAAGTGTAAAAATAAAAAACAACTGAATCCAATTGCGGATTTTGGTGTCTAAAAGAACGGGTGCTATACTCGCCCTGTGAATTTGGTCTTAATGTCTCTACATTTCGGTGGCTATAATAATAAACCTTCCTTCAATACGTGTTATAAAATATGGGGCATGTAAAAAGCTCAGTCAGTCTTTGGCTCATACTGTGTTCTTAAGAAGTGAACTTTTCTTATTAATATTAACTGTTTCCACATGTCTGGATGTGCTCGATTAAGATTCTGCTCGCTCCAGTGGTTCTATTCACCCATCTGTTTCATAATGCCTGTTCTAATAGACTGCGCAGATTGACCCTATCTTCCACCTTTCCACTCTCTAGCTAAAGGAAACAGCACATAGAACCACAGGGGCGTAGGTGCTTTTGATTTGAAGGAATTGGCAGAATCAATACATTAATCTGAAATAAAACATTCAATAAACATTTTTTTGTGGAGGTCTTCCCATTTGGTAAAAATACATATCTGTGTTTATATATTCCCAGGTTTGTATGGCTCCAATTTAATGAAGTGTCATGAGTTAAAACTGGGGCAGTGAAAACTGAACATGCCTCTATAATGAGGCAACATAAATTATGTAAGAGTACATAGCTTCCACTCTGCTTCTCTTTTGGGATAGGTTATGTCAGATCCAGGCATGAGGAAATTTTTTGGGTCAAGGATTATACTTTCTTATTCCATCTCTGTTCCCTCTTGGAAAGTGATCTTTTTCTTGGAGTTCAGGAAATAAGTAATTGTCATTGTATTCGGGCATAAGAAAACAAGGGAACTTTTCTCATAGCTCAAGTCTTCTATCTTTATTTTAACAAAGCTTACTTTAAAAGAATGGTATGCTTTAGTAAAACCACAAAAGGGTAACTGCAGATTATCAGTGGATAATTGTGATCCTGAAAACTGAAATATACAGAAAATTTTGACTTTTTAGCTTTTGGACTCATGACGTTTCTCTCTCTATTAAAAAAAAAAAATCAACTACTCATCAGAGCCTCTAGAAAAACCACAATAATTGGATATTTATTTTATTTGGGAAATGTCAATTTAAAGTTATATCGCTGTAGAGTATGGTTTTTAATAATAGTTAATATAGCCATTTACAAACTATTTGTTGACCACAGTACTTTCTGGGATAGAATTTGTGCACTCAGTATTATTTCCAATTTAATATAAAACAAATTTGGAAATTCATAGAAGTTAATTTTAGCATGGTAAGCTAATTTTAACATGTAATTACCAAGCATAACTGCAGCATTATTTTTACAGAGAAAACACAAATTTTATCAATACTTCAACTAATGTTCTTTCTCCAGTTATCAGTGACACTCTTACATTTGTTTTTTCTATAGCTTCATCCCTCTACTTTCTATGGAATAAGAGACCCTGTCGTCATTTAATTGGTTTCTCTTGGAAAAAAAATAATGATTCACCCCCATTGTCAAAAGAGCAAGTATACTTCAGCAGTTGTAGCAAGTTGTTTTTAGCGTGAACTAAGCCAGGGAGCTCAGATTCAAATGAAATTTCACATTTGCTCCTGGAAATGATCTTTCTTAAAAGTAATATCTCCTCACAGGATGATCACTAATAAACAATAAATAATTTTAAAATAGCAATAAAAATAGAAAATGTATTTATTGCATGCTTACTGTGTTAGGGTCATTGTGTTACTATATTTTCAAATGGAGACTCAATTAGTGCCTTTGTAATTAAAACTATAGAACTCCTTTTATATTTGTTGGGATATTTTGTTTCAAATGAATATATTTGCCGTTATTAAAACTTTACAGAACTATGCTCTGGATCTTTAAGAAACTGTCGTGTATTTGTAATGGTAACAGCATGTATGAAACAATAGCACATCATAAACACAGAATATTTTAAAGCACTGAAGTGTGTAGGCCAGATAGCATATTCTGGATAGAAGAAATTGCAAAATGGGGTTTATTGTGAATCCTGAGAATGGAATACATTAGGGTGAAAAATTTTTAATCCCTGAAATTTAAGAAAAGTAGTTCCTTTTTTTTTTTTTTTTTAAAAAAAAAAAAAAAACAAAACCATTTTTGCCCCTGACATAAGGAGTAAAGCTCTGAATTAAGATTGTAATGGGTCTATTCCATTTTGCAGTATCTCTGGCATGTTTAGTTTAGCATTAGGTTATTCCTGGTCAGAAAGAGGTGAAATCACTTCAGCTGGGGGATTTGACCTGATTAAACCAGGAAAAGCTTCCTAGAATTGGGATTGATTCCCCCGAGCCAATCTTAGCCTCCGTCCGAATCCTGGTGCTGAGTAGTATATGGTGACTTAGTTAAATGGTGTGGACTTTCAAAACATCTTCTTTCTTTAAATAGAAGTCTTACCAAACTGTGTAAGTAAAATTCCACATGAATACATGTTCCAAATTGTAGTTGAATTATTCAAAAGCTACATTTTCCAGAATAGTTCATTTTATTATCCTTAGCTTTAAAATCATCTTCCTGAATAGGAAATGAAAATTGATAATGAAGAAAATGGACATTTATAGGTATTATTAATTAATTGCCTTGTAGTAGAACTATATATCCTTTCTAAGACTTCAGTAGCATCCTTTGGTTTAAAATTAAGAAAAGCAGTTGTTGAGATGCAGTTCTGAACCATTTTTAAAAAATGTTTCTCTTGTAAAATATTGAATTGCCTGTTTTTCTCAGAGACCAGCATGCTGATGATGTCAAAGAAGACTTTGAAGAGAGAACAGAAAGTGAAATGAGAACATCACATGAAGCCAGAGGTAGCCATAATAATTCTCATATTACTGATGTGTATTACTGCTAATATGAAACAACCATAGCCTTAACTGGAATATAACAGTCTTTTTTATGTTAAAAATGAATTTTATTGTTTATTTTTATTGTTTTAGGTTCAGGGATACATGTGAAGGTTTGTTACGTAGGTAAACTCGTGTCATGAGGGTTTGTTATACAGATTATTTCATCACCCACGAATTAAGTCCAGTACCCGATAGTTACCTTTTCTGATCCTCTGCCTCCTCCTGGCCTCCACCAGCAAGTAGACTCCAGTGTCTGTCCTTTCCTTCTTTGTGTTCATAGATTCTCATCATTTAGCTCCCATGTATAAGTGAGAACGTGTGGTATTTGTTTTTCTGTTCCTGCATTAGTTTGCTGAAAGTAATAGCCTCCAGCTCCATCCATGTTCCCGCAGAAGACATGATCTCATTCTTTTTTATGGCTGCAAAAGATGAACTTTAAGTTTGGTTACCTTATTCTTTTTTGCAGGCAATAAAAGTTTATTGTTCAGTATCAATATAGTATGTAATTTTTTATATAGATTCATTTATGGTGAGTATTAACAGTCTCACATATTGGTACAGTATTGTACATAAAGTTTGGTAAGACATTCTCTTTGGACCTTGTCACACATTTTCTTTAGCATTGTTGATGTCATTTGCTTCCTATGTTTAAAACTCAATTCAGAATGTGTTTTGAAATCCAGATATTGTCTTAATCTAATATCACAAAATGAAAAAAAATTACTTGAACAATGTTTTAAGTTATATTGGAGGAAATAATTTGTCCTACATCTTTGTTAAAAATATATTGCTTTGGGAGGCCAAGGTGGGCGGATCACCTGAGGTCAGGAGTTCGAGACCAGCCTCGCCAACATGGTGAAACCCTGTTTCTACTAAAAATACAAAAATTAGCCAGGTGTGGTGGTGCATGCCTGTAGTCCCAGCTACTTGGGAGGCTGAGGCAGGAGAATCACTTGAACCTGGGAGGCGGAGGTTGCAGTGAACCGAGATCACGCCATTGCACTCTAGACTGAGCTACAGAGCGAGACTCTGTCTCAAAAAAAAAAAAAAAAATACAGTGGTTTAATGGTTTAATTAAGCAATGAAGTAATAACTGTTAGTCATAGTATAGATTGTATTTATAAATCAAATATAACTAGTTATTTATTTTTGTAAGAAAATGTCAGTCTGATTATGATTTTGATTGTCCCTGTGAACTTTGCTTTTCATGTAAATAGTTTGGTTTAGATTATTATAAGATTCGAGAATGGCACCTGATGACTTCTTGCAGTGACCTATTTCATAAGTGATGCTTTGATTTCCATATCTGATTTTCATAAAGCAATCATTTATGATTAATTTAAAAGTTATAGTCAGTGCTGTCTTCAGCACCCTTTATGGTGTTTATGTAGCACAGTGTACAGACCCTGTAAATGGCCAGAGTTGGAATCTCTCCTCTGCCACGTGCTGCTTTGTGATCTTAGACATGTCATCACACACCTGTGAGTGTTTCTGTTTCTTTATCTGTCTATCCAGGAGGATGATGATAGTATACCTCCCTCATCCGATCTTAATGAGGATGAAGTACAGTCACATTTGTAGCTTGCTTACAACAGTGCTGTGCAAGTATTCGATTATTTAAAATGTTTCTGATTATGGAAAAGGTAGAAGAATATTTAATTTATGAAGGTTTTGTTATCAGTGCTGTTTTGAATTCTTAGACAAAAGCTTCGGCCTTTCTTTGTGAATGGTGGTTTATAAGAGGAGGTAAGAGCGTGGCCATCATTCAGGTCTCAGCTCTACCACTTCCTAGCTGTGTGGCTAGCTCTGGGCAAAGTACTTAACCTGTTTGTGCCTCAGTTTCGTCTTGTGTAAAATGGATGTAGTAATAGTATCTATATCATTGGATTATTGTGAGGATTAAATGCATCAGTGGCTGGAGTATTCACTCTTATTAATAGTAGTAGTATTGTGGAATAAGTGTCTATTGTATGGAATTACCTGATCATTAAAAGTTCAGATTGATTGATAATAAAATCTTCTAGGCTTTAAGCTTGTTGAGGGAGTAATAATTTGATAACATTTTTAGTTTCTCAGTGATCTTTTTAACTCAGTGTTTATTTAACATTTTATACGCTGGGCCAATTTTCATAATTTGTTTCTGAAAATTGTTTGCGTAATGGAGAATTTCCAGTTTATTAACATATACTATGCATGGTATTCTCTTATTTTTCTTGGTAGTTTTATGTCTTTCTAATTTTTTCTTTCTGTTTTTCTTGATTTGAGTTGCCTAAGTTTTTGTTTTATTATTCCTTTCAAGGAACCATTGCTAGGATTCATACATAATTCTTAATTTTGTAATTTTTCAAGTCATTTATTTTTGTTGTTTTTTACCTGTAAAACCTGTAGTTCAATGTGCATGTTTTACTTATTGTCCTACTTTTTGTTTGTGAAAGAGAGCTTTATAAAGTAAGTTGTTTTGAGAATTATTGCACATATTTTTATAGGTGAGATTGGTCTATAATATTCTCCTTTACTTTCTCATCTGGCTTTAGCCTCCTAAAATCAGTATAATTTTTCATCTTTTTCACATTTCTAAAACATTTTGAATAAGACTGTATCATAAAATGTATCTATAGTGAAATCATGTTACAGTTCTAGGCTTCCTTTTAACATCTTTCTTAGCTTTAGATTTCTTTTATCTTTTTGAAATCGTTTTTCAAGAACGATTTTGTATGAAAGAGATTTGGATAGCACTTTGTCCAATACTGGATAGCACCGTCCAGTAGTTTACTGGTTGTCTTCACCTAAAATCAGGGAGCTTTGTCCGAAACCAGGCCTTACAACATCTGAAGACGTTTCTCAGTAACACTGGGGACCTCTCAGAGCCTAGTCAGAGGGTTTCCTCCTGCCTCTCAGTTCTTTTTTTTTTTTTTTTTTGAGACAGAGTCTCGCTCTGTCGCCCAGGCTGGAGTGCAGTGGTGCAATCATGGCTTACTGCTGCTTTGACCTCCAGGGCTAAAGTGATCCACCTCCCTCAGCTTCCCAAGTAGCTGGAACTATAGGCGTATGCCACCATGCCCGACAATTTTTTTTTTTTTTTTTTTTGTGGTACAGACACAGTCTCACTGTGTTTCCCAGGCTGGTCTTGAATTCCTGGACTCAAGCAACCCTCCCGCTTCAGTCTCCCAAAGTGCTGGTATTAGAAACATGAGCCACCGTGCCTGGCCTCAATTTTTATTTTAAATAAAATGTAAAACAAATGGGAATACGGAGTCAGGCTCTTCATTCCTGACCTCATCAATGAAAGAAAATTTGAAGAATAAGTTTATGGCACAAAAAGCTTGTTTCCTTTAACTTCATATATCATACTTTATTTTGGAAAAACACAAGTGTAAAAATAAAAAACAACTGAATCCAATTGCGGATTTTGGTGTCTAAAAGAACGGGTGCTATACTCGCCCTGTGAATTTGGTCTTAATGTCTCTACATTTCGGTGGCTATAATAATAAACCTTCCTTCAATACGTGTTATAAAATATGGGGCATGTAAAAAGCTCAGTCAGTCTTTGGCTCATACTGTGTTCTTAAGAAGTGAACTTTTCTTATTAATATTAACTGTTTCCACATGTCTGGATGTGCTCGATTAAGATTCTGCTCGCTCCAGTGGTTCTATTCACCCATCTGTTTCATAATGCCTGTTCTAATAGACTGCGCAGATTGACCCTATCTTCCACCTTTCCACTCTCTAGCTAAAGGAAACAGCACATAGAACCACAGGGGCGTAGGTGCTTTTGATTTGAAGGAATTGGCAGAATCAATACATTAATCTGAAATAAAACATTCAATAAACATTTTTTTGTGGAGGTCTTCCCATTTGGTAAAAATACATATCTGTGTTTATATATTCCCAGGTTTGTATGGCTCCAATTTAATGAAGTGTCATGAGTTAAAACTGGGGCAGTGAAAACTGAACATGCCTCTATAATGAGGCAACATAAATTATGTAAGAGTACATAGCTTCCACTCTGCTTCTCTTTTGGGATAGGTTATGTCAGATCCAGGCATGAGGAAATTTTTTGGGTCAAGGATTATACTTTCTTATTCCATCTCTGTTCCCTCTTGGAAAGTGATCTTTTTCTTGGAGTTCAGGAAATAAGTAATTGTCATTGTATTCGGGCATAAGAAAACAAGGGAACTTTTCTCATAGCTCAAGTCTTCTATCTTTATTTTAACAAAGCTTACTTTAAAAGAATGGTATGCTTTAGTAAAACCACAAAAGGGTAACTGCAGATTATCAGTGGATAATTGTGATCCTGAAAACTGAAATATACAGAAAATTTTGACTTTTTAGCTTTTGGACTCATGACGTTTCTCTCTCTATTAAAAAAAAAAAATCAACTACTCATCAGAGCCTCTAGAAAAACCACAATAATTGGATATTTATTTTATTTGGGAAATGTCAATTTAAAGTTATATCGCTGTAGAGTATGGTTTTTAATAATAGTTAATATAGCCATTTACAAACTATTTGTTGACCACAGTACTTTCTGGGATAGAATTTGTGCACTCAGTATTATTTCCAATTTAATATAAAACAAATTTGGAAATTCATAGAAGTTAATTTTAGCATGGTAAGCTAATTTTAACATGTAATTACCAAGCATAACTGCAGCATTATTTTTACAGAGAAAACACAAATTTTATCAATACTTCAACTAATGTTCTTTCTCCAGTTATCAGTGACACTCTTACATTTGTTTTTTCTATAGCTTCATCCCTCTACTTTCTATGGAATAAGAGACCCTGTCGTCATTTAATTGGTTTCTCTTGGAAAAAAAATAATGATTCACCCCCATTGTCAAAAGAGCAAGTATACTTCAGCAGTTGTAGCAAGTTGTTTTTAGCGTGAACTAAGCCAGGGAGCTCAGATTCAAATGAAATTTCACATTTGCTCCTGGAAATGATCTTTCTTAAAAGTAATATCTCCTCACAGGATGATCACTAATAAACAATAAATAATTTTAAAATAGCAATAAAAATAGAAAATGTATTTATTGCATGCTTACTGTGTTAGGGTCATTGTGTTACTATATTTTCAAATGGAGACTCAATTAGTGCCTTTGTAATTAAAACTATAGAACTCCTTTTATATTTGTTGGGATATTTTGTTTCAAATGTATTTGCCGTTATTAAAACTTTACAGAACTATGCTCTGGATCTTTAAGAAACTGTCGTGTATTTGTAATGGTAACAGCATGTATGAAACAATAGCACATCATAAACACAGAATATTTTAAAGCACTGAAGTGTGTAGGCCAGATAGCATATTCTGG